>NW_024871038.1:2910000-3330000 GCF_019054845.1 Dipodomys spectabilis
CAAATAGGAAAAGGACTTTGATTATCCCTCACTATTTTTCCAGTTGTGTCTCTCAAATCGAAGCCTGGGCACTGTCCCTGAGCCCTTCAGCTCAAGGTGAACACTCTGCCACTAGACACACAGGGCCACATGGGGTCTTTTGGGGTTCATTGTAGGTAAGAGTCTAACAGGCTTTCCATCCCGAGGCTGTCTTCAAACTGTGGTCTTCATATCTCAGCCTCCTGAGATGGAACGATTCCATGTATGAGCCATCGGCGTCTGGCCTAATGTTTTTGCCAGACCTGGGGCTTGAACTTGGACCTGGGTACTGTCTTTGAGCTCCTTTATCTCAAGCTTAGCACTCTACCACTTGAGCCATTCCACAGCTTCTGGCTTTTTCTGACTATGTGGCACTGAGGATCCAAACCCTGGCATTCATGCATGCTGAGCAAGCTCTTTACCACTAAGCCACATTCCCAGCCCCAAGCTTACAGTTTTATCCCTCAATTTGCCTATCCTCAAGAAAAGGCTTCTGAGTATAAATCATCTGAAAAAATACCTATAGGAAGTTGTCCAAAGATAAGACAAATCTCATACTGGTGGCAGACTCTAAACACATGTTGAATGTGACAAATGGTTCAATTTAATTATGTATCATGATTCAACACTTAATAAAGTATTAATGAAAAATGAGTCAATGTCGTAAATTATTGTGTATAATTTTATAATAGATGTACAAAACAGAATAAAGATTATGTTTATAATAATACTAAATACCATAAAAAATAAAATGTATAAAATAAAAATAAATACAAAATCAATAATAATAATCATAATATGAAACAAACATACATATGTACATATATATCAAATATTACACATGTATATAAATACCATTTCCATTGCAGGGCCTTAATTCAGGCCCTGGCAACTCTAGCTTGAATTTTTTTTTCCTCAAGGACAGTGAGCTTCCCCTTCACAAATGGTGTAAAAGAGTTACCTGGACGGTGATCTCAAAATCCATCAGTAGCAGAAATATTGGCCCCAGTTCCAAGACAGTGACTTAATGTTTGTAATGGAAGCAGTTATGTTTATTCAGTTCCATACTGAACATTAAAAAAAGCAGTGTAGAATTTTGTACAGTGTTCAGATACCCTTCCATTATCCCCAAAGTGCTTCTTGAGCACTTCGTTAGTTTTTGTACATTTTTTAATTGTAAAAATGTTGTACAGAGGGGTTACAGTTACATGAGCTAAGTAATGAGAACATTTCGTAGTGAGCATTGTTGCCTCTTTGTTTTCCCACTATTCCTTCCCTCCCATCTCCACAACTACCTTTCAATGCCGAGCTCAGTGACTTATTTATTTTTGGCTTGGCATGGGGTTTGAACTCAAGGACTGGCAACTCTGCACCTTCCCTCACATTGCTACGGATTTACCAGACGCTAAATTGAAATGTCAAGCTCAGAAAGAAAACTGACAGAAATTTCAAACCAGGGAGCTTTTATTTTTTTTAATTTAGTTAGTAAGTTAGTTAGTTAGCTAGTTAATTTTGCCAAACACGTGGCTTGAACTCAGGTCTTGGCAACTCTGCCTCAACTTTGATCTTCCTAGGCTGCGGTGCAGCCTCCGGATCCATAGCTGATCCTGGGACTCTAGGCCCAGTGGGCTTGCAGGAAGTAAAAAAAAAAAAAGAAAAGCAGAACAGCATAAAAAGTGGTGAGCTGGGGTTTTTTACAATTTTTTCTTTGCACAGTCACCATCCTGGTTCTGAATGACACAGTTGCAAAGTGGATCTGACCTAACATTGCTGATGGCTGGCAGGCAATCAGGAAAGCCATAATCCAAAATGACAACATCGGCCCTGGGTTCTAATCCTGATTCTTACACCTACCAATGGCAGGAGATCACAAAAGACTTGTTCGTATGCAAAAGAATACCGATTGAAAGAGTAGTTCCTGCATTTGTCTAGTCTAAAATAGAGGCAATAATCCTACGATGCTAATTGATCTTAATAGTTTATTAAACATGAAAAGAATAATATTATTTCAATGGCAATATAATAAATACCTAAGAGTTGGTAGAGATGTAGTAAATGTCATTCAATCATAGATAGACGGTTCTGACACTCTTTACTAATAAATATTTATTTATTTTTAGGGGGTGGGGGTCCAGTCGTGGGGCCTGAACTCTGGGCTTGGGCTCTGTCCCTCTTCTCTTCAGCTGAAGGCTAGCAATCTACCACTTGAGCCACAGCGCCACTTCCGGCTCTTTTTTCTTTTTCTTATGTGGTGCTGGGGAATCGAACCCAGGGCCTCATGCATACAAGGCAAGCGCTCTACCTCTGAGCCACGTTCTCAACCCTATATATTTATTTGTATCCCACTGTCTGCCTATCTATGTATTGCTCTTTTGGCCAAACTTGAGGCTCGATCTCAGTGCCTGGGAACCACCTGACAGCGTCATTGGCTAGAGGCTTCCGTGCTCATACTCACACATTCATGAATTGGGCCTGCTAGGCCCTGAGTTCAGATCCCAGTATTGCCAAAAATTTAATTTTTGATTGAAAATCTGAGTGTGTCACATATTTTCCTTTTTTGGGAGAGTCCTGGGTGTCAGGCATGATGGAGAACACATCTACAAATCTAGATGCTATGTGATAGAATGTAAACAATGTAATAAATGGCATACGTGTCATCAGAGTCAATAAAATGAATGGTAAATAAATGAATAAAACAAGAAATAGAATGAATAACCACACCAAACACAATATGGACTGAACATCTGTATGGAAGTATAAATCTGACCACACCACACATGATATATATTGAGCATCTGAATAGAAGTATAAATTCTATCTTTAAAATGTATGTAAGGAGTATGTTTTCCACACTTGAGGCTTGAATTCAGACGTCCTATGAGAAGGCAATGGCAGGAAATCCTGATATACTAGTTTCTGGACCAGGAAAATCATGGAATACAATGGATCTCATCCTTGAATGAGTAGTTTGTGCATGATGTCAGTAGGAAATGTTAGGCAAGACTCATGAGGTATCGCTTATTTGTGAAGAAGTGTTGATTAAGCGTGACAATAATGACAGTCATGAAATGGAGGCATCTGGAAATATCCAAGAATCAGTAGACGCATTGTAGATTGGATTCCAACACAGGTCACTGTCTCTCCTACTCCATACAAATATGTACTTATTTTCATACTACCATCCACTTATGAATGGATGACTGTTGTGTGCCCTCCCAATGCCCCCCACACACACACCTGGGGGCTCAATCTCAGGTCCTGGGAATGGCTTTGCTCCTTAGTGGCTCATAGGCTGGTGTGCTCACATGGACCCATTCGTCAATTGGGCCTGCTAGGCACAAAGTTCAGATCCCAGCAGTGCCAAAAATTCATCCTGATGTCAGAAGCCAATTGTTGTACCTGTTTTCCTTTCCTGTGCAAGTCCTGGGTCTCAGCTAGGATGGAGAATGCATGGGCTACGTTGTGGCCAGGGAAATAGGTTGTTATCCATGTCAGTTCCGTTATACTTGTCATCATATACTCAAGAAAATACACAACACATCCATGAATAGCATACAAAACAGAATAACTACTCTAAATGCACAATGCAGTCCACACATGGATGTGAATATACATCCCATGTTTAAATGATGCATTCAGGATTATTGTGGCCTCCCTGGGGCTCAATCTCTGTTCTTGGCAAAGACCTAGTTCCTTAGTGGCTCACAAACTGGTGTGCTCATATGGACCCATTGGGCAGTTGGTCCTCCTAGGCCCAAAGTTCGAATCACAGCACTGCCAAAAATTCACCCTGATTTGAGAAGCCAGTCGTTAGACCTGATTTCCTGTGCTGTGCAAGTCCTGGGTATCAGCTAGGATGGAGAATGCATAAGCAACTCTATACTCATGGGAATAGGTTGTCACCTAGGTCATCACAGTTATATCTGTCATCCTGTACTCAGGAAAATACACAATACATCAATGAATGAGACACAAAATAAAGAGAATGACTACACCGAACGCAAGATGATGCCCACCCATGTATTGAAATATAGATCCTCTGTTTAAATGATGAATTTATGACTATATTGGCCCCCACCAGGGCTCCATCTCAGGTCCTTGGGATGGCCTAGCTCCTTAGTGGCTCACAGGCTGGTGGGTTCACCATGATCCATTCAGCAATTTGGCCTGATAGGCCTTGACTTCAAATCTCATCACTGCCAAAAGATTCACCTTGATGGGAGAAGCCAATCAATCCACCTGTTTTCCTGTCCTGTGAAAGTCCTGGGTCTCAACGAGGATGGAGAATTCTATATAGGCAACTCTATAGCCACGGGAATAGTTTATCATCCATGTTAGCACAGTTAAATCTATCACAATTCTTAATAAAATACAGAATACATCCATGAATAAAACACAAAATAAAAAGAATAACTACACTGAATGCAAGATCCATACCACACCTGTAGGTAAAGAGGGATCCTATGTTTAAACAAGGTGGGCCTGTTATTTTGTCCAGTTCTGGGGCTTCAAATCAGGCCCTGAACCAGGCCTAACATTCTAGTCTTCAAGGATGGTGAGCTTCTCCTACCCCCAAAGTGAAACAGAGCTACCCAGACCTCAGTTTAAATCCTAGCACTGAGCAAAGATTCATTGTCCTGTCAGAAGCCAGGTGTTGCACATGATTTCCTCTCCTGTGAAAATCCCAGGTCTCAACTAGGATGGAGAATGCATAGGCAACCCTATAACCATGAGAACAGTTTGTCATCCATGTCAGCACACTTATACCTGTCACCATACTCAGTAAAATACACAAAAGCTCCATGAATTGGACAAAAAATAAGGAAAAGTGCGCTGAATGCAAGATGCTGTCCACATATGTATGTAAATATAGATCCTATGTTTAAAATATGAATTTTTGACTATCTGGCCCTCCCTGGGACTCAATGTCAGGTACTGAGAATGGTGTATCTCCTCCATTGCTCACAGGCTGGTGGCCTCACCTTGACCCTTTCCCCATTTGGGCCTGCTAGCCCCTGAGTTCAAATCCCAACACTGCCAAAAGATTAATCCTGATGTGAGAAGCCCATAGATTCACCTGTTTTCTTTTCCTGTGAAAGTCCTGGGTCTCAGCTAGGATGGAGAATGAAGAGAAAATCCTGTAGCCATGGCAATAGGCTGTCATACATGTAAGCGCTTGTCAACATACTCAGTAAAATACACAATACTTCCATGAATAAGGCAGAAAATAAGGAGAAGTACACCAAATGCAAGATGCTGTCCACACGTATGTAAATATAGATCCTATGTTTAAATAATGAATTTATGAGTATCGTGGCCCACCCTAGGGATCAATAGCAAATCCTGGGAATGGCCTAACTCCGTAGTTGCTCACAGACTGGTGTGTTCACCTTGAAGTATTCACCAATTGTTCCTGCTAAGCCCTGAGTTCAGATCCCAGCACTACCAACAATTGGATCATGCAGTAAGCAGAGTGTGAAACATTTTTTCTTTTTCTCTGAGAGTCCTGGGTGTCAGGCATGATGGAGAACATGTCTACAAATCTGGATGCCATGTTATAGGATGCTCTCAATGTAATAAACGGGATGGGTATCATCATAGTAAAATCAACAGTAAATAAATGAATAAATGAAAAAGTACATGGAACAACCACACCAAACGCGTATGGACTGAACACCCATAGGTAAGTACAAATCTTGGCTTTACAATGTATATAAAAAGTCTGTTTTCCATGCCTGGGTCTGAATTCAGGCCTAGAGTACAGGCCTGACTTTCTTATCTTCAAGTATGGTGAGCTTCCCCTTCTTCCATAGTACTGCAGATTTACCCAGACCCTGAGTTCAAATCCAAAGCCTGGCCGAATAAATGGGGTGAATTGCAAGCCTGGGAGCTAATTTATTTATTTTTTTGTTTTTTGCTCAACAAATGCCTTGAATTAAAGTCATGGAAACTCTGCCTCAGCCTATGATCACCCTATGCTGGGGTGCAGCCACTGGACCCACAACTGATCCTGGGATCCTAGACCCCCAAGCCTTGTATGGAAAAAAAATGCACAGAAAAAAATGCGAAGATGGACTTTTTATGATTTCTTCCTTTGCACGGTTACCGTCCTGGTTCTGAATGACACTGTTGCAAAGGGTACTTCACCTTTAATTGCTGAAGGTTGTTGGGCTATTCGGGAAGTCAAAGGTCCACGTGGCAATGTAGGCTCTGATTTCGAATCCCCATCCTGACACCAATCAATGGCAGGAGATAATAAGAGACTCCTTCCCATCCATAGGAATAACATTCGAATGTTATCAGTGTCACTGTTGAATGAGTTGATAGTGGATGATGCTCCTATAAAATAAGACAGCATGATTTCAGGAGACTGATTTTATTTAATATTTATAAAGTATTAAAAGAATATTATTACTTACAGGAATGCAATAATTTCAGGACACTGATGGATTTACTTAGTTTGTTAAGGATGAAACCAATAACATTAATTACATGGAGGCATAATAAATACCCAAAAATTGGTAGGAATGTAGTCTATATAATTGAATAATGTATAGACATCTCTGGCACTCTATAAAGAAATATATTTATTAGTGTACTACCATCTGCTTGTCAATCTGTTCTTATTTTGTCAACCCCTAGGGCTCAATCTTAGGTCCTGGGAACTGCCTGTCAGCTAAATTTGCCCCAGAATGGCATGCTGACACTCACCCATTCATTAATTGGGCATTGTAGGCTGTGAGTTCAGATGCCAGCATTCCCAAAAAATGAATTGTGGAGTAAGAAGCTGATGGTAACACATGTTTTCCTTTTTTGTAAAAGTCCTGAGTGTCAGGTATGAAGTGGATTAAATATGCAGACTATATCCTATGTAATCAATGTAATCACTGTTCTATGTGTCATAATAGTCAATCAATTGAAGTCAATACATGAATAAAACAAAAATAAAATAAATTAAGACACTGAACAAAATATGGAGTCAACATATGTATATAAATATAAATCATATATTTAAAATGTACACAAATAGGAAGTTTTCTAGTGGTGGGGATCGATTTCAGGCATAAGGAACAGACTTGAATTTTTTGACTTCAAGGAGGCAAGCTTCCCCTTCCCTCACAGTGCAACAGTGTTACCCAGACCATGAGATAAAATTTCAGTCCTGGCAGAAAAAATAACACCTTTATACTATCTGAGGCCCAATTCTTAGGTATTTCATTATGCCTCCGTTTAATGAATGGGATTGTTTAAATGCTTCATAAAGTATCAACCAGTGTCCTATAATATAATTGTGAATAATTTTATCCTAGAATCATTCAAGAACTGCCCATTCAATCATGACATACATCACATTTCATTGATAATCATATGAATAAGAATGAGTTTCTTAGCATCTCCTGCCATTTGGAGGTGGCAGGACCAGGATTCAAACTGTGGGCTCCAACTCCTACCACTGAAACCCAAGGATAGGGAACTCTCCGGTCTATCCAAGAAAATCAGCAAGACCAATGAGTAGACAGGCACCAGTGGCTCTCACCAGCTCTCCTTGATACTTACAAGACTGTGATACAAGGATCATGGTCAAAGTCGCCCTAGTCAGGAAAGTCCTTGAGACCCCTTTCCAACTTGAGTGCCAGCAATGCCAGAAGTAGAGCTTTGTGTCTCCAGTGGTAGTGGGCTAGCCTTGAGCAAAAGCAGCTCATGGATTGTGCCCAGATCCCAAGTTCAAGGTCCAGGACTGGCAACAAACAGACATACACAACAATCTGTGCAGCCATCTGGGTAAAGAAAGTCACCCTCTTGTCCCCAACTGGTTGGACAGAGTTCCCTGGGAAAGGGGTTGCTGTCACCTTGACTCTGCCCATTCTGCCTGCATCACAGGATTCTGGCCACACCCCCTTTATTTCATGGTTCTTTCTGCCCAATGGGATACAAGGATGGCAGCTACGCCCACATTCCATGATTCCCTGTAGCACTGGTTTTCCCTCTGTTGAATGACATCACTACCAGCAGTTGAGGAAGGTAGAGTTGGCTAAATAGTGAGTAAGAGACTTGAGGCCTAAAGGAGAGGCTTTGCTCAACTCGACACATGCCAGCCCGCACCCTGGCCCCCTCCCTCATTTCCCCACAGCACAGCATTTCAAAGGTGGTGCTGCTGGCTCAGATCCGCAGTGTTCTTGGAGTCCTCAGGCAATGGTGCATTGGTGTGCTGCTGGCTGGCATCCCTGACATGGTCCTTGCCCCCGTGTCCTCTGCTCTGGGCCTGAGTGTCCGTCATGCCTCTGCCATCACTGCTCACCCCACCCAGAGCAGCTGCCAGCAGCTTCTCCCAGTGCCATATGTGAGTGGCTGCCACACATGCCCACACCCCGTGACCCCATATCCTCCCCCCTTTCCCCAAAACTGTGCCTCTCCCATGTCCCACAGTCTGGCCCAGGTCCTGCCAAAAATGTGCCCCAGGGGTGGGTGTGGGTGTAGACCTGAGGACCCCAAACTACCCCTAGCAGCCAGTGTCCTAGGAAATGGGGAAATACAGGGTTGGGTGAGGAGTGGGAGACACAGAGCCTCTGGCCTGGAACAGTGGGAGACTCATAGCGGTGTGTCTGCACCCTTCCTTTCCCTGGTCGGAACTTGGTGGCTTTAGTCAGAGATGGGGACCACCATGTCCACATCTGCCTTTTGGGGTCTTTTCCTTTTCTCTGGGGGTGGGGGGTGCTGGATACAGAAGATAAACAACCCCTTGTTGTGTGAGCCCTTGTCTTCTGTGCTTAGTCACACTTTCATGTGAAGAGGGTTCCAGAAAAGCCCAGTAGGGAGGTGAGGGTGCAGGGGTCAAAACAGAAGGATAATATCTGGGGGGAACACCCCTCCACACACACACACAAACACATACACGTGGACTTTCAACCCCTCCCAGCTGTCAACAGTTCTCCCAGGTGATCACATTTCCCAGCTCTGCCAGCTTATGCTGGTCCTCCTGGTCCATCTGGTCTCCAACAAACTCAAGAGAGGCACTGTTCTCAGTCGGTGTGTGTGTGTGTGTGTGTGTGAGAGAGAGAGAGAGAGAGAGAGAGAGAGAGAGAGAGTGAGAGAGAGAGACATACAGACAGACAGACAGAGACAGACAGAGACAGAGACAGAGAGACAGAGAGACATAGAGAGAGACAGAGAGACACAGAGAGAGAGATGATCTTTCTCCTTGTACAGACTGACTGTGCTCAAGTGACTGATCAGTTGGCAAATTGCAGGTACTGCATGGACGAGCCTTCTCTCACCAGTCTGAATGAGTGTGTTTGTGTGTAGAAGTGGGTTGTAACATGGAAGCTGGATGCTTTGGTAACTTCTACCTGCTATCTTTGAGGGGTGCATGGGCTTCACAGCTGAGGTCTGGGGGCCTGAAAGGGTAAGACGCTTGAAGGGGACTCAGCAATGTTAAATTAGAAGAACAAGGGATCTGTGTGCCCTGGAGCTGTGTACTCCCTTGGACCTGGTTGGTAACAGTGGAAGCTTGGGAGGACCTGGGAGTGCAGTGCTTAGGGATTGGTTTCCCAGGAGACAGAGAACTTAGTAAGGATGTGAGCCCTGCTAATATGGAGTGCAACAGCATAGGTCAGACTTTGGGTCTTCTCATCATGATGTCTGATAGGCAGGCAAACCCAATTTTAAATCTTGAGCTGTGATTTTCAGATCTAGGATTATAGGCATGAGCCTCTGGCACTGGGCCTCTGGTTCTTTTTGGTATATTAGGGTTTGACCTCAGGCCTTAGGCTTGCCACTCATGTATTTGACCTTGCGAGCCAAGCTTTTCTGTCGGGCATTTCCGAGACTAAGACTTCATATATGCTCAGGCTGGGCTGGATCGTGGTACTCCTATCTGTGATTGGCATGTGCCACCAGGCCCGGTCCTCTGTAGTTGGGATGATAGACATGTAGCACCATGCTCAGTCAATGGTTTAGATGGAATATCCCAAACTCAGTCCATGGCAGCTGATTCTTGACCACAGGTGAAGCTCGGGGTCGGGCCTCAACTACTGGACCTCAATATCATCATGGGACAGTTTTGAGGAAACAAGGGATTAATACACAGGGATCTCTAGAGCTGGGCCAGGTACAGAGGGCGGGGCTGTCAGATCCTGTTCTCAGCAATTCTGTGAGCATATGACAGGAAGATACCTGGAAAGGGCTTAGATGGTGTGTGTTATTAATGGGGCGACTGGTATGGGATTATGAAACAAAACATGGCTCTCTTTCATTATTACCCTACCCCTATGAGGAAGAGAATCCTTCACTTTGTTCAGTTTTGCAACTGGAGAAACTTAGGCACAGAGAAACCAGGTGACCAACTCATGACTCCCAGCTGACAAGAAGCTTGGTCTGACTTCTCTGCCATGCTCCCTAGGACAATGAGTGCTATTCAGTCCACTTCATGTGATGGGAAGGTCCACTTCTTGTCAGTCATGGGGCTTAAACTCTGGGCCTGGTTGTTGTTCCCAAGCTTTACAGCTCAAGGCTAGCACTCTACCACTTGAGTCACAGCACCACTTCCGGTTTTTTGGTGGTTCTTTTGGAGATAAGAGTCTCACAGATGTTCCTGCCTGGGCAGGCTATGAATCATGATCCTCACATCTCAGCTTCCTGTGTAGTTAGGATTAGAGGCCTGAGCCACCGGCACCTGCCTTAAGTGTAATTCTGACCTTCTTTCTTTCTTTCTTTCTCTCTCTCTCTAAGGAACTGATAGAATGGGTGCTGGAGGAGGAGGCCAGCATCCCCTTGTGGCTGGAATCAAGGAGACCCTCTAATTCTGGAGGTGGGCTGTGGGTCAGGAGCTGTCTCGTTCAGTCTGTTGTACCAACTCCATGTGGTAAGGCCCTTTGTCCATGGCTAGACCATGACAGTTATTCATTGTACATATAGACTTATTGGACTTAGTATTATGTTCAAAGTCCTTTTCTAGCAAAAATTTCTGGCCAAAACTATGATATATAGTTATGGAATGAAAATGTAATGCCATTTTAAGGAAGTCATTTTGGGCTCTGTGAATGTGGTTTTATGGTACGGTGATTGCCTAGCATGCACAAAACCCTGGGTTTAATTCCTCAGTACCACAAAAACAGAAAAAGAAACACTGGAAGTGGTGCTGTGCCTCAAGTGGTAGAGTGTTAGCCTTGAACAACAACAACAAAAAAGCTGAGGAATAATTCCCTAGCCCTGAGTTTAAGCCCCAGGACTGGCAAAACAACAACAACAACAACAGAAGCACAATAAACATTTAGTTATTAAATGCAAAATAAAGAACCCATACTTGAAATATATAATTCCTCCTTCCATACTGATACCTGACAATAGTCCCTAATTCATGTACTTTACTTATATTATGATACTGTTTTGAAAAAAATGTTTTTTTCATTAAGTCATGACAGTTAATGCCAGGAACGGGCTTAGATATCAGGTGAAGATTAATTCTGTAAATTCAAAAATTCCAGGCTTTTCAGTTGTCACTGCTAATCACAATGAGAAGGGTAAACTGAGAGTTGGAAACTTTGTAGGCCAGTCATAGCACCAAAAAGCAGCGGCTAATTAACAGTTTTGACAGAAGAGAAGGAATAACTCCAGGTGGAAGGAATAAATGATAGTAACTAAGATATAGCAGAAAGCGTTCTAGGGAACCACTTTTGGTTATTGAAGAATTAGTTATCAACAAAGGTTATTGCTCATTGCCTTTAGCATTCTAAATCTCTTAAGCTAGTTCTTAATCTCTGGTTTATAAATGTATCTCTTTCTATGCTGTTCTTTCATACCTGATCTCCTTTGTTTTCTAAAAATCTGTCTTTCTCTATATCTCTATGAACATTTCCTGATACTAAATACACCTACACATATGGAAGAGAATGCTAATGTAAGGGTTCCATAGCTCATGAGCCATTAATGTAACAAAATGGAAAAGGAGGACATATTTATTGCTATCTCAATTTTTCTGAAAAGCTACAATGTCACATCATTTGATTCAGATTTCCATTCTTTGTCCACTTAGTGTCATTAACTGGAATAAATGCAAATATGAGTGGGGTGCTGGTGGCCCATGCCTGTAATCCTAGCTACTCAATAGGTTGAGACCAGAGGATTGTGGTTCAAAGCCAGCCTGGTCAGGAAAGTCCATGAGACTCTTATCTTCAATTAACCACTGGAAATCAGAAGTGGTGCTGTATCTAAAGTCGTAGAGCACTTAGCTTGACCTGAAGAGCTGAGGGACAATGACCAGGATCAGAGTTCCGGCCTCACAACCAACAAAAAAGTGCAAATACAACTTTGTTTCCCCAAAAGGAATGATGAATTCAAGATTAATCTTCCCAAGCAGAGAAAATAATTCCTAAATGATTCAGTGCACCTACTTTTGCTAAGTTATTTAAGTTATGGCTTCTTTGCTGGACATATTCTCTTTTAAAAATTGTCAAATATTGGTTTTATAATAAACTTCACCTAATATTTCTTGGTTCAAAAGAGAAGTCTATACAATTGATGTCACTTAGCTTTCTTACTATCTCATCTCAATGCCAACCCATTTAGGAGAGTCTGTCCAAATCTTATCTGTAATTAAACACCAAAAAATCAGAAGTTGATTTTTGGCTCAAGCAGTAGAGTACTAGTTTTGGGAGCAGGTGGGCAGGACAGACAACTGTACAGGGACAAGTTCCAGCTTCTGAGTTCAAGCCCCAGAACCAGCACAAACTATACAAACAACCAAACAAAGGAAATCCTAGGTATTTCTTTGGGTCCCTCTTTAAAGTAGTACTGGTCTGAGAAGAGGTTGTTTTTGCCGATCATACTCATTGGATCCTGCTTTTTTGGAATCCTTATTGCTATAGAAAATTCAGGATCAGACTAAAGGAATTGATAAGTGAATCCTGCCAAAAAAGAATCACCTCAGGAGTGAAACATTCATCCGTAAGACGTTTTTAACCTCCGTGGTTTTTTTCTTTGTAGTAGAACACTTTTAAAAAAAGTTATTTCCTTTTGTTATATGCTGGCCTTGAAATAGCCATTGTTTCCTTTTGTAATACTCTCAACTAAAGTTTTATATGAGTAAAGAAGACACTCAAAAAAGTCAATGACAGAGGTTCCTTCAAGCCTTGGATTCTTTTCTCTTACAATAAAGAGGAAAGCAAAAGTTAACTTGAATTTTCTCATTCCTCTATGTTCAATTCCTCTCCTGGGATCAATTTTCACATCCAGTAAAAGTTACTTCCATTTACTTCCAGTAAGAATATATGGCGCTGCCCCAGATAAAATGAATGCTTTTTGGCTTCATTGAAATAGCACAAGGACAGCTTTGGACATGAGGTCACACATGTTTCAGAGACAACTTAGTAAAGAGAAAATATGAAATTTAAATTGCTTATAAATACATTATCCATGAGTAGATTGAGTTCAAACTTCTTAAGTGCTCTATAAATTAAGGTGAATTTTAAACGGGAAGAAAGATCTCAGATGATTTTCTTGTGAGTGTATGTGCTGTGCATTAATTTCCCAAGTGCACATGAGGTAAAAATAAGAGAACCAATAGCAATAATAGGAAAAATAGAAGTTTCGTGTTTAAGTATAAGTGTTCAATACAATATAAAAATCTCTACAAATAAGACAACATTAAAACATTGAAGCCAAGTCCAGTATGTAGATTTATGGGAGTGATATAGAGAAAGCAGTACTCCTAAGTGGAACATGAAGCGTTTTTTGAGTCTTTGGTATAACATGGTATGAATAGAATAATTGCGTGACATCTTCTTTCTTCTACATATATGTAATAGGAAACAATTTCCTTAATTATGTGCGTCTGTACACAATGATAAAAATGCTAGGTTTGGGATTCAATTTTATTTTTGTTTCTGTTTTATTGGTTTGTCCTAGGGTTTGAACTCTCATCCTGGATATTGTCGCTGAGCTCAAGGCTCATGCCCTACCACTTCAATCTCACTGCCACTTGTGTCTGGCTTTTTCTGAGAAGGTTATTGGAGATAAGAGTCTAAAAATCTTCCTGCCTGGGTGGGCTTTGAACCATAATTTTACATTCTTAGCATCCTGAATATATATAATATAGTTATAAAGTATAAATATAAATAATATTTGCAAGTGTTCTGATCTCAAGAGTACCACTGTGGGAAAAATGATGCAGCTCAGTTTATTGTGGTGTTCTTTCCAGAATAAGGAGGGCATCACATTAGCAGAGGTGTAGTATTTTCTCTATAGAGATAAGCTATTCATGATGTGAATTAAGGAATTTTAAGATACACCCTACAAGTTCGAAACTGTTGTACTTTATGGCATAAATCTTGGAATTGACGGTCATAGAAATAATGGTTTACACTGATAATCAATTGCTTACTCATGAAAAATTAATTATTACGAATGCTTCATAGTTTTATCCTCTACCAGAATGTTTCTATTTTTCTGTTTACTTCTCAATCTGTAAGACCCCATTGGAAACTGCATCTATTCCAGAATTTCATAACATGCAAACAGGTACTGTTTGAACCTCTCAGGTTTGGAATTTTGAGAATTTAAAAATGAGTAGTTATTACTGATACAAATTTTGAAGAACGCATATATTCTGTCCTCTTAACAATTTATTTACTTTTAAAAGTTATGGGTTTCCTTAGAAATAAACTGTTTTCGGTTTTAGTATGAGAATATACTAAATTTATTCTTTTTTCAAAATATTGGCAAGTTCATTGTGAAAATATTGTCTAGTTGGATAACAGTCAAGTTGATGGTCCACTGATAAAGAAGGGGTAATTAATTCAAATTAGATGCCAAATAGTATTGACTTTTAAAAGTTAATACATGAAGAATAATATTTACCATATCAGTACAGTGAATTTATATATTATGCAGCTTATTTTTAAAATTTTATTACCAAAGTGATGTACAGTGGGGTTACAGTAGTTGTAAGGTAGTGAACTCCTAACTTTTCAAACTTGTTACTCCTACCTCAATTTTCTCACAGTTTTCTTTTACCCCTTCACCCCTCACAAGTTGTAATGTACATTTCAAACATATTGTCTTGTGCATATTGCTATTGCATTGGTTTTCCCTTTGTCCTTTGCTCACCATTTTGTTTTTCCTCTTCCGTTCCTAATTAAGGTAAATTTATATGCAATACAAAATCAAATACAGCAGGGATAAACCATAGGGGAAAAACCCAAAGAAAACAGAAATCACATATTACATCAAAAACAACAACCACAAATGAAAAAAATCTGTTTTCAAATCGTGAAGTTCATTTTGCTCAGCATCAGCTTAAATGGTCATATGTACGCATAACAAAGCCATTGGAAAATAATAGTTGCATGTACACTATAACATGAAAAAAAAGTGTTAACTTTTTTATGGTAAAGGTGTAATTAGGATTGGTGAATTCGTGATTCTGATAAAGGAATTTCAATAGAATTTTAAAGTTATGACAGTTAAATTTTAATTGTTCAAACATTTTTAACAACTTAGCCTATTAAGAAATTCCCTGGGAGAATAGGTTTTCATGCAAAGAAATCCAAAGAGACTTAGTAGAGAGGGAGCAATGTGGATGAAGATGGCTTTTTTCACATTAAACAAACCTCAGAAACCTTGCTGTAAATTCTGTAGGTTCCCTTGAGAATTGTCCTTACCTGGGAAATATCCTCTCACTGTGTGAAACAAGGTTGTAGGGAATATAAATTCAAAGTTTATAAAAAATAAGATGTCAAAATTTGTGAATTAACCTTTAATTACCAAACTGTAATACTCTGAAAAAGATAATTTGGGTCAAAATATTTAGGGAGAAAGTGCCCTAACAATGAAGGAAGGTATTGGGTTTACACTTTTCTTTTTGTAACACTTTCTACAATATCTTTACACGTGAAGCTGTGAAACACAGAAAAAATCTATTGGATATTTCAAACCAATAATTTCACATTTGTAAGTGGCACACAAAATATAATAGTGAGGTAGTGAAGACTTCTCTTCTTACATAAGACAAAAAAGTTTTGGGTTCGGAAAAGAATTGAACAAATTGAAAATGTGAGAAAACAGTGTTCTTAGAAGCCCTAGCTAAGTGTATTCCCTTTAGCAGTGGAGGGAGGCCAAAACTTTTTGATATACATTTTGTCAATATTTTTGCGACCTAAAGTGATTTTACAAAGCAGATTTGGCTCACTACAATGCAGAACAGATTGAATGAAGACATGAAAATAAATTCCACATCCAAAAGAGGCAACTTAAAAGACTTTTAAAAGAGAAATCATGAACATGTAGCAGTGGGGGAGGACTTATAGTCCTTCAGCTTCACTAGACTTGAAGCCAAGAAGCTGTGAATAATTGGAAATCAGGCAAGAGCTAAGAGGAGGACATAGAAGTAGAACATGTAAGCATTGTCCTTTTTACCAGACACTGTCTTCCCAGGTATGAGTGATTTAATACTATTCTCCTCCATACATATTATAGAGCAAATGCAAGATCAAGAGAAAAATAATCTATTGAAATAATTTTGCAAAGAATCACTTCACTGTTCCTGATATGGTATCTAACGAGAGTCATAAGAGAGAACATAAAAGTGCAGAATTTTTCGGTTTCCTCTAAGCATCTTGTTAGCAAAATATATCTTTGAATTGATTGAACCAAAGAGTGATGGAGTTCTTATTTTTCTGGGCTTTAGACACAAGAAGACTTTCAAGGTAAAAGAAAAAGGAAAAAAATGAAGCCAAATATTTGTGATCACAGCTTCTTGGACTGGTTTTCTGGAGAAAAGGTTTACATTAGATTTCTCCTCATTAACATAGATGTTGTTTCATGGCAACCAAATGCAAGAGGGAAGTTTACTGGACTCGTTTGGACATGTAAACAGCATGATGGAAAAATGGCCAATAATATTTAGGGAATTACTTTGACCAATTACTTTGCCAAAACAAAGAAGGAACAATATAATTCAAAATGAATTTACTTAAAAGTATGAAGAAAGAGTAGTGCAGAGAGATGACAGTAACCATTGAGGATTGTTTTCTGTCCAGTGGCGTAATGGGTCCTTGAGGTTGTTTCTTCCATTCTATCTTCACAATCTATCAAGTGTGTCTCAGGACTGGAGTATCCAGTTCAGACAAAGAGAACTCTCAGAAGAAAGATAATATTTGCAGCAGATGTAGATGATTTATAATCTGAGACAATCTACTTAAGTCTGTTCAAAATTCTCCCCTACTCCTAACTGCCCACTTTGAACAGCTTAGTTTGCTTTTCCCAAAACCGCTCTTCATTAACTGCTTAAAATTTTGAGAGGTCATATTCATACTCTCTAGAGATTGCTGCTTGTTTGTGATTTTTGTGTGTTTTTGTTTTTGTTTTATTTTTAACTGAATTTAAAAGGTTGTGCAAGTGTGTTGCAATTAAATATATCCAACTAATTGTCCAATGCTCCTAGATCAGTCACTCCTATCATTCTCAACCAACCCCCCTCTCCAAGATTTATATCTGATTTATCACTTCCTTTATCATACGTGTACATTGAGTATTTTAGGTGTACTAGCCCCTTGTTCCATTTTTCATTCATTTCATGTCTTTACTATTATTTCTCTCTGCTTTCAACTTCCTAATAGTCATTCTGTTAAACTGTCTGTTAACAGTTTACAAGCTTTATATACATTCCATGGAATGTCAATGTTGCATATACTTGAACTGATGTCAGCTTAAATTTCCATAATTCATTCATTTGCAGTAACTATTTGCAAGACTGGAGACGTGAAGCACCTAGACATGATTTTATTATCATCCATTTGGAAGATTAATCTTCAGTCAACAAGAAAGTTTAAAAATGGCTTAGAAAGTATTCCTAACTACCAGCTTTTATAAATGGTTTTGTACAATGGTTTGTGATTATTTTTTTTTACATGGGATAATACTTTCTACTACCTATAAGTTTTGGAAAAAGAAGAAAACTAAATTTACGACTATAGAGGAATATGATAGAAATAGAAGACAGATTTTATGTTTGTCACATCTCTGAAGAGTACCCAAATTCAAGACTTAAATTCATATTTCTTACTATGTTAGACAGATAGGGAAAACATAAAACAACATATGATAAGGCAATTATTTGTGACTTTTTAAAATGTACCTTATTAAGTGATGAAATTTACTTTATTAGCTAACTTTTGGGTTTGAAATATGGGAGGCTTATCTGTTTAACACATTTCTGGAAGGCACCTACTGAACAACACAAATGGTAGGTGGTATTATTTCTACACTTTAATGAATCATTGAACCTTTTTGGTTAAATAAATCAACTCTATTGTAATTTGTTCCCTACACTTGAAAAGCTTGTAATGTAAGTATCATCTACTTGTCAAATGTTATTTTGCTGAATGTGATTTTAGAAATTTTATTTGAAAGGAATACACTTTCAGGAGATTAAACGGAGATTATCATTGGTTTGAGAGTAAAAACATTTTTATACCACAGACCCAAGTTGTACTGAAATACCAGTGTTTTGAAGCCCTAAGGATCTTCTCAATAATTGTTTTTCTGAATTACATTTGACCTCTGAGTCAAGTTTTCTGGTTCTTGGTAGACCAATTAAGGATTCCTTCCAGGAACTATTTTTTGGCCCACTTATTCTGGACCTAAATATTTCATTAGTCACTAATAGGAGTGTTAAAAATAATCTTATGACACTTTGTGATCTTGTTCACTCCTATGGGCTGGTCATCTGTAAATTGAAAGTTTGAATTAGAGTACTTTCTCTCAGATTTTGTGATTTCATCTTTCGTTTTAAGTTGCCTTGCGTTTTACAATTGCTTACTGCTAATTTTTGCATCTCAAGGAATTGGGGCCCTAAAATATGAGAAATGAGGAATTGAGATGTGTTTTCAATTACTTTCTGTTTGCCTGTTGCATGGGCCTAGGTGATCATGTAGGTAACTGGAACCTGGGATCCATTCATCTACTGAGGGGCATCTGGGTTGGTTTCATATCTTAGCTGTGGTAAATAATGCTGCAATAAACATACTTGTGCTGATAGTTCTAGTATGGCCTTGTTTGTGATCATTTGTGTCAATGTCCGAAAGTGGGATTGCTGGATCATAGGGGAGCTTTATGTGGAATCTTTTGAGGAATCTCCATACTGCTTTTGAAAATGGTTGAACAAGTTTACACTCCCACAAACAATGCAATAGGGTTCCCTTTGGCCACATCCCCTCCAGGATCTGTTGTTATTAGATTTCTTATTGATAGCCATTCTAACAGTGGTAATGTGAATCTCAATGTTGTTTTGATTCGCATTTCATTATTTTTGATAGAGAAGTTGAGCTTTTCTTCATGTGTCTATTGGCCATTGTTATTTCCTCTTCAGAGAAGTGTCTCTTTAAATCTTTAGCCCACTTATTTCATCAGGCAGTTGTTTCTTTGAGGATTTGTTGTTCGGGATTTAATTTTTTAGTGATCCAATCATATTTTAGATATGAGGCCGTTGTCTGTTGTATGGCTAGTGAAGATCTTCTCCTAATCGGTGGGCTTTCTAATTGATTTTGTTAGCTATGTCCTATGCCATGCAGAAGCTCTGCAGTTTCATGCAATCCTATTTGTGCAACTTTTCTTTGATTTGTTGTGTTTCTGGGTCTCTATTAAGAAAATTTTGGCTTGTGCCAAGGAGACCTAGCATTTCTCCTATTCCTTCCAGTAAAGTTTTTAGGGTGTCTGCTTTGACTCTAAGAATGACAATTAATTTTGTATGTCAGAACTTGTTTTTTTTCCATTCTTTGTGTTCATAGGAATGTGTCTATTTTGTGTAAACCAGCTGCTCAATAAGGTATCATTCCGGGTCATATAGTAGTTATTACATGGATCTATGTAAGTATTGTGTAATGACATAGAGCTTTCTAATGACTTACATACATAAATCTATTAATGTTAATTGTCATGAAGAATGCCAAACTTCCGTTTTTGTGACCATGTCCATCCTTGTTCTCCCTATTGTCTAGCAGTTTATATCACAGTCATCTGGCACATGGAATAGACATGGACTCGATGGATCCTGGTTTTGAGATGGCCCCAAATACAGCAAATATCAGAATCAATGAGATCGAAGCAGTTGTCCCAGGTGCCTCAGCTTTCAATGAATGTCCTCAGCTTTCAATGGTCTCACCTGCCTCTGTCAGAAGCGTGGTGATGGTCTGTCACCATCAAAGCTCACACTGAAGCTTAACTTCTCAATGTAGCAGTGTCAGAAGATGGAAACTTTAAGAGAGGTTTCAGTCATAAATGGATTAATGTCATCTAATCAACTCTCAAGTGACTAACATTATCACTATTAACAGGCAAATTATGCCCCTTACTCTCTGTCATTCTAGCACATGGCCATGATGCTGATATCCTCTGTGATATGATGCACCTAAGGAGCCTTGTCCCATGTGCTACCATGCTATTTAGACTTCCCAGCCACTACTATTGTGATTGAAATAGACCTTTTATTCCTTATGACGTGTACAGCTTAAAGGATTTTGTTAAACCATGACCAAATGGATGAGATGCTATTCTTTTTATCTTTTTCATATTGAGGATTAAACTGAGGGCCTTACAATTACTAGGCAGATATGGTACCAGTTGAGCCTGCATAACCCCAACCCTTTTTTTTCTTTTTCAGTTTACTTTTCATATAGGGTCTTGTGCTAACATCACTCAAGCCACCTTCAGTATCCCATCCTCCTATATCGCTACCTCCCAATATCTGGGATTACAGGCCAGTGACACCACAGTTTGCCAGTTAGAATATGCTGTTCTTTTGGGGAAAGAGATACAGACCCATGAGATGCTTATGTATTTGTGTGTGTGTGTGTGTGTGTGTGTGTGTGTGTGTGTGTATTCATGAGAACTGTTCTTGGTGATTTACTTAGTACTGAGGGTGAATCTTCATGAAGAATCTGTATTATTAATTCTTTCACTAAAAAAGAAATGCTTCTCTGCGTGCTCGTAGCTCTCAACTGTAAACCTAGCTCTTCAGAATGCTGAGATTTTGGGATAACATTGTTTTTTTTTTAAATTTAATTTAATTTTATTTGAGAACATACTGTACAGAGGGGTTACAATTACATGGGCAGGATAATGCATACATTTCTTACCAAGCATTGAAGCCTCCTCCTTTGTTTACACTTCACCTCTTTTCCCAGCCTCTCCCCTTCCCCCACTCAATCATACCCCCCCTCCCCACCCACACCGACATTGTAAAGCTGGTTTTGACATGACATTTTGTATTTCTCATTGTTGCAACAGGTCCACCTGAATCCTTAAACGACTTGTTTGTCCCCATCTCCTCCACATGTTATACTGACATCAAATATAGTGAAAGCGGGGGTTACACTGTGGGGGAGGGACATACAAAGCAACAAAGAAATAATCTTATAAATGCGTTAGAAACACATGCATGAAAGAAACAAAAACATTAAAATACATATTTAAGGGTTCGTTTTCCTAACATCACATTATCTGACCTTTTCCGCTTGACTCATACCTATACTAGATATTGCAAATAAGGGAAACCATGGGACCTATGTTTCTTTGGGCCTGGCTTACTTCACTTAATATAATTTTTTCCAAGCCTTTCCATTTCCTAACAAATGGGGAAATGTCATTCTTTCTGATGGAGGCATAGAATTCCATTGTGTATATATACTACATTTTCTTGAACCATTCATCTACTGAGGGGCATCTGGGATGGTTCCATATCTTAGCTATGGTAAATAATGCTGCAATAAACAGAGTTGTGCTGGTAGCTTTAGTGTGGTCTTTTTTGTAAACATTAGGGTAAATGCCCAAAAGTGGGATTGCTGGCTCATAGGGGAGTTCTATGTGAAGTCTTTTGAGGAACCTCCATACTGCTTTCCAAAGTGGTTGAACAAGTTTACATTGCCACCAACAGTGAAGTAAGGTTCCTTTCTGTCCACATCCCCTCCAGCATCTGTTGTTGTTAGAGTTCTTGATTTTTGCTGTTCTAACTGGAGTGAGGTGATATCTCAATGTTGTTTTGATTTGCATTTCTTTTATGGCTAGGGATGTTGAACATTTCTTCATGTGTCTATTGGCCATCCTTCTTTCTTCTTCAGAGAAGCTTCTCTTTAAGTCTTTCGCCCACTTATTTATTGGGCAGTTGTTTCTTTGAGGATTTGTGGTTGGGTGGTTTAATTTTTTGAGTGCCAAGTATATTTTAGATATGAGACCCTTGTCCGTTGTATGGCTAGTAAAGATCTTCTCCCAATCCGTGGGCTTTCTATTGATCTTTCCAGCTATGTCACTTGCCCTGCAGAAGCTCTGCAACTTTATGCAATCCCATTTGTCCAACCTTTCTTTGATTTGTTGTGTTTCCGGGTTTCTATTCAGAAAATTTCGGCCTGAGCCAAGGAGACCTAGGGTTTCTCCTATTCCATCCTGTAATGTTTTCAGAGTGTCTGCTTTGAGTTCAAGTTCTTTGATCCAAAGTTGATTCTGGTGCAGGGTGATATATAAGGATCTAGCTTTAGTTTTCTACATGTAGTTAACCAATTTTGCCAGCACCATTTACTGAAGAGGCTATCTTTCTTCCATTGTATTGTTTTAGCTACCTTATCGAAGATTAGATGGCTATAGGTCTGTAGGTTCATTTCTGGGTTTTCAATTCTATTCCATTGTTCCTGAGGTCTGTTCTTTTGCCAATACCAAGCTGTTTTGATTACTATGGATTTATAGTAGAGTTTGAAATTTGGTATTGATATTCCTCCAGCAGTGTTCTTTCCGTTGAGGAGCGTTTTTGCTATTCGGGGTCTTTTATTGTTCCATATGAATTTTTGGATTGCCTCTTCTATTTCCTTGAAGAATGAGGGTGGAATTTTGATAGGTATGGCGTTGAATTTGTAGATAGCCTTGGGAAGTATTGCCATTTTCACGATGTTAATCTTTCCAATCCAGGAGCATGGGAGGTTTTGCCATTTTTTAAGTTCTGTGTTGATTTCCTTTTTCAAAATTTCCAATTTTTCATCATAGAGGTCCTTCACTTCTTTGGTTAAGTTAATCCCTAAGTATTTTATTTTTTTGTGGGGCTATTACAAATGGAATTGCTTTCCTAATTTCAGCCACACTTTCTCATTGTTGGCATACAGAAAAGCCATTGATTTTGGGGGGTTAATTATATAACCTGCTACTTTGCCAAAGTTTTGAATCAGCTTGAGTAATTTGGGAGTGGATCTATGGGATTCTTTAAATACAAGATCGTGTCATCTGCAAAGAGGGAGATTTTTATTTCTTCCTTCCCTATTTGGATCCCCTTTATGTCTGCATCTTGTCTTATTGCTGTAGCTAGGCATTCTAATACTAGATTGAAGAGAAGTGGCGAGAGTGGGCATCCTTGTCTTGTTCTTGAGTTAAGAGGAACTGGCTTTAGTTTTTCACCATTAAGTATAATGCTGACTGTAGGTTTGTCATATACAGCCTTTATTTTATTGAGGAATGTTCCATGGATTCCTAATTTTTCCAAAACCTTCATCATAAAGGGATGTTGGATCTTGTCAAATGCTTTTTCTGCGTCTATTGAGATAACCATGTGGTTCTTATTCTTGCTCCTGTTGATGTGATGAATAATATTAACTGATTTGCATATTTTGAACCAGCTTTGCATCCCTGAAATGAATCATGTTTGATCGTGTGTAAGATTTTTTGGATGAATTGTTGAAGTCGGTTGGCCAAAATTTTGTTGAGAAGTTTTACATCAATGTTCATCAAAGAAATCGATCTATAGTTCTCTTTCTTTGATGAGTCCCTGCCTTGTTTTGGGATGAGGGTTATGATGGCTTCATAGAATGTGTTTGGTAGTGAGCTTTCTCTTTCAATTTCATTGAAGAGTTGGAGGAGAATTGGTGTGAGCTCTGCTTTGAAGGCCTTGTAAAATTCGGCTTTAAAACCATCTGGTCCTGGACTTTTCTGAGCTAGGAGGTCTGTTATTGCTGTTTCTATTTCAATGGTTGATATGGACCTGTTAAGCTAGTTTAACTCATCTTGGTTTAGTTTTGGCATGTCAATATTTGCTAGGAAGAGGTCCATTTCTGTCAAGTTCTCAAACTTATTAGCATAAAGTTTTGAGAAGTATTCCCTTATAATGTTCTGAATCTTGGTTGTTTCCGTGGTGATGTTTCCATTCTCATCTCTGAGTTTATTAATTTGGGTGTGTTCTCTTCTTTTTCTGATAAGATTTGCTAAGGGTCTGTCAATTTTGTTAAGTTTTTCGAAGAAACAACTCTTTGTTTTGTTGATTCGTTCTATAGTTTTTTTGGATTCTAGTTCATTTAATTCAGATTTAATTTTGATTATTTCTTTCCGTCTACTGGATTGGGGTTTATCTTGCTGCTCTTTTTCAAGGAGGTTTAGATGTGTCATTAAATTGGTAGTTTCAGTTCTCTCCAATTTGTTGATGTAGGAGCTCAGAGCTATAAACTTGCCTCTGAGTACTGCCTTTGCTGTGTCGCAGAGGAGGTAGTAATTTGTGTGTTCATTTTTGTTGAATAGCATGAACCTTTGATTTTCCTTTCTAATCTCTTCCATGACCCACTCATGATTCAGCAGTGTGGTTTTCAGCCTCCATGTGATACCAGACTTTCTTTGGTGGCTTTTGTTGTTGAGTTCTAATTTTATTCCCTTGTGGTCAGAGAGAATGCATAACTTCAATGTTTCTGAATTTAGACAAGTTTGCTTTGTGGCCTAAAATGTGGTCTATTTTAGAATACGTTTCTTGTGCTGCTGAGAAAAACGTGTATTCTGATGTTGCTGGGTGAAATGTTCGGTAGATGTCTGTTAAGTCTAGTTGATCTATGCAGCTGTTTAGATCTGTTTCTCTGTTGAGATTTTGTCGAGTTGATCTATCTAGTGGGGAGAGTGGTGTGTTAAAATCCCCAACAATTAATGTCTTTGGATCTATATGGGATTTGAGGGAAAGTAGTGTTCCTTTGATAAATTTGGGTGCTCCATTGTTTCCCGAATAGATATTTAGAATTGTAATATCCTCCTGAAGGAGAAATCCTTTAATTAGTATGTAGCGACCTTCTTTATCTCTTCTCACGAATTTGAATTTGAAGTCTATTTTATCTGATATTAAGATTGCAACTCCCACCTGTTTATGGGTGCCGTTTGCTTGGTAGATTTTGTTCCAGCCTTTCACATTGAAAATGTGTTTGTTTTTATGGGGACGATGTGACTCCTGCAGGCAGCAGATAGAAGGGTCTTGTTTTTTAATCCAGCTAGACAGTCTATGTCGCTTAATTGGAGAGTTCAGTCCGTTAACGTTAAGAGATAGGACTGAGAGGTATTTGGGAGTTCCTGCCATGTTATCTACCTTCTTGGGGGCTGCGAAAACTGGGTTCTTCTTATGGTTCTTGGATTTGTAGGACATCTTTAAGAATCTTTTGTAGGGCTGGTTTGGTGGAGATGTATTGTTTCAATTTTTCTTTGCTATGGAAGGTTTTTATTTGGCCTTCAGTTATGAAGGAGAGTTTAGCTGGGTACAGTATTCTTGGTTGATAGTTGTTTGTTTTTAGGGCATGGCATACATCATTCCAGGCTCTTCTTGCTTTGATTGTCTCTGCTGAGAAATCTGAGGTGATTCTAATTGGTTTCCCTTTATAGGTGATTACCCTTTTCTCCTTGACAGCTTTAAGGATCTTTTAATGTTCTGAGTTGATCCTATGTGGATTATAATGTGACAGTGGGATTTCCTATCCTGGTCTGGTCTATTTGGGGTTCTAAAGGCTTCTTGTATCTGAATAGGCCTATCTTTTTGTATGTTTGCGAAGTTCTCTGCTAGGATCCTGTTAAACAAATTTCCTAGACCATTAACTTCTGTTTCTAGGTGCTCCTCTAAACCCATTATCCTTAGATTAGGCCTTCTGATGGTGTCTTCCAGGTGTTGGATAGATCTATCATATCTCTTGGACTTGTCTTGGATGGTTGTATGTTCTTTCTCTATAATATCTAGGCTGTCTTCAATCCCTTAGATTCGATCTTCTGCATGGTCTAATCTGCTGTCAAGACTCTCTACTTTGTTTTTTATCTCTTTTCCTTCTAATTGGTCAGCTTTGATGGCTTCAAGTTCTTTGTTGAAACTCCGTTTTAGGTCTTGTATGAATTTATTAACTTCCTTAATTTGGTGTTCAGTGTTTGTCCTCAAATCACTTAGTTGATTGGTTATGGTTTCTTTGGACTCCCATTCGTTCTGTTGGGTTCCATTCAGCATTCCCTTTGTGGTCTCCCTGACTTCCTTCAGATCTTTGTTAATGGATTCCATGAATGCCTTTAGTGATCTTTGTGTGTTCTCTACCTGGTCTCTCAATTCCTGTATTACTCTTGGATTAGCTTCCTCCCGTTCATGGGATTCCTGCAGATCTCTTTGAGTGTTCTCAGCCTGCTCACGCCATTCCTCCCTTTCTCTTTGAGTATTCTCAAGTTGTTCACGCAAATCCTGTATCAGTTTTTGAGTAGCTTCCTCACGCTTATGATATTCCTGTATAAACTTCTGGGATGCCTCGTCTCTCTCCCTATCACGCTCATACAGAATCCTTTGTACGTTGTCAAACTTCTCATTTATCATGTTTGCCAGCAGTGTTTGTAGAGCTATTTGGGAACTCTTCTCTGGATTATTCATTATCTATTCTAACCCCTGATTATCAAGATTGGGAATTGAGGTACCCGAATTTGCCATTTTTCTTGTGTTTTCTGGCTTACTCTGCCCATTTGAGATGAAGATAGCACCAGTTTTGTGCTAGAACACTATCTTAAGGCAACCATCTATTCAACATCAAACAACTATATGTTAAAGGACCTCGAACCGCAGAGAAGAATTTGGAAAACCAGAAATTATTAGGGTTAGGAAGAGATGTGGGTAAAAAATAGGAATAGATTGTTGTGGGGAGGCACAGGGAGAGTTAACTATGTCCTAATCACAGTGCAGGAAATAGGTTGAGTAGGATGCAAGTAGAGAGAGAGAGAAAAAGAAGCAAGGGAAAGGGGAATGAAAAGAGACCAGAAAAAAATAGAAACGGAAAAATTAATGTTATTAAGAGATTAAAAGACCATCTATTTAGAGAGGAATGTGAATATATAGAGAGAAAGGGAGGGACATAGAGAAGATGTGAAAAACTTTAAAAAAATGCTTAAAATATTATATAGGTTTAAAGAGGTAGTACTGCTATTAATGAATTTAAGTCTCAGAGGTTTTGAATTGAGTAGTAAGTTTGTGGATTAAGTGTGTACACAATGAGGGATAGGGTCTACTAGTTAACTACGGGTTTATCTGAGGATGTGCAGGACAAGAGTTAAGTCACATAAAGAAGAACAAAAGAGAGGAAAAGGTGGAAAAGATAGGAAAGGGAGAAGAAAAGATCAGAAGTTCAGTAGAGCTAGACAAAAAACAAAATGATAATTAAGAAAGAAAGAAAAAGAGAAAGAAGACAAGAAAAGAAAGGAAAACGCACATTCACGTATTCCTAAAATATAAATTATAAGAGGAGAAAAAAAAAGTTACTGGAAAACAATTATTTTTTCAGAAGAGGCAAAAATTAAAGATTAATAAAGTTTTAGAAGAGGAAATAATTTTTTTATATATATATAAGGTAACAAAAAACAAAAAAAAAGATGAGAAGAAGAAGAAAAAAAAAATTCTTTGATTTTTTTTGGGGGGGAGGGGTTGGAAGAATCCTGTATCTCCCTTTTGTCTGTAACCAGCCTCTTGTTGGAGTCTCTGGTCAGCTTGAGGTCCTGTAGCTTGATTGGTTTCTTAAGTCAGTTTGTTGGAACAGGCAGAAAAATGCTCTGCTTTACCCAAGATTTTGAGATCCCCCTCCCAGGTTAGTTTACTGGGAGGGTGATCTGCTTTGAGAATCACAAAAGAGGGGGATGCAGTGATGAGGCTAGGTTCTGGGTAGAGTTGAGGCCTTTCAACAAACAGTAGCTTTTCCCTGGGGCTATTTTGTGAAAAAACTCACAGCACCCAACCTGGAGTCATTCTCAGGGTTTCTGTTTTTCAATTGATTGTGGTGGCTGCTAGAGGGATGGGCAGCCTCTGGCTCTAGTTACCCAGTGAGTAGAGCCACTCCAATGGCTGGCGCCTGAGCTGGGTGACTTTTCCCTGGATGGAGCTGAGTTTGGCAGGTCACTTCGCCGTTAAGTTCTTGTGACCTGCTAAATGACTCGTTTTATTCCAAGGCCTGAGCTGGAGCTAGCAGCTCCTCCGAGCTTTGTTGGTATCCAAGATGGAGATCACTGGTGCTGGGGGGGGAGGAGTGGCCTTCCCTCCTCTGCTCCCTATGAAGTAGTGAGGACATCAGGCTTCTACTCACGCCGAGTCTTGGATCCTGGGTCATCTCTGGTCTGCAAGCTGCAGGATGAAGATGTCCGCTCCTTGTCGGTTCTTGCTGGTGTTGAGTAGAATCCGCTCCTCTGCTGCTTCTGGCTCCTTCGTCCCGGATGACCCCGCAGCGGTGGTCGCCGCCGCGACCGTGCCGCCGCAGCGCAGCTGCTGGCAAGCGCTCAGATGTGTCTCCTTGGCTTCACCTCTCTTGACTAACTCTCTGTCCTGTGATGGCACACTTGGTGTGATTCTCTGGCTTAGGACTGTTCACTGGAACTCTAAAACTGCTTTCTATGCGAGAGCTTGTTCAGATTCCAGCTTTTCCTCTGCCATCTTCCCCTAACTCCTCGGGTAACATTGTTAATCCACGTGAGCCAGGAAAAGTCCATGACACTCTGATCTCCATTTAATCACCAAAAAAGTCAAAAGTCTAGCTGTGGCTTAAGTAATAGAGTAATATTATTGACGAAAAATATAGAAATAGCACCTAGACTCTTTTTAAGGCTCAGGACCAGCACTCGTACAAAATCTCCAGATAGCACTTGTGATATTACAAGTCACCATTACGTCTAATGGATTATCTCTACAGGACAGTTGCAGTAAAAAATATCTTGTATTTCTTCATAAGATATGTTCATTCTGGACCAGGTTTATGCCCCATTTTTCTCTCTGGAATGATGTCTTGATTTTGAAATAGAGGAAAAATTCAGTGAAGAATATGGTCTCTGTATCCCTCCCTTATCAATTGTTAACATGATCGCTTTTTTTATTTTTTGGCAGTCTTGGTGAATGAACTCAGGTCCTGGCCACTGTCACTGAGCTGCTTCTTTGCACAAGACTAGCACCCTATGCACAGCGTCACTTCTGGCTCTTTCTGTTTATGTGGTACTGAGTAATTGAACCCATGGCTTCATGCATGCTGGGCAAGCACTGTACCACTGAGCCACATTCCCAGCCACATGTTCTCTTTCTAAAATATGTCTTTTTGTTTGTGTATTTATTTTTAATTTTGAGAATACCGTACAGAGGAGTTACAATTAAATGGACAAGGTAACGAGTACATTTCTCATCAAGCACTGTTGCCCCCTCATTGTTTCTAACATGTTTTCACCTCTGTCCCATCTCTGAAGCCACTGCCACTGCTCTTGAATATATCCTCAGTTTTACTCCTACTTTTCATATCCTATAACTGCCGAATTATTTTCCACTCAACCCACAGAATTAGCTTTCATTTTCTTAAATTTCAGACCTCATTGGCTAAAATCAAACAATAACTCAACATTATCAGTGTCTGAAATTGAAGACACTTAGAATAATAAACAATTTTTTCAATTTTTTTTTCAGTTATACGCTTGAATTTTGGACCTTGTGCACTGTCCTTCAGCTCTTCAGCTCAAGGCGAGTCCTCTAACACTTGAGCCACAGTGCCACTTCCAGTTTTCTAAGTTTATTGGGGATAATAGTCTCTCAGCCTTTCCTGCAGGGTTGGCTTTGAACTGACAGACTCAGATCTCATCCTACTGAGTAGTTAGGATTACAGGAATGAGCCACCAGTTCCCATCTAATAAATAGCTTTTCATGTGTATCAGGAGATACACAACAACTCAGACCCTTGGGAAGTCTTTTATCTTCCAGTCTGGGCAGGATCTAAACCTACAATATACTCTGGTAGATAACAAAATTAAAGAGATTCTACAAATGTAATTAGTTCCCACAAGAGTTGGATATGAGTTATTTCCAAGGTGTGAGTGTAAATTAAGGGTTTTCTAGAGGTCAGAGATGTCAACAGAATGAATCAAGCAGTAAGGAGAATATGTTTGTCAAGAAAGTATAGGGGTGCCTAGGAGCTGACAACAGTGTTTGTATGATAGGTGACCAGCAAGCAGAAACCACAGTCTCACAACCACAGGACCTAAACCCAACCAGGCATCCCTTAATCTTGAAGAGATCCCCACATTCCATGATAGACTATAGCTTTTTGGCCCCCTGCTAGAAACTGAGAAGCTGCTATAGACAAACCACACCCATACTACCAGCCCAAACTGCTAACCTAAAACAGTTGGTATTTGATGGACGCACAAATAAATATGTGGTAATTTGCCACAGAACATGACAAAATAAATGCATCTCTCAGAGTGCTGGTGCCTCATACCTGTAACCCCAGCTACATAGGAGACTGATATCTGAGGATCCAGATTCAAAGGGATCTCAAGCAGCAATATCTGTGACATTCATATTGCCAATAAATAACAAAAACCTGGAAATGGTGGTATGGCTTAAGAAGTAGGGAAACAGCTTTAAGGGAAAAGATAAGTAAAGCACAAGACCCTAAATAGAAACTCCAATACAAGCACTTACACATACACACACACACAAAAAAAAAAACACAAAAAAGAATAGAAAAATGACAACATTTGTTGAAGACCACCTGGTATTTTCTGCGCTCTGTGTAAAACTCTAACATCTCTCAATTTTTTTCCTTGTGTGAAGTAATTTATTATATTTTATAACTCCAACATCAAGATATCTAACTACACAACTACACAAATGTGTTGGCCACACATTTTTCTATATATCATATTGTAATTGTTACTGCAAACAAAGTACCTTTTCTACTAATTTAATCTACTTAATTGCAGAAACTGGATTTGTATCTTAGTTGAAATTAAACTTAAACCTTTTAACTCATCAAAAGGGAAAAGTTATGCTGTATCTTCAGGTACATTCATATATGTCACGTTTCCTACAAATGAAATTAATAGAGTGCATCACTTAAAATTCTTATATCCCAAATCAATACAAGACTCTAATTAAAACTAAAAAAATTAAAGTGTTTTCTATTCCTGTTTCATTTGGACAAATTACTTAAAGATATCTTTGGACTTCCATAGAGATATTATATCCAAAATTCATCTATACCATAGAAAAAAGTTCACAAAAGGTTATCTATAACTCACATAGATGTTGCTCAATTCACTAGAGCAAAAGAACTATAAATTCTAACCTACATATATAAACATCCCATAATAATTTCTAGAAAATTCCATTTTTCTTAGAAAAATGCTGGCTGCCAACAAACTCACTAATGGTGAGAAGAGAAAAAGAAGGTGTGCAATGGCTGACATTTTACAAAAACCTTATTTACATGTGGGTACACAGAAAGACATGCAATGTTCAGGTTTACCTGGAAAGAAAAGGAACTCATCATAATAAGAGAGAAAAACCCTTGGCAGGAACTACACATAACTGGACTTTAGCTTCTTTGCTCATGCCTGGTGCTCTACCACTTGAACCTCACTCCACTTTGGGCTTTTTAATCATGAATTGAACACAAGAGCATCATGATCTTTCCTTGCTTTGAACCTTGATCCACAGATCTCAACCTCCTGAATAGCCAAAATTACAGGAATGAGCCTTCAATGCTGGCATTAGTGACAGACCAACACACTGATTTCAAGCTCCAACACCAGCACAAAATCCAAAACCACAATCAAACTTGATAGCCAATAAATATACTAATGTTATATTAAACCAATATAATGAAAGGTGGAGAAATGTGAAGGACATCAGAAAATGATTATCATTATTAGCTTTTCTGATTTTTAAAAACTTAAAATTACTTTCTTAAAATGTAAAATAAGTACAGAAGACCCCTGGTACCAAGGTGTGTGTTTCAAATTAGATAGCTGATGAAAACAAACTGAGCATGCTGAGGAAAACAAAGAATTTTAGAATTCAGTGATTACTACACAGAAAATATACCTGAGAATCTGTGCTTTGAAAAAGTTTCAATTAGGCTAAGTTAATGACACAAAAACATTGTTCTTCTCATTAATGCTCCTCATAAAACAGGTCTACTTTATTCTCTTTATCTAGGAATGGTCTGAATGTTTGATTCACTTTTCCCAAAATGAGACTAAAGACATTCAGTCTTACAAAACTCCAAATTTTGTATCTTAGTACTGAAATTAAGTATATCAAGTATCTTCTTTGTGTTGGGAGTATCATAATAACTTTTAACTTGTTCTTTTATCTTTGAGGCTGGGGGGGGGGTGTATTTTGACAAAAGAGGACAAGGAAACTCTGGAGGCTGAGATCTGAGGAACATGGTTGAAAACCAGCTCAGACAGGAAAAAGAGAGACTCTTGTCTCCAACTGAAAAATAAAAAGCTGAAAGATGTGGCTCAAGTGGGAAGGTGCTAACCTTGAGCAAGCAAAAACAAAAGGGGGTGGGGAGAGAGGAGAGCACCTAGGGCCAAACTTCAACCTCAAAGACCGTCAAACATATACACACATAACTCTGACAACAATTCAAATTAACATCATCTGAACTGCCTAATGGGAAGTGTGCATGAGAATTTAAAAATATTTCCATTTTTAAGAAATACATTTTTAAAAAAGATATACATTAGCATTTTCAATTATGGTTAAAATTTTACATGGTTGCCAAGTTTCGGTGGCTCACACCTGTAATCCTAGCTACTCATGAGGCTGAGATATGAAATTGTGGTGCAAATACAGCCCATGCTGAAAAGTCCTTGAGACTCTTATCACCTGAAAGTTGGAAGTGGAGCTCTGGCTCAAGCGGTAGAGCACCAGCCTTGGGCTGAATCACTGAAAGACAGCGCCTAGGCCCAGAGTTCAATCCTCATGACCAAAATTCAATTTTTTTTATATGGTCAAAACACAGGTAAAAATTCTGGGAATATATTGGTTGGCATACTTCATTCTGCCTTAAGCAAAAGAACTTTGTCTTTGGATTTATTATAAGATGATTATTTCCATAGCATCACTTTAGCTCAAGTTCTAGTGTTTGGCATAAAAGAGGAGGCTTTGTGGTCAACATATGAAAATTTATCTTAAATCATCAATACAACTGAATTGATCTCTTTTGTGGTGAAGTTCTTCACATCATTCAATGTTAAGTTGTCTAGGATGATACATACATTCACTCACAACCTTTCAACAAATCTAAGCAGTCAGACTGAGCATGGTAGATAATGCTAGTATGGAATGTAGTATGAAAGGTGGAAAAGGAGAAAACTGGGGGTAGATTCAGACCACAGCAACTCACTTGGGTTGAACTTATTTCCCCAATGAGTTGATGTTGAAGGCATCACCACTAAGTTTCCAAGGTTATACTGTAGGGCAAGCCCTTCCCCTCAACAACTATATAGTGAGGGAAAGCCTGTCTTATCAGTTTCTACCAACATATCTGTTTCTAGACTATGACTGTATCTAACTAGATTCCTCAAAACCTAAAAATTTGAAACAATACACTGGAATAAACCATTTTTTCTATCCTACACTCAGATGTAGGTAGAATTTAAAAAGATGTTCAGGGGCTGGTTTATAGTTCATTGAGAGTTTTTGACTAGCTAATGAAACATCCTGGGTTGAATACTCATTAATACAAAAGGAGATACAAAATCAGCTTAAAGTCCAGAAAGTGGAAAGTAACTGAAGTAAAACTCCTGAAACACGGACCAACTCTCCTGGTATGTGTTAAGAAAAGAAGAAGAAGAAAAGCCACCCCTGGCACCTGCCATAGCTACCAAGTGTGTTATACCTGGACCCATCAAATCTCAGGTAATCAAAACTGAAGAAACAAAACCAAAAAGACTATGGTTTACTGCAGGGTATTGAAGGATGAGGGAGGGAAAATGGGGAGAAGGAACCCTGGTAATGGCAGCAGCCATATAAGTAAAACAGTGAATGACATTATCTTGAGTAGAACTTGGAGAGATGCACATGGGACACAGGAGAAATTACATTGACACCCTACTGCACTACAAGTTAAAATGAACCTTTGCAAGCTAATACCTCAGTTTATGGACATATATATTCAGTCAGAATGTGTATACAGATATATGCACATAGTCCATATGTGCACACAGATCACATCCAAAAATAGGAAGAAAGTAATAACACAGAGGATAAACAGTTCAAACTGAACAGTGTGTTGGTCCCAGCTAATACGTCAGAACGTGGATTCTTTACCTCCCTTCCTTGCATTCTTTGGATATGGTTATGATGTATATGGCTTGGAAGTTAACTAAAGATAACTACTGCTTGGCAGAGGAGCCTTATTTTTTATTATGGCAGCTTGCCATAATTGATCTCCCCTTCCTGGATGAATGATCAAATGATTAAATATTAATGATAGCATCCTTAAACATAAAGCCTGGCTGCTTTGACTGACATCTTCCTCCATGTAGCTCTCACCATTCAAGCATAAGATATTTGGTAATACATTGTTAGGTTGAGTCTTAGTTGCCTTCATTCAGTCATCTTTATATATATCCAATGGTTGTTTGATTTGTCTTTTGTTTTGTTGTTTGAGTTTTTGTTCACCCTTCCTGCTCCATGCCTCCATTTTCAAATGATTTATAACTGAAGTTAAGTAAAACATTAAGTACTTAGAATTGTCCAAAGATGGAAGGAAATATTAATGTGAATGCACATACAAAATAACCTTAATCCTCCTTTTGTTTCCTACAGGGAGAAGGCTGGTGGGGATCTATTTACCTTGCAAGGTGGCATCTGGCCATGGTACCTGCACCTGGACTGACAGGGACCAGGAAAATGGAGAACTAGGAGGTGAAGAATAATAGGCCCTTGGGCAGGGAATTTTTGTAGGCCCTAGAAGCTGTGTTCAAGTCCCAGTTTTGGAACAAAAAATAGTTAAAGAAAAGAAAGGAATAAAACAGAAAGGAAAAGGAAAAAGAAGGACCTATTGCTTGAGTGCATTTTATACATTAACTATAACTATGCCTCATGGGTATGGGTGATATGAATCTGTTACCCCAGATGTGTCCCATTCTATCAATTGGTTTTCGCTATAAACCTCTTCCCAGGGCACCAGAGAGTTTTGCCCCTGCCAGGTGAATAGTTAGATGGAGTTTCTTTCCTTTAGTCTAGATTGTGGGGCATGGGGACTCTAACAAGCTGGGCTTACCCCCGACAGAGCACAGATGAGCATAGCACACAGCACATGGAGAGCGCCATACTGGAGAGCACTGTTTCCAGTTAAGTGGACCCAACCCCTCTTCTTGCTCCCCTATCCACTCCTCCACTCTGCTAGGTTCCTTGTCCATTACCTCACTTTCCCATCATACCACCACTGCCCCCATCAACTGGCCCATTGCCACCCCGTGTTTCCCCAGCCTACCACCGTGGTAAGCTGTGCCTACTATAAGCTATGTGCCTTACTACCCCGTTCTGAATCAGTCCCCTTCTTCAGGTCAGACACCCCTCAAGAACCTACTCATTCTCCTGACCCTCCCCTCTCACAGCCACAACGTTTAGCTCCACCCCCACCTTTACGGCCCCACCCCTTCTAGCCCTAACCCTTATGGCCCCAGTGCTGTCCCGGTACTGCCTGCCCAAACCTCCGGTGGGAACACAGGAGTGGGAAGGGGAATGTGCATATGCCCAGCACTTACTACATAATGCCTAGTGCCAGAATGTTCCAAACATGAGCTATGGCTGCTGCAGAGAAGGAAAGCTCAGGTCAGAGTCTTCCTCTCCTCCCTGCGTGGCTAAGCCTGGACAGCCACAGGGCTCTCTGGTTTCCCTGAGTTCACTGGTGGTTGTGGGGCTGGAGATGCAGTCCTCACCTCCATCTCCTCAACCAGTGCTGTGCCTTCCTGAGGGATCATTGGCTTCACTGTGTGGACCTCCAACTTTCCACGCAGTGTGGGCCCAGCTGTCAGCACTATACCATGATGAAACCGATTTTAAGAGGCCCCCTCCCTAAACCCCTCTATTTTCCATTTTCTTCTCTGTTCTCCTATGGGAGCCTCCCATCTCAGCGCGGTTTCAACTGAAATGTGCCATCCCCTCTTCCTGGGGCCCAAAATCCCTTCCCAGGCTCCTCCTTCCACCACCACCCGGTTCCCCCACCCCCTGCCCCTCAACACATGGGCCAACCCTGTCCTGTTCCCTGATCCTCCAGTGCCCCACAAACCTTTGTTGGGTTAGGGATGTTGGGACTCAGCTGCCAAAGACAATCCTAGAAGACCCAGTTTCAAGGATACGGGGCCCCACTCACCCCAATATCCTCCTCTCCACCCCTGATGGTCTGAACCTAACTCTCAACTCGGCCCCTCCTCTCTCAGTGTAGGAAGATTCATTGGTGAGGGGAAGAACCTCCTCTATAGAAGGAAGATAGGGGCTTAGAGTTCACCCCCATCCCCTCTTGGTCATGCCTTCAGTAGTCACCGGTTGTTATGAAGCAACTTCCAGAGGCATTGCAGCTGTATGACATAAGTGGGTGCCCTTCCACTCTACCATTGAGGGAACAAATTGCTGGTGAGGGATTGAGTGCATGTATACATATGTTTACTGGAATGCATGCAGGTTGTGCCAGAGTGGCCAGACAGGTGCTACATTGGACCCAGGAGAAGGAAGGCCAGGTCTTGCAGACTGTCCCAAGGTGGAGCCAAGTTACCTGTTCTCCACTTTCTGGACTGCCATCTTGTTGGTTCCTCCCAGTAGTCCCATGTACTGTTATCCCAATTACCCCAATTTTGCAGCAAGTGCGCCTTCTTCCTCATTTCTGAGAAACAATTCCCGGGTGAGGTTTTGTGGGTATGTGATTGTAACTGTGCATTCCCAAGTTTGAGGTACACACATTTGCCTCTTCCTGTTAAATTGTGGTTCCAAGGGAAGGAAGACCATACACAGAGTATTTCAGGAGTCCCTTCCAGGCTATAGACTTCATTGCCCTGGGTTATGTGCTTAAAGCCTGCAATGATTCTGTCCTTCCAAACCAGTGCTTAACCTGCTACAGAGCATGATGAACAGCTTTTCCTTACTTTTTAAAATACTGTATAGAGGGGTTACAATTACATGAGAAAGGTAATGAATACATTTCTTAAAAAGCATTGTTGCCCCCTCCTTTTTCCCCCCTACCATCCCTTTCCTCTCATTTCCACAACTACAAATCCCCAGCCCCTGCCTAAATTGTAAAGATTATTTTTCAACATAGTGTTTTGTACAACTCATTGTTACAATGGGTCAACCTGTATCCCTATTTAAACATTGTGTTTTTACCCTTCCCCTCTCCAAATTATACCCACAACAAATAGAGTGAAAGGGGATATACCATGGAGGAGGGACATACAAAGCAACCAAAAAATCACATGGTACCTTACAGATACATTAGAAACAATAGCATTAAGAGAAGAAAAACAACTTGTCTCCCTATCTTGGGGTTCATTTCACTTAACTTCTTATCAGGTCATATGAACATAGCTTTTGGTGTTTTCTACTTGTCCTACACATATACTAGTTATTGTAAATAAGGGAAACCATGGGAGCTATATTTCTTTGGGCCTGGCTTACTTCACTTAATATAATTTTTTTCCCAAATGATTCCCTTTCCTAACAAATTGGGCTATGAGGGGCTAGGAAGGTGGCTCAGTGGTAGAGTGCTTGCCTTGCATTCATGAGGCCCTGGGTTCGATTCCTCAGCAACACATAAGCAGAAAAAAAGCAGGAAGTGGCATTATGGCTCAAGTGGTAGAGCGCTAGCCTTGAGCTAAAAAGCTGAGGTACAGCCCCCAGGCCCAGAGTTCAGGCCCATGACTGGACCCAAAAACAAAAACAAAAGCAACAACAACAACAACAACAACAACAACAAACAATTTGGGCTATGTCATTCTTCCTGATGGAGGCATAGGATTCCATTGTATACATATACCTCATTTTCTTGATCCATTCTTCTACTGAAGGGCACCTGGGCTGCTTCCATATCTTACCTATGGTAAAAAACGCTGTGATAGGGCTGGGAAGGGGCTCTGTGGTAGAGCACTTGCCTTACATGCATGAGGCCCTGGGTTTGATTCCTCAGTACCACATAAGCAAAAAGAAAAAAGCCGGAAGTGGCGCTGTGGCTCAAGTGGTAGAGTGCTAGCCTTGAGTTGAATAGCCGAGGGGCAGTGCTCAGGCCCAGAGTTCAGGCCCCACGACTGGCAATCCCCCAAAAAATGTTCTGATAAATATCGTTGTGCTGCTAACCTTAGTATGGCCTTATATGTGATCGTTTGGGTAAATGCCCAAAAGTGGGATTGCTGGGTCTTAGGGGAGCACTATGTGGAGTCTTTTAAGGAGCCTCCGTGTTACTTTCTAAAGTGGATGAACAAGTTTACAATCCCACCAACAATGCAGTAGGGTTCCCACCTGGGAACATCCACTCCAGAATCTGTTATTAGTGTTCTTTTTTATATTAATAAGTTTCTTAGATTGTGAAAATACAGTACAGAGGGGTAACAATGACATGAGCAAGGTAATGAGTACATTTCTTATCAAGCATTGTTGTCTCCTCCTTTGTTTCCCCTTACCATTCCTTTCCTACCATCTCTCCTCTGGGTCCTCCAAAGTTGTAAAGTTCGTTTTTAGAGATACCATCTTGTACAACACATTGTAGGAATTGATCCACCTATATCCCTATTTAAACAGTTTTTTTAACCTTCCCATTCACAAATTTTACCAACATCAACTACAGGGAAAACAGGGTTTATACCATGGGGGAGGGAAATACAAAAAAAAAGAAATGATCTTATAAATATGTTAGAAACAATAGCAAGAAAAACCATTTGAGTCCTTATCTTGGGGTTCATTTAGCCTAACGTCAACTTGTCAGACGGCTTCTGCTTGTCTCAGACATATATTACTTGTTGCAAATAAGGGAAATCATGAGACCCATGTTTCTTTGGACCTGGCTTCCTTCACTTAATATAATTTTTTCCAAGTCTTTCAATTTCCAAAAAAATGAGGCAATTGTTGGAGGGAGTGTAAACTTGTTCAACCAGTTTGGAAAGTAGTATTGAGGTTCCTCAGAAGACTCCACATAGAGCTTCCCTATGACCCAGCAATCCCACATTGGGCATTTACCTGAATGATCACAAACAAGACCATCCTAAAGCTACCAGACCAAGTATGTTTATTGCAACATTATTTACCATAGCTAAGATATGGAACCAGCCAAGATGCCCCTCAGTAGATGAATGGATCAAGAAAATGTGAATGGAATTCTATGCCTCCATCAGAGATCTTCATTATAGCAATTCTAACTGGGGTGAGGTGGAATCTCAATGTTGTTCTCATTTGAATTTCTTTTATGTCTAGAGAGGTTGAGTATTTCTTCCTGTGTCATTGGGAATTGTTATTTCCTCTTTAGAGAAGCTTCTCTTTAAGTCTTTAGGCCACTTATTTATCGGGCAATTGTTTCTTTTAGTATTTGTTGTTGGGCGATTTAATTATTTGAGCGCCAAGTACATTTTAGATATGAGATCCTTATCAGTTGTGTGGATAGTTAAGATCTTCTCCCAGTACATGGGCTTCCTATTGATCTTGTTAGCTATGTGCTCTGCCATTTAGAATCTGTACAGCTTCATGCAATCCCATTTGTGCAACCTTTCTTTGATTTGTTGTGTTTCAGGATCTCTATTAAGAAAAATTTGACCTATGCCAAGAAGACCTAGGGTTTCTCCTATTCTGTATTTTAATTTTTTTAGTTTGTCTGCTCTGACTCCTAGGTCTTTGATACATTTGGAGGTGATTCGCTCGCAGAGTGATATATTCAGATATAACTTTAGTTTTGTACAGGTGATTAACCAATTTTGCCATTTAGTGAGGATGCTGTCTTTCTTGCATTCTATTTTTTAGCTCTCTCATCGAAGATTAGGTGGCTAAAATTCTGTGTGTTCATTTCTGAATTTTCAATTCTATTCCATTGTTCCTGAGGTCTCTTCTTGTGCCACTACCACACTGTTATGATTACTATGGGTTTGTAGTAGAATTGGTAATTTGCTATTGATATTCTTCCAGCACTGTTTTATTCTGTTAAGGATTGTTTTTCCTATGCACAGTATTTTATTGTTCCATATGAATTTTTGGATTACCTTTTCTATTCCCTTGAAGAATAAGGTTGGAATATTGACAGGTATCACATTGAATTTGTAGATACCCTTGGGAAGTATGGCTATTTTCACGATATTAATCCTTCTGATTCAGGAGCAAGGGAGGATTGCCACTTTCTAAGTTCTGTTTTGATTTCCTTTTTCAGGTTTATATAATTTTCATCTTAGTGGTCCTTTACTTTTTAAGTTAACTCCTAGGTATTTTATTTTTTGTGGGCTTATTACAAAGGAGTTGCTTTCTTAATTTCTGCTGTGCTCTACTCATTGTTGGCATACAGAAAAACCATTGATTTTTGAGGGTTAATTTTATATCCTGCTTCTTTGCCAAATTTTCGAAGCAGCTCGAGTAATTTCGGAGTAGAGTCCATGGGATTATTTAAATACAAGATTATGTCATCTGCAAAGAGAGAGAGTTTTACTTTGTCTTTCACTATTTGGATACCTTTTATGTTTGCTTCTTGTCTTATTGCTGTAGCTAGGCATTCTAATAATGAATTGAAGAGAAGTGGAGAGTGGACATCCTTGTCTTGTTCCTGAGTTAAGAGGAAATAGCTTTAGTTTTTCACCATTATGTATAATGCTTTCTCTCAGTTTGTCATATACAGCCTTTATTGTATTGAGGAATGTTCCATGGATTCCTAATTTTTCCAAAGCCTTCATCATAAAGAGGTGTTGAATCTTGTCAAATGCTTTTTCTGCATCTATTGAGATAACCATGTGATTCTTATCCTTGCCCTTATTGATGTGATGAATTACATTTATTGATTTGTGTATGTTGAACCACCTTTACATCCTTGAAATGAATAATCCTGTTTGATCGTGGTGTATGATATTTTTGATGAATTTTTGAAGTTGATTGGCCAAAATTATGTTGAGTAGTTTTGCATCGATGTTCATCAAATAGTAGGTCTATAGTTCTCTTTCTTTGATGAGTCCCTGCCTGGTTTTAGGATGAGGGTCATAATGGCTTTTTTTTATTATAAAGGTACTCTACAGAGGGGTTACAATTACATGAGTGAGGTAATGAGTACATATCCTATCGAACAATGTTACCCCCTCCTTTGTTTTTACCCTATTATCCCTTTCCCCCTTACCTCACCAACTCCTCCCTTCCTCCACACTCAAAGATATAAAGTTCATTTTCTTGTACATCTCATTGGTATAATGGTTAAACTTGTAACCTTATTTCAATATTTTGGTACTTTTCTTCCCCTTCCCAAATTTTAAAAAAAAATGTATATATAAGATGTAGGGTGTTGTACTAATCTTTCTTCACCTTGGGAACTCCCTGATTCCTCGTCCTAGTTGGCCCAGGTGCATATATCATCTGTCTTTGTTTTTTTTTTTTCAAGGTAAGTGGTTCCTCTTCCTTCCTCAAATGTAGGAACACAATTTTAGCACAGGGATTGTGGGGTGTGTCTTTGGCGTTAAGAGAACATCGTTTTCTTTCTCTTGCTATCACTTACTGAACAAAAGATTTTATGTTGTAATATACACAAATTTGTTGATATTTTCCTATATATATATATATATATATATATATATATATATATATATATTTCCTTTGTGAAATAAATTTTCATTCTTAAAACACTCACTTAGTATTCCTTAAACGTCCATGGGATGCTTTCTACCTTTGTGTCCTTATTTGTTTTTAGGAATTGTTTGCAAAGGCTTTAAGTCGTGGTATACTTGGTATTTATTCATATAGATAGCTAGCTATCCTAGTGGCTGTTTATTGCATAATCTAGTGTCTGATATCAAGTTCCCACTTAGGTTTGGTCCTTATTTCTCTACTATTTTCTTATTGCGTTTCCTCAGCTTTAATATCAGACTATCTTGATTACTATGCTTCAGTGTGACAAATCTTCATTTCAGGTGGGATGTGTCCCCACTTGTTCTTCCTCATTCTTTGCCTCTTTGATCTTTCACAATCCCTCCCCTCCTCTAGTGTTGGAGACCAAACCCAGGTCTTCTGCATGGATGCCAAGTTCTCTACAAGTGAGCTACATGCCCACCCAGCTCTTAATTATTTGAAACAGCAGTCACTGGGTCCATGTGGGGATTTTTTAAGTTTCCCTCTAGAATTAGGGTCTCTTTACTTACGATCCCTGACTTTGGTCACAGAATAAGAATTTCCAGAGAAATCACCATGGCAAGAAAAGTTGGCATAGTTTTATTGAGTAAGCAAGCAAACAATCAGCAGCGGACAGACAGAGGCACACTCAGTATGTGGGTGCTGTCACAGAGAGAAGCATAGAGCTGTTTGACATCAGGGGAGTTTTTCTGAAAAAGCAAGGTCTGTCATAAAGTCATGCAGATGCTTGTTTATCTTTGCTTTTTGTCATTCCTGGTGTTACACCTTTTGAGTTCTTGATTATTTATTTGGTGACTCACTCTTTAGTATATTTCTTCTAGGAAAAAAACACATTTTGCCATACAACAGATATTTGTCCTTAAGATGAGGAATGTATCCTCTTGATTCTCAGGCTGTATTTAGAAGCAAAGAAGATGTGCTTGCATGTTTCTAAATGTCTTGTTTCTTTTTGAGTTCCTGTCTACCATTCCTCAAGGCTTATTTTTCCTAACTGATGATGCCTCCAATCTATACAAATTGCTGTGAAGACTTATCATAGTATTGCATTGAATGTATAGATGGTTTTGATGGAAATTAATACCTACTTGATGCTCTGTATTACTGTTCACAATTGAGCCATGGTTCTCCTTTTAGCTCTATTTCAATTATTTTTGCAAGTTTTAATTTTCTTTACAACGTATGATGTGTTTTGTTAGATAGTTCTTTGTGTGCTTTTATTGGGTTGTTTTGGTATGAACAACACTGGGGATTGAACTCATACCTCGTTTATGGGAAGAAAGCACTCTACCACCTAAGTCACAATCAGCTATGGAAGTTTGTTGTTTGTTGTTTTTTTGTTTTTCTTGGTCATGGGGCTTGAACTCTGGGCCTGGGTGCTATTCCTCAGCTCTTCATCTCAAGGCTAGACCCCTACCAATTTAGCTACAGTGCCACTTCCAGTTTTCTGTGTGGTTATTTGGAGATAAGAGTCTCATGGGCTTTTCCTTCCCAGGCTGGAGTTGAACCACAGTCCTCAGATCTCAGCTTCTGAGTAGCTAGGATTGCATGTGTGAGCCACTGACACCCAGATATGGTAGTTTTTTTTAATAATTGAAATTATTTATTTTTTGTCCTAATTTAATTTAATATTTTTATATCTTTTTTCATCACATGGAATTGAGTAGAGGATAATTTATATGTATGTATGTGCATGCTTCTGTGTACATATGTGCCAATACTGAGGCATGAATTTCCTTAAATTTTTCCAAGCAAGGTTGGCACTACACCACTTAAACCACACCTTCAGGGATCTTTTTGCTGCTTAATTGAAGGTAAGAATCACTGATTGGCTACTTTGAAGGATTAGTTGTGCGATGAGAGTTCAGAGCCAGACTGTGCAGTCTCCTTCCCTCTTCCCTCTAATAAACTACTCAGGAAAAGCTGCAAGTGTCATTGTGGCTCAAGAGGTAGAGCATTATATTTAATGAAAAGCAACTCATATGCAGTGCCTAGGCCTGAATTTCAACCCTGGGGCCAGCGGGTTAAAAAAATAACAAACTCTGAATTGTTTGACCAGTCTAGCTTTAAACTATCATCCTATAGATCTTAGCCTCTGAAGTAGCTGGGATTACAGGTATGAGCCTTTAGTAATAGTAATAGTTTTCTAATATTATTATTGACAGATGCTTTAAAAAACACATGGCTAACAGTGTCTCATGTTTATAATCCTTGATATTATGGAGGGTGAGACATAAGATCCTCGGTTTGAAGTTGGGACCAATTACAGAATGTTTGAGTCTTATCTCCAACTAACAACCAAAAGGTTGTATGTAGAACTGTGGCCCAAATTTTAGAGTCATAGCCTTGATCAGAAAAATCTCAGAGACAGTGCTCAGGTAATGAGTGCAAGTCCCAGGACCAGCACAAAAATTTAAAATAAATAGAACACAAAATAATCCCAGGTATGGCTAGTGACAGTTTGCATATTTTTCCAACAAATTATGTACCAACAGTCAGATGAAACTTCTGCTTATAAATCTGCACTAATTATATTTAAACAATTATTACACTCTTTCATTTAGAAAGTTAGCCAAGAATTAATGCCAGTTGAAGAGAAATTGTATGTGATTACGACTTCAGCAACAATGCATTTTTTTTACTTTTTAAAAGTGTCACCTATTTATCACCTTTCAAATATATATATATATATATATATATATATATATATATATATATATATATATAACATTATTAAATTAATTTCAGCTAAATATTAACTTCACTATCCTCTAAATTTAAGTGTTGAACTAAATTTTATATCAGAGTGAATTGTATAAACATTAGGGAAATAACTGAGGCAATGAAAAGGGGAGCAAATTGGTTTGAGACTGGCTACCAAGGTAGGTCTTCAAGAGGCCAGGGCTGTTTCTCATTCTTAAGGTCCATTTCCCTGACTGGTCCTCCTCCCCTTGACTCTAATCAAAGGATTAGCTTATAGGTATGGGAACAGCAGCAGCTTGAGTTGAAGGCTTTCTTTAAAGTCTCTTTCTTTTGTTTAAATGCAGGAACAAGAGAAGTCACTGGCTGACTGGTCTCTGACCTGGAAAGTAATTCGAAATATGAAGACCAACCTGTGTGGTCTGTGTGGAGGAGGATGTGGTGGTGACAAAGAATAGATAGAGCTTTTGTGCAGAACTTGCACATTGTTACTCCTGTGTGTAAGTCAGCAATCTTCCCATAGGAAATTGCAATGACCCAAAATGTTAGAAAGGGGCTTTAATTTTGTTAGAATTCCTTTTCAGTGGGATCCCTGCTCCTCCACTGTTCCTTTAGATTCTGTAGTTTTAGAAGGCAGCAGCATGCTTAACAGAAACAATCCCTTCTTTCCATAGCACTGGATGCTGCAAGTATGTACACATTTAAGGAAAGTTTGAAAATAATCTCCATCAGGTAGGAGAACAATGAGAGGGATGGGGTGATAATGGGGCTAAGCTAATATTGATTAGATTGTGACAAGTGTTGCCTGTCTGTTGAGAGGCCTCTGGCCTTTCCTGAGCAACACCTCATTTGGGCCTAACTGGGCTCCCCTACATACACATGTAATCAGCTTCTTTTAGAAGCTGGTGGGATTTTTAAACTTTTAGAAGCTATCAGATTAACTGATTGAAATCAAGAGGGTACGGGTACTTAACTGTTCACTGCTACTCAGGTTAGAGTCCTGGGTAATGTATTGGACAGTTTATATAAGTGATGAGATCAGAGCAAATTGAAGGCTTCTAGTAATCTTAAAGATCTTTAAAAACATAAAATCCAGTGGAAAGTGGCAATATGACTCAAAGTGGTAGATTACTGGCCTTGAGCAAAATACTCTCACGGACAGTACCCAGGCTCTGAGTTCAAGCCCCACGACCGTCACACACACACAAAAATTGAACAAAGTATTTGCTTGTCTCATTTTAAATGTCAATTTAAGTTTTTTATTTAAAGTTTATACAAAAAGAAAGTATTTGGTGTTCTAGGAAATTTCTCCAAAAGTTAATGTAGAGCAGAATGTAGAGCCATTGTGAGATTAATTAGGATTTCAGAGCTGTGAACGACTATAGTTTTATAAGCTGAAGTCAATACATGTCAGAGAGATGGAAACAAAACTTGGCTTTCTAGCAATAGACTTTCAAGCCTTTTCAACACATTTGGCTGGGTAGATGGTGCTACATTTGGTAATTTTGCTCCACTCTGAAAGTATTGTGTAAGAAGAAAATCCTATTTGCTTTCTTATTTATGAACTGCATGTGAAAACTTTAGCAAAGGACCTTGTGTGGCCCCTTTTTAACTAGAAGTATTTCAAGTTTTTTAAGACCTCAGAATCCTTCTGTACTCTAGCCAGGCTGCTTTGAACTATTTAATTTGAAATTTATTAGCATAATCATTTATCATTGTTGGGAGGATATTCCTATGCTTAGTAAATCTACTTGTTGGAGTTATTTGTAAGCAATGAAGCATTGGGTCTTTCAGAGTTAGCCTGTGAAGAGTAGAATGGATTGAGGTGACATTTCCATGATTTATAGGCAAAATCACCCTGTTCTATTAGAAGTGTGGGATCAAATGTGTGATGGGCCTTGGTTTAAGGTTTCTTTTATTTTACTATGTATGAATCCTCCATCATATATATGCCTTTAATCTTTCTGATATGTTGTATTATAAACGTTTGGTTTTAACATGATGTGAATTAGTTTTTAAATGAAACAAACAGGACATTTGGCCTTAATGATGGAAGAATTTGATTAATTTTAATAGACAAAAATATTGTCAGAATTAAATTATAAGTTTATCATCAATGGAAAATAAATATTGAAAGTACATAAAGCAGAAGAATTTAGGTGGTGGTAAATATATTCAGCCTTTCTTGTTTATAAGGTAAAAAATGATTTGCAATGGGTAACAGTCCTCTTGGTCACCTAGAGTTGTTACTTCAGCAAAGGTATGATAATGTCTGAGGATGCTGAACCCTAGGTTTCTAAAAGCAAGAAACACAGATGTAAGTCCTCAAAGATGCTGACCAAAATGAATGAAATTCACACTCCATTAATAGGAGGGAAGGACACCACTTTGTTTGCTATCTTCAAAAGCCAAATGCATTTTTCTCTGCAGGTGACTATCAGCAAAGCGGTGGATGATTGTAGACAGACTCGTTTCGTGGATCTTATTCAATCAAGAGAATAAGGAGCTGTGGTGATGGCTGGTGTAGATGGACAACAGTTCTACAGACAGCTGACATCATCATTGAAGAAAGGCCTGAGAAGTTTCAGAAAGTGAGCCAGCAGTGTCCAGGCAGGTGTAGTTTGAACACCCTTCTTACTGCTGAGAATCTTATAGTACAGGCATGATTCCTATAAGGGTTGAAGAAAACAGTTGCTTTCTTTACATTGGCAGGTCTTACAGCAAGAGGGGCTGTGTGTCCTGAAGTATCTTGGTGTGTCAGACTAGTGAAACAGTCTAGTTATTACACAAGAACAGAGGTCATCTATGGTGAAATTGATGATTTCAGGCAGTCACTAGGCCTCAGATGTAATGTAGCTCCATAATATCTGTAACAAGAGAGGTGTTCATGTAGTTAAATGAAACTGAATTATATCCACTTGTGAATTCCCAAGTAAATTAGAATAGAAGATATCCATGAGAGAAGTCAGTGGGGCTGCTGCGTCAATAAAGTAAGAACAAACCATATTTTGAATTTGTTTATTGAACCTTTCTTGACTTTCCAACCTTTCCCTTTGAAATTTCATTAACTATCACGTATGATGAGAATTTCTCAATTACAAAACTCTTTAAGAGTCACTCCATATTTGTGGCTAAAGAAATAAATAGTTTTGGAGGCTGGGCACTAATTGCTCAATCCAGTAATCTTAGCTACTCAGAAGCCTGGGGACTGATGGTTGAAGTTCAAATCCAGTCCAGACAAAAATCTCCCTTTAGTCCTCAAAAACCATGTAAATGTAGCTTTAACTCAAGTTATAGAGCACTTGTCTTAACAGAAAAGCTAAAGGACAGTGCCCAGGCCTTGAGTTCAAGTTCTCATAGTGGAACAAATAAAAAGTAAAAAAAGAGAGATGGAGAAATACTGGAATTTCTTGTTTTCGTAAATTACCAGGACCATATGGAGGTAATAATCCTGTTAAGTTATAAGAAGGTCCAGTTGAAGCAAATGGATGAACAGTTGAAAAGTGGCAGCAGAAAGACAAGAACCTTCAGTATGGATAACACGCTTAGCAAAATCAAGGGCATTCATCTTCAAGAAAGTACACCTCTCTAATGACATATTCATCTTAGATTATTCTCCTCATATCTATGAACATCCTCTAAGATTGGCTACACATATCCACTAGAGTCAGCTGACCACAGCATACTGTTTGTGACATTTCCTGGATAAAGTTGCTTGTTCTCATTGTCATTAGCCTTCAGCAGTTTCAGTGAAGAGCATGTTCTCCCATTTTGCCTGTAGTCAATAGCCTCCTCTTCTATTTCACAGCAAAGAAACTGTGGCTAGCAGGCTTGAGAACTGTTACATTCAGGGGTTCTTCAGCTTTGCATTTTCCTTTCCTTTCTTGGTAGGTGAGTTGGAATAAGAAAAAAAATTAAGCAGTGTGTTTTAGTTTTAACTTAAAGATATTTATTTGAAAATATTACAAGTTATAATTCTTTAAATTTATTATTAATTCGCATATAATAGGGCTAGTTTTAGTGTTGCATGCCTTTAAACCTAAATATTTAGAAAGCTGAAAGCTGAGGATCATTGTTTCAAGACAGACAAGGTAAAATCTATCATGAGACTGATATCTTCAACTAAGAACCAAAAAGCTCAAGGTGGAGCTGTGGCTCAAATGGAAGAATGCTAACTTTGAGCAAAAAGGAAAAGCAAAAAAAACTAGGCCCTGAATTTAATTCCTAGTACTAGGGCACAGGAATTGTATATGTGTGTGTATATATATATATATATATATATATATATATATATATATATATATATATGTATATATATACTATATGTATGCATAAATATGCATATTTGTGTGTCAATATGTATATAAATTGTATATGCATATGTATATGCATATATATAATTATATGTTATTAGCAAGTGCCAACTATATGCAAGTGAACATTTAGTCTTGCTCTTAAAAACAGATTCATATGCAATTATGAACCCTTGTGATTTATAGGATCTAACATACATAGGAACATAAATCACCAGACTGGAAAATTAATAGAATGGTTTTTGTTGTAGAATAGACTGTATGCACAATATTAGTTAAATGATACTAAGTTATTCACTAAAACATTGAAAGCAAAAGCATAATAGTACAAGAAATCACATTTAGACCTGGACTATGATATTCAGTGGACAGGTAGATCATGAAAATATGATAGCTATATGCATATAAGTATGCATATATATGTTCATATTCATATATACGCTTATATACATACATATGTACATGCACACTGGAATTTTATTTATCCATTTGATAAAATGATGATGCATCATTTGCAAAGAAAGGAAAGAAATTGGGAGAAATCATGTTAAGTGAAGTAAGGAAAGAAAGTTAAACCCAAAGTGACAAATGAGATATGTTTTCTGTTATAAAGGAAGTTAGATATAATCTAGATCACTGCAATATGCACACATTGGGGTGGAATCCATGTATACACCTAGGTATGAACTGAAATATGATTGGTTCAGAAAAGAATTCAAAGAATGTAATTCCTTAGAATAGCTAACTCAAATTCCAACAAAAGAAACACTAGAAATCAAGTTTTCACAGGTAGGGCTGGGATTAGGGTAGGGAGAAATAGATAAATGAAGCAACAAAGTGGGGGAAAAAGCAATGATCTAGCTTAATGAATATCCTACAAAATGAAGAAACTTGAGGAAAAGATGGGAGTGCCTGTGTTGGGAAAATTATGAAAGAAGTGAGATTGATTAATATCCATTATAGACATGTACTCATGTATTGAATGTCAACTCATGTGTACAAGTAGAAATCAAAATAAAATTTAGAAAAGCAATACTCGGTGTGCTCATTCGAGTATTTCAGTGATGGCGGTTCTCTGAATAACTAACAAACAATCAAAAGTTCAAGAAAATAAGTAACAGAAAGGGAAGTCATGTTTGTCTGCAGAAGAGGTTTCAGAAAAGAGGGGGCAGATTAATGAAAAGAGGAAGGGATGGGCAATACAATCATATTGATGATATATATGTAAAATTGGAACCAGGAAACATAGGATGGGTAGTGTTGGGAAAGATGGGGTAGATCAATGGAACATTAATCAAGATGCATTGTACTAATAAACAAACTCATTGAATTGAAAACTCTTCGCACAACAACTTTATGATAAATACAAATCAGTAAAAATAAAGACATGATTTAAATTTGTGCTCCATTTCTTGTAGCAAAGTAATATATAGTAAGCTTTAGTTTGGGCAAAAAGTAAAATTAAATTAGCTACATGACAAAACAAGAAACGGGAAATGTATTGGGGGTAACATTGCCTTTGGAAATATACATGCCTCATGATATGCATTTCAAAAATATCAATATTCTGATTACTTTTTTATGTTTTTTTAATTGTGAAAATAGCATATGGAGGGGTTACAATTACATGTACAAGATAATGAGTACATTTCTTATGAAGCATTTTTGCCTCCTCCTTTGTTTCCACTTGCCATCCCTTCCCATCTCCCCCCTCCCTCTGCCAAAATTGTAAAGTTCGGTTTTCAACATAATGATTTGTACATGTCATTGTTGCAATGGGTCCACCTGTATCCCTATTTAAATGATTTGTTTTTTTTCCCTTCCCCTCCAAAAATTATACCAACATCAAATAGAGTGAAAACAGGAGTTACGGAGTATGGGAGGGACATACTAAGCAACAAAGAAATCATCTTATAAATATGTTAGAAACAATTGAATGAAAGAAAAAAACATTTGAATACTTATCTTGGGGTTCATTTCACCTAACATCAACTTATCTGACCTTTTCTGCTTGTCTCAGACATATACTAGTTTTTTCAAATAAGGGAAACCATGGGACCTATGTTTTTTTTGGCCTGACTTACTTCACTTAATATAATTTTTTCCAAGTCTTTCCATTTCTTAACAAATGGGGCAATGTCATTCTTTCTGATGGAGGCATAGAATTCTGTTTTGTATATAAACCATATTTTCTTGATCCATTCATCTACTGAGGGGTATCTGGGTTGGTACATATCTTAACTATGGTAAATAATGCTGCATTAAACATAAATAAAGTGATCTGTGAACTTTGGGACACTATTATCATAATGTCTTATGATACATAATTTAGCTAGAGTTGCTAAGAAAATCATTGTTATTTATCTTATATTGTAAAATATAAGGAACTCTTATAATACCACTACATTATAACATAGATACAGAAGTTTCTCTCTTTAAATTTCTCCATGGGAGACTGTTACATATAAGCTGCTACAAGATCCAAAACCACAAATATAAATGAAATTACTTAGAAGGAATTGTTAGGAGGACAATTCTTATCTTTCACAATCAATGTCAGCCATGGACTTCCTGAAAGAAAGTCAATCAGAGACAAATGTGTTTGTTTCGCTAGGCCTCTAGTGCCAAACAAGAGTGTTGAAAAGACCCATTATAGGAACTTAATTCTCAAAGTCAGACCACAGTATGGTCAGAACCTCAAAGTCTACTATATGGAAGAGACTATCTCTGACCCCCATGCTCTTCTTTTTACCAAAGAAAAAGTTCTTTTAGTAATTTATGTTTTTTGAATTTATATAATGAATGAAGATTTTTCACATAAATGAAGTTTGAAATCCCTTTGATCCATTTTCCCATGCTTAAAACTAGCAACACAATAAATAATAGTGGCCACAAATTAGAACTTTTCTGTATCAATGGAAAAACAATATAGAGAATATAGATTCTACAGAGAACCAAAGGAATCCAGAGATACATCTATTTTCCATACAATTGTTCCAACGGAATAAAGACCAACACGGTTTCTTTAAAGTAAGAATTAGTCTAATGTCTGCACACTCACACTTAACAAATATTTATTGTAAACTTACTGAGTGTATTCTAGGTAGACTTTCTTATTGTTGACAGACAAAAATTGCTTGAGTGAGACACAGGAATCTTAAGAAAGTCTTATAGATAAAGGACATAGTGTGTTAGAAGAGGAAACCATGGTAGGAAAATCAAACTTACTTTTTGTTGGTCACAGGGCACGAACTCAGGGCCTGAGTACTGTCTCTCAGCTCTTTGGTTCAAGGCTAGCCCTTTACCTCTTTGGGACAGAGTACCACTTTGGGTTTTTCGTTGATTAGCTACAGGCAAATCTCATAGGCTTTCTTCCCAGGCAAGTTTAGAACCATAATTCTCAGATCTCAGCCTCATGACTAACTAGGATTATAGACGTGAATCACCAGTATCCACCACCCCACAAACTGAAACTTTTGAGCTTCTAGTGAGTTCAATCAATTTTCAGTGGAAACCTCAAAAAGTGTGGTCAGGAAAGACCTCATAGAATGGTTCTATCAATATGATTGATCTTCAGTACAAATCTGATCTTGTTGTCACCTCTTGGCAGCAGCAGAGCCTGGGTCTATTCTATCACAAATGTAAAAGACTAGCAAAAGGATAGCCTATGGTATTTCTGCTTAGGAGTCAGGACAAGTAGTTGAATGCAGGAATGAAGCAATATGTTCCTGGCATAGGAAGGCGTGGGAGAGACAACAGACTAGAGAGAAAACTGGTGGACCCAACATGTAACCCCTTCTCCTTCGAGGAAAATGACCTCCTACAAATTGGCAGTTACACAATTGACCTACTGCATTTTCTGATATGAAGGAAGGTGTCATATCTCACTAAACAACTCACTTGTAGTCAAAGAAAGGGAAATTCTTTAGTGTCCCCCTTAGGCCCAGTCTCAGTTAATCTCCATCTTAGACTTTGTCCAGTTTCTATTCCCACCAGAAGGTCCCTGTGGGAACTGAAACCACTATCAGTTTTGGATCTGTTCCTTCTGTCAATGCTGTGGTGGGTGGTGGGAAAGCTCATTCTCTGAATTGTGCCCTAGTTCCAAATCTCTTCAGAGAAAGTCAAGGAATAACAGATTCTGCCTGAGGGAGTGAGTTTCTCCATTTCAAAAGAGATCAATTAATATCTGATTCTGAGGCCCAGCTGGAAGTCCTTCACTAGATCCTCTAAGCTGGAGTGGAAGTTAGCACAGACTCTAGGCCACCCTCACATTTCTCCATCTCTTTCTCATGAACACAAAGATTACAGGAGTTGAGTTCAGAAACAAGGAAAAATGAGAGTAGTAGAAAAATCATGCCCAGTGGGAGGAATTAGAAACTCTGGGTAAAAATGAGGTCACAAAATCTCGTAGGATCACTCACGTAATTCGGGAATCACATCATAAAATTAGAGAATAAACATAATAAATTACTGCCTAAATTAGTCACCCTGCTGTTCTGACTACAAGTGTTCTTTTAAAAGCTAGGTGTCCTAGATATAGGTTGATGAGGAAAAGAAAGCACATTCTTTCCTCACAAAGTTCTACTGAGTATCTTCATCCATAGCATATATATATAGCATCCTATATTTTATTTTAATCCATTTGTTATGAAATTAAACAAATTATGGGGAAAATCTTTCTATGGTAAATTTTCTTCCATGGCCTACTTATTTGATATTATTAAGTATTACTTTTATAGTTTCATTTTTTAAATTTGAGCAAAATGTTTTGTTAAATTAACACAAATTAGTTGCACATTTTTCTTATTTTTCTGTGTCTGTATATGTGAAAATATACCTTGATCAGCACCCCATATGTTTTCTTCATCTTCTTTCCTCCCTTCCCACACAAACACAGATATCTTCAAACAATCACATCAACATTTTTGGCCATATTCTCTCTCCTTCACAGTTTGATCCTTCTGTGAATTCCTACTATTACGTATACAAAATACAGCTACTATTTTGTCTTTTCATAAACATTTTAAGTGTATTTTATGTTTTGGAATGAGTTTCATCAGTGTGCACCAAATATGCATATACTTCATTCAACTTGACCATGCAGATGAATGTTTTTCTAACATTCATCCATCTTCTACCATTCAACAGCTTCTGATGTGTCTTATTTTATACTTTCTTTATTTAGCTTTTCAAGATAATTTCTTATTAAGCTTCTAGCATTATCTTTTTCCCAATTGTTGCCTTCTTAACATTGCTTCAAATTATAAACTATATATGATCGTCCTGTATGTGTTCACTAATATATTTAAATTTTGGTCTAATATTCATCTATTATAGGATATCCTTAAGCTGTTGTAACTGCTCTGAAAATCAATATGGATGTTCCTCACAAAAGCAAAAACATAGTGCCATAAAAGCCCATGAAATTAGTATTAGGTGTATATCCAAAAATACGTTGCAATGAAACAGTAGAAGCATTCACTTCTCTTATATCCGAGAATATGTTTATAGCTATGAACAGCACATTTTCTTTATTCCCTTTACTGGTACACCTAGGTTGATTGCAGATCTTTGTTGTTATGAATACTGCTACCATGAACACGGATGTTCATGTTGAATCATATTCCTTCAATATGTATCCAAGTTATTGTAAAGGTCATTAAAATATGTGGGGTTTTTTGGTATTTTGTAAATCTCCACTCTGAGTTCCATATGGCTTGCACTAGTTTACAATTGCCACACAACTAAACACAGTTCCTGATTTATTTCAACCTCTCCAGCATTTGTGTTTATTTGTTTGAGTGGTTATAAATATTCTGATGTGTAAGATTGGAGCTCAGTAACTTTTTGATATGTGGATAAGAATTTCAAATATTTCATTTATTTATTAAACATTTACATTTGTACTTCATTCCTGATCAGTGTCCTTTTTGATATTTGATCAATTTTTAAGTTTTACAATTTGTGGTTTTTTCCCATTCCAACTATTAACATTAGTTAAAAAATTATTACAGTGGTGCAAAATTTACTAAAATCAAGTGATTGTACAATTATAACACTGGATTTTTGTTTGTTTGTTTGTTTACACCCAGGCAATTATTTCAATAAAGATGTTGAACTTCTTTCACAAGAAAAGTAGATTGAAAGGATAGTATCTCATATTAGTGCTAAGATAATCTCAAATTAACAGTCACTGCGTAGGCCTCGACAATTGGGCAAAGTAAAACACATTAATACAGCACAAATTGCATTTGAAGAGATCCAAAGGCTTCATAAAAGATGTTTTCAAAAGGCACCTACTTCATGAAGCAAATGGTGAAATTTAAAAGCAGACCATAGGAATCTGATTATCAAGAAGATGAAGGGATAAAAGTATACAGAAAGACAACTTTAGAACATTGACTAAGAATTTGTGGAGGGGGGAAAACCACTAGATACAAAATCTCAATGCTGAAGGGAAGAAGTGTTTTACCCTAAAACTCAGGTGTGTCTGATTCTCTCACACCACACACACGCACACACACACACACACACACACACACACACACACACACACACACACACACACACACACACACACACACACACCTCGTGTACACATAGAAATCCAGGGGCAGCTGTATCTGGGACAATGAAGCTTTTTTCCTCTTGCTATCAGATAATCAAACATGATAGTGCAGTTGACTCCACAGCCACCCTACACTTGAGCAGGAGGAGGGAAAGGATGCCTTAGAATGCAGCACAGGTTTGTGTATCCCTGGCTTTCTATGTAAGAATGAAGTTCGTGGTCCCATAGGCATGGGTGGCGAAGGTGAAATAGGGGTCCACTTTGCCTGGAGGATGGCACACCATGAGCCTTTTATGCATGGCGAACCAGGTGTGGGAAGCCCTGTGAGCATCTCCATAATGACCTCTCAGTGGCATGGAGTTGACACTGTACTTGGATGTGGCAGGAGGCAGTAGGACAGCTGGAATCCAGAAGGTGGAAGAGGCACAGGAGTGAATGGGCCTTTCTGTGGAGAAACCTAAGGCAAGCTAAGGAAGTTCCCAGCTCACACATGACAGCCACCATGCTGGTCCCCAGAGGACACACCTAGTCTTGTCAATGGCAGAAGTCCAGATCTACAGCTGGAACTTCCCCAGTGGCCCTTGACCTGGCTAGGCTGGAACAGCACCAGCCAGGCATGTTTCCTCGACCCCGCTGTGTGTGGCCTCCCAGACACTGCTCTGTGGGCAGGCCGAGGCTGTGCTGGCCATTCCTGGTGCCAGGTGCGAGACCAGTCATAGACTGAGCCCACAGCATTGGAGCTGCCCCTCACAAACTTCCAGGAGGCGTCAAAAGAGGTACACTGCAGCTTGACTCCTGTGGCGTCCACCCTCCACACCCCCAGAGTTTGCCTCCAAGTCCCAGCCTTTGTTGTTGAAATTCTTCATCCCCCTAGTTGTCTCATTTCTCATTGTCTGCTTTGCCAGCACTTGAGACTCCTTCCTCTCCTCACTAGACTGCCAGACCGCAAGGGATCTGCCCCAAACATCCCACCTCAAAGACAGTCCCCAGACCTAGCTATCATAGGGGTGGCTGCTGCCTGAGCCACTGACCTGCCCATCCTTCCTCCCCTCACCAGCCTCTGCCTACCTTCCCCTCCCCAACACCCCCAGCACCAACCCCAGTGCAGCCTCCCCTGTGTCCTACCCTCCTCTCCTCACCCCCACCCCCAGATCCGACCCCAGCATGGCCACTGCTCTGGGAAAGCCAACTGCGTGCTCCAGGTAGCATCAAGGGTGCCACAGTGTGTGGTTGGCTGAGAGCTGGAGGCAGCATAGGTCTCTCTGATCAATGTCTTTCACTTTACTTACTTATGTATTCATTATTAATTTAGTATTTAATTTTTGGATCTTATAAGTATCATTTCATTAATCCTTTGCAGAATAGCTGGTAGAAATACGGTCCCAAAATGCAGATTGTCTGTTTAATTCTTTCCAGATTCAGAGATGTTTTAGGTAGTCATAATAATAATGATCTCTCATTTCTATAGCAGAGTGCTATTCAGAAATAATTGCTTGTGCATCTGTTATTAATTATTTAAAATACTTAAAACTTTTAAATTTCAAATATTACAGGAAGATCTTTGATTCATGTTGAGTGGATATTTGTGAGTAAGTTGAGCTGTTGTATACATTCCTGTGTGTGTATGTATGTGTGTGTGTGGCAGGAGTGCACATGTATTATTGAAATCACAGATACAGATGATGAGCGCTGTTCTGAACTTGTGTCCTTTTTCTGAGATATATATTGTGGTGTTTCTTTGTTGGTGGTAGGCTGCGACTGCTTGCCTTTGCCTGATGTGCACTTTCCAGCTCAATTTTTCAATAAAAGCTTCTTATTGAGCATATAGGGCTCTGGTATTACTTTGTCTTTAGTCTGCCATCAGTGATCATATTTTCTTCTTTAAAAATTAACAATTAATATAAATTTTATTTCCTGGTTGATTTTCCCCTTTAATTTGCATTTAGAAATATGTATTATAAGACCTTTGAGCTCTGTATTCATGATGAAAAACCATTTTGAGTTCATTTCTTATTGGACAGTCTCATCACTTCCTTTGCTCTCTCTCTCTGCTTTTCCCTCCTGTCCCTGTTCAAAAGTGGTATAGTTCATTGTCAAAATAATATATACAGAGAACCATCGCTGCATTTGTTTCCCTGTTATCCATGAACTTCTGTGGCTTCCTCACTGCCCATAAATGGATAAAAAAGATCAAAAAATCCCTCTTGTTTCCAATTCCTGCAATTCATTTCAATATAAACATCAGTAGTTTTATGAGAGTGTCAGGGTCTGTCCACACATCCCGAAAACTTATACTTCAAGCAACAAGTCATAACTCTCACCAGATTCTAAGGTCCAGAACGTAATTCTTTTCACTTTCCACGCAGGAAGAAGCTGAGATTCAGAAAGGTTAAGTAACTGACTGGAAATACCGGATTCAGCATTGAAGCTTACCTAATTCAGAAAGTGAGATCTGAGAACCACAGTTTGAAACCAACCTAGATTGGCATATCCATTACGTGTTATTCTCCAGATAACCAGCAGACTTGTGTGTTTCAAGTGGTAGAGTTAGAATGCCATTAGTCTTGAATGGGAAACATAAAGGACACTGCCAATATGTTGTTTTTTAACAACCAATGCTATCCCATACAAAATCTGACACCACACACACACACACACACACACACACACAAACACACACACATACACACACACACACACACACACACACACACACACACACACACACACACACACACTTTAGAAAAGATCTTAGTAATGAAATCCAAATAGTTTATTTTTTTATTTTCATATGTTTTAGAATTAGCTTTAGTGAGATTTGACTTGGTAGTCTCTGCTGATGAGCCACAATTTGAAAACTGTTGAAATGGCTACCATATCCGGGCTCAGAGAAACATTCTCCTATTTAAGTGTTCCTCCTTTCCAGCAATGATAAATCGTCTTTCCTTGGCCCAGTTTCCACTTTGGGACTCAATATCTTAGACTTTCCTGTCTTAATAAGCAGGATTATGGGTGGCAACTACTGTACTGGACGGTATGTGACTTCGGAAATGTGTTCAAAATTCACTATTCAGTGGAGGTTGTTAGCACTCACCCATGATCATTCTGTCCTCAGAATTAGGAACATTTTAGGGCCAGGAATTCAGGGGAAGCACTGTGTGCTACTTCATATTTTTGATTTACTAACAGATTTCCATCCATTGTTTACTTTAAGCATTGTGTGAAGAGAATGATTGCTTCTAGGAGACAGAAGCACTGCACTAACTGTTGCTCTCAGAACACAGGAGGAGGGAAAAGAATTTCTGAATGAGCCATATAGCCTAGACACTGAGTTCTTAGAAACTCAGTCTGCCTGTTATCTTACTTTAAACCTAGAAAGTCAGAGCCAGAAGGGGCTTGTAAGCTCCATTTATATTCCTGATCATGGGACTCCGTTCCCCTCAGTCCTTCTGACCCTTGTCTTTCTTTTTTGTTACTTCATTGCATATTAAGAACACACAACCGCAGGTTTCCATTATCCTAGTAGATGTTTTGCATTCCAGGACCTTCCTTCCAGGGAACTCTCTCCTTGAGACCTCATATGCATATATCCACAGATGTGAGTGACTCACAGACTGTGGAACATAGTTGCTCAATGATTATCAACTCAGAGACTCATGCAGGTTGAATTTGGAGCCTATCTGAGAGGCCTTAGTCTAGGCACTGTGGGCAACATTGACAGCAATTCCTCAGAGCAATATCACTGACAGCAAGTGAGCCCTGACTAGCCCTTGACAGTTCTACTTAGGGGTGTGAACAAATGACTAGGCATGTTTAGTCTATTGCACCGTACCCCAAGCACTGAAGTCATTTTAAGCCTAGGAGAAAAATCTCCCTGTGTAAATCAGAACACATAAGAAGCAGATGATGTGCCACACTCAAACGCTCCAGGAGAAAAGAGTGTATTGATGTCTCCACAGATGGGAAATAATATTCTGAGTGGTGGGAAGGGAAGATTTCAGATATTAAACTATGAAGTATTTATAAGTTTTTGAATTGCTAACCCAACTTCCTTGTTGCCCCTTAAATCTAGTTTCAGGAAGTGGTGGAATTTTTATGATCACAAAATGGAGCTTTTAAACCCAGACCCAAACTTAGGTGAGCTTCTTAGATCTTCCCACCTGCTACTCATACCAAATAAAGAGATGTGGTGAAGATCAGGAAAGGACATTGATTAGATTGCAGTCATAACATGACAACAACTTCGCGCAACTTCAGAAAACTAAGCAATACTCACTAACATTTCTATTCACCCATGTCATTAGGTCTGAGTTGTATCTAGGTGTCCTCAGTGCCTTCAGAACAGGAAGATCTAGGGCAGAGCCCAAGACTGGTCTGGAATTTTGTAAATAAACTAACTTGTTTGATGGAAACTATTTGTACTGTCGTAATGGAAATGTAGAGACAGATCACAGCACATTTGCACTTTTGTCAATGAGCAGTGATTGGGAGGGGAGTATTTAAGATGCTACCCATGTTCTTAGTACCTAGTACCACCTTGGATTCCAGAGTCAATATTAATAAACAGATATAGAAGTTACGCCACCATTACAATTGCCAGAAATTGGCACCACCGGATAAGCCCCCAAAACCAGCCTATACCTGCAGCACTGGCAGGATCCCAGAAGGCCCCTGTCAACCTTGCACAAGATCTCCAGGAAACCACAGCTGCAGCCAATCGCTCTATGCTCTATGGGCCAATTGCCCAGCCAATTGAGCTTTCTGATGGGACTTCTCCCTCCTTGCTGCCCTGCACAGACCCCTGGCTCACACAGCTGTTGCATGACCAAGCTTCTGCAGGCATCTCTGGTGACACACCTAGCAGCCACAGGCAGAAACCCCCAAGGCTTCCAGCGCCTGCCACCTCCCACCACGTCTGCTACAGACCAGCACGGCTCCCCCCACAATCCACACCAGCCTGCCACTCCAACCTCTACCCAGTCCTCCCAGTGCCAGGACTCCTCACACCACCACATAGGAGAGAGACCCTTCAGCATCAGCAAAGCCATCCCCCCACCTTGATCTGCTAACACACAGACCCTCTCCTTTGGAACCTGCCAACTCCATCTTAGCCACCATAGCACAGGCTCTGTGGTCCAGCACACCAACAACTACAGACTTGTGAATAACACACCTGGGTCCATGCCCTGGGGGTGGTAATTCTCTGAGGGATCCCAAAGCCCCCTGACACAAGCCCACTTCCAAAAGGGATGGATTACATCAAAACTGAACACAGACATAAGCTCTGTTCCTAAGGCTCCTGTGGCTACCTGGGAAAGCCTGGGAACCCAACTCCAGGCCTGTGATAGCAGTCTACAAACCTGAAACCCCCAAAACTGCCTGCCACCAGGCCTGAGAATGGAACTCTAGGTAGCAGGCACCCTCCCCAATCAAAAAGCCATCTGCTCCCAACCAAGCCACAAGGAAAGTGGACTACAGCAAGGCACACAAGGTTCCATCAGGAATCTGCTCTGAGTACTACAGGGAGAATAAACTCCCCAAAGAACCTGAAAAATCCATTCTTTAGTATTTTCTTCTGGTTTTTGTTCTGCGTTGTTAGTTGTAATGTCTGATCATTTGTTGTTCATTTGTATTTCTATGTGTTACTTATGTGTATTGTGATTTAGAATTTGCTATTCCACTTAAAACTTCTGTTTTTCATTATTATTTGGTATCTGCTTCTACTTTACTATTTGCTAATTTGTAAGTTTTTTCTTCTTTCTTTTCTTCTCACTCCCCCTTAACCTCTCTCTCTCTCTCTCTACCTTACACTATTACTCCATCAGGGCTACCCTGTCTAGTTCTATGCACAAATAAGGCCTCCTTCTATGTGAGTAAACAATAATTACAGGAGTTAACAGAGTAAGCAACTTTTCAATAATATCTGACTGATATTTTTCTAATCTCAGCAAGCCTTCCCAATACACTTTCTTATTTTCATCTTGATCTCCAAGCTACTCCCTACATAACCTTTCTTCAAATTCTTTTCAACCTGCTACATTCAGTAACAAGGTATTTATTCTCTTCCTACTACATATACCTCTCCCCTAAGCTGTTCTTACCCCTCTACTATCATTATACCCAAGTTCTCTTCTGAAATTTAATTTATATCTTTCTAATCTTAACCCTTCATTTCTCATTCTAATCCAGCCCATTGATCCTTAATGATTTATATGTGACTCAACTTGCAGTTGGTTCTACATTTGACTACAAAATTGGTTCCATTTGACCACTTTGAGTACAAGTGGCCCATCTTGTTAACTCTAAGGAGCAGACTACTTATTAATCAAACCTAGATTGCCTCAAAAGTTACAACTATATGCAATCTCGACCCCAAAGCCAAAATATCCCCTGCAAGCAAAGAAAAAGAGAGCTAAACAGGAAAACACCTCACCTTACCACTGAAACCCTAAGATCTACCCATCTACATGACATCGGGTTGGCTCCAGTCCTAAAAGACTGTCCTACTCTTGTAGCAGTGTGGTTCTTGTCTCCAAATGGGCAGAACTAACTGCAGAAACACAAGAAAAATAGCCAATAAACAAATCCCACCACCATCTCCACATAAACAAGCTACATAGCAGTCCCAGTATGACATAGAAGATAATGATCAAGATAGATTAAAAGCATGGCTGGTAAACCTGCTGAATGAAAAATTGGAAACCCTTCATGGGGTTATCAGAGAGTGCAAAGAGGCCAACCAGAAGTTAATAGGTGACTTCATGGCCTCGACAAATAAAAAGGTAGAGGAACTCCAGCAGAGGGAGAAAGAATCAAATGAAAAGATAGGAACCTAGAAAATGGAGTGGAAAGAAAAATCTGATAACCAACTCCAGGAGGTAAGGCAATCTATTCAAGACTTGAAAGAGGACCTTAATAAAGAGCTGGGCACCATTAAGAAGACCAGCAAGAAGGAAAGGGGTTAAACACCAAAGTACAAAGTCTTCAACCTAGAATGGAAGAAGCCGAAGAAAGAATATATGTAGCTGAAGACAGTTTAGACTCCGTAGAGAAAGAGCACACCATTTTTCATAACAAAATTAAGCATGACAAATCAATGCAGGAAATACAGGAAACGTTCAGAAAGCTTAATTTGAGAATAATAGGAATACAAGAGGGGCTGGAGAGGGAAGCCAATGCATTAGGAAATGCATTCAGCAAAATCCTAGCAGAGAACTTCCCAAATATACAAAAGGACAGGCCCATACACATACAAAAAGCTTTTAGAAACCCAAATAGACCAGAATAGGACATCCCACCTCTACATTACAATCCATACCGCTCAATAGCCACTAAAGAAAGAATTCTTAAAGCTGCCAGGGAGAAGAGATCAATCACATATAAAGGTAACCCAATCAGAATTACCTCAGATTTCACAGAAGACACTATAAAAGCAAGAATGTCCTGGAAAGAGGTATGCCATGTCCTAAAGTCAAATAACTACCAACCAAGAATAATCTACCCAGCTAACCTCTCATTCACAGCAGAAGGACAAATAAAAACCTTCCACAGCACGTTAAATCGGATGCAATATACCGCTACCAAACCAGCTCTTCAAAAATTCCTCAAAGAGGTTCTACATATAGAAAACCAACTAGAACAGAATATAGTCAATGAAGTGGTCCACAAACACAGAAATATGTAATCACAAGAACAGCCCAGGCACAGCTTCCCCCCCAAAAATTGGATAAAATGGTAGGGACAGACAAACACCTCTGTGTCTTAACCCTCAATATTAATGGTCTTAACTCTCCAAGTAAGCGACATATATTGTCCAGTTGGATCAGAAAGCAAGATTCTTCTAGCTGCTGTCTTCAAGAGACACACCTTGCCCACAAAAATAAACATTCTGAAAGTGAAAGGCTGAAATAAAATATATCAAGCAAATGGACCCCATAAACAGGCAGGATTTGCAATCCTAATATCAGATAAATAGACTTCAAATTAAAATCAATGAGAACTGATAAAGAAGGTCACTACATACTAATTAAGGGATCTCTTCTTCAGGAGGATAGTATGATCCTAAATATCAACTCACCAAATAATAGAGCACCAAAATTTCTCTAAGAAACACTACTTTCACTCCAGTCTCACATAGATTCAAAGACATTAATTGTTGGGGAATTTAACACACCATTCCTTTCAATAGAGAGATCAATCTGGCATAAGCTCAAGAGAGAAACCTCGGATCTTAAAATATGCATAGATCAACTAGACTTAACAGACATTTAACGAATATGTCAACTAGCAGCATCAGATTACACCTTCTGCTCAGCAGCACATGGGACATTCTCCAAAATAGACATCATTCTAGGCCATTTAGCAAATCTGTCAAAATTTTAAAACATTGAAATTATGCCCTGTATTCTGTCAGACCACAAGGGAATAAAATTAGAATTCAACATCAAAAGCCACCAAAGGAAATACTGTAACACATGAAGGCTGAACAACACACTCTTGAAACATCAGTGGAAGGAAGAGATTAGAAAGTAAACACAACTGTTCATGACATTCAACAAAAATGAACACACAAATTACCAGCTTCTCTGGGACACAGAAAGGCAGTACTCAGAGGCAAGTTTATAGCTCTGAGTTCCTCCATTAACAAATTGGAGAGATCTGAAACTAAAAATTTAATGAGTCACCTAAAGCTCCTAGAAAAAGAATGAGCTAAACCCAAATTCAGTAAATGGGAACAAATAATTAAAATTAAATCCAAATTAAATAAATTACATTTAAAGAAAAACTATAGAAAGACCTGACAAAACTGACAAAACTGATTCTTCGAAAAAATTAATAGAATTGACAGACCCCTACCAAATCTAATCAGAAAAAAGTAGTACACACCCAAATAAACAAACTCAGAGATTAGAATGGAAACATAGCTGTAGAAATAGCCAAGATTCAGGGGCTGAGAAGGTGGCTCAGTGGTAGAGCGCTTGCCTTGCATACTTGAGGCCCTGGGTTAGATTCCTCAGCACCACATAAGCAAAAAGAAAAAAGCCGGAAGTGGCACTGTGGCTCAAGTGGTAGAGAACTAGCCTTGAGCTGATGAGCTGAGGGACAGCGCCCAGGCCCAGAGTTCAGGCCCCACGACCAGACCCCCCCCCCCAAAAAAAAAAGAAATAACCAAGACTTAGGATATACTAATAGGATACTTCTCAAAACTTTATGCTAGTAAGTTTGAGAATCTTAAAGGTATGGACAAATTTCTAGCAAATATTGACATGCCCAAACTAAACCAAGATGATTTAAACCAACTTAACAGAGCCATATCAAGCATCAAAATAGAAGCAGCAATAAAAGACCTCCAACTTTTCCCAGGTGCCGGTGGCTCACGCCTGTAATCCTTGCTACCAGGAGGCTGAGATCTGAGGATCACAGTTCAAAGCTAGCCTGGGCAGAAAAGTCCGTGAGTCTCCAATAAATCACTAGAAAAAACGGAAGTGGTGCTGTGGCTCAAGCGGTAGAGTGCTCACCTTGATCTGAAGTGTGCAGGGATAGCGCCCAGGCCCAGAGTTTAAGTCCCATGACCGGCAAAAAAAGAAAAAAGACCCCCCACCAAAGAAAAGCCTAGGACTAGATGGATTTACATCTGGATTCTACAAAGCCTTCAAGGCAGAACTCACACCAATACTCCTCCATCTCCTCAATGAAATTAAAAGTAAAACATACCTACCACACTCTTTTTATGAATTCAGCATAATCCTCCTCCTAAAACCAGGGACTCATCAAAGAAAGAGCACATTTCTTTGATGAATTTCGATGCAAAATTTCTCAATAAAATCTTGGCCAATCAACTTCAACAACTCATCAAAAAAAATCATACACTGAGATCAAACAGGATTCATTTCAGTGATGCAAAACTGGTTGAACATAAACAAAACGATATAATTCATCTCATCAACAAGAGCAAAAATAAGAAGCACATGATTATTTTAATAGATGTGGAATAAAACTTTCACAAGATCCAACACTTATGATGAAGGCTCTGGATAAACTAGGAATCCATGGAAAATTCCTCAATACAATAAAGGCTGTATATGACAAACCTACAGCCAGCATTATACTTAATGGCAAAAGATAAGACCATTTCCTCTAAATTCCGGGAACATGAAAAGAATGTCCACTCCCTTCAGTCCTCTTCAAACTAGTATTAGAATGCCTAGCTAGGGTAATAAGAGAAGACGCTGACATAAAGGGTATCCAAATAGGGGGAAATGAAGTACAACTCTTCCTCTTTGCAGAAGATATGATCTTGCATTTACAGAAACCTATAGATTCAACTCCTAATTACTTGAGCTGATCGGAAACGTTGGCAAAAAAGAAAGGTATAAAATTAACCCTCAGAAATTAATAGCTTTCCTGTATTCCAATAATGAGAAGAGGGCAGGTGAAATTAGGAAAGCAATCCCTTTTACAATAGCCCCACAAAAGAATAAAATACTTAGGAGTTAAGTTAACCAAATGGATGAATGACCTCTATGACAAAAACTTTAAAAACTTTAAAAAAAAGATTTAAAGGAGAACTAAGCAAGTGGAAAAATCTTCCATGCTCCTGGATTGGGAAGATTAACATCGTGAAAAAGGCAATAATGCCCAAGGCTACCTACACATTCATTGCGATACCTATCAATATCCCAACTTCATTCTTCAATGAAATAGAGGAAGCAATCCAAAAATTCATATGGAACAATAAAAAATCCTGAATAGCAAAAACAATCCTTAGTTGAAAGAGAAGCACTGGAGGAATATCAATTCAAAATTTCAAAACTCTAATAAAAAGCCATAGCAATCAAAACAGCTTTGTACTGGCACAAGAACAGACCCTAGGATGAATTGTTTAGGACTGAAGACCCAGAAATGAGCCCACAGATCTATAGCTACCCAACCTTTGATAAGGGTGCTAAAGAAATTGAATGGGGGCTGAGAAGGTGTCTCAGTGGTAGAGTGCTTGCCCTGCATGCATGAGGCTCTGGGTTCTATTCCTCAGCACCACATAAGCAGAAAAATAGCCAGAAGTGGTGTTGTGGTTCAAGTGGTAGAGCTCTAGCCTTGAGCTGAAGAGCTGAGGGACAGCACCCAGGCCCTTAGTTCAGGCCCACAATCGGACTCCCCCCCCCAAAAAAGAAGTTGAATGGAAAGAAAAAACAGCTTTTTCAGTAAATGGTGTTGGTAAAATTGGTTAAAAACTTGTAGAAAACTAAAGATAGGACCGTATATAACACCCTGCACCAGAATCAACTCCAAATGGATCAAAGACCTCTAAAGAAAAGCAGAGTCCATGAAAACATGACAGGAAGGAATAGGAGAAACTCTAGGGTTCTTTGGCACAAGCCAAAAGTTTCTTAATACACACCCAGAAGCACAACAAATCAAAGAAAGGTTAGGCAAATGGTATTGCATGAAACTGCAGAGCTTCTGCAAGGCAAAAGACATGGCTCGCAAGATCAACAGAAAGCCCTCGGACTGGGGGAAAATCTTCACTAGCCAAACAATGGACAAGAGTCTCATGACTAAAATATACTTAGAACTCAAAAAACTAAATCTCCTAAAAACAAATCCTCAAACAACTGCCCAATTAACAAATGGGCTAAATACTTAAAGAGAGACTACTCTGAAAAGGAAATAAGAATAGCCAATAGACACATGATGAAATGCTTAGCTCCTCTAGCCATAAAAGAAATACAAATCAAGATAACACTGAGATTCCACTTCATCCCAGTCAGAATGGGCTATAATCAGGAAATGTAGTAACAGATGCTGGAGGCCATGTGGCTAGAAGGGAACCCTACTGCATTGTTGGTGGGAGTATAAACTTGTTGAATCACTCTGGAAAGCAGTATAGAGGTTCCTCAAAAGACTCCACACTGCAGGGCGCTGGTGGCTCACGCCTGTAATCCTACCTACTGAGGCTGAGATCTGAGGATCATGGTTCAAAGCCAGCCTGTGCAGGAAAGACCATGAGAATCCTATCTCCAATAAACCACTAGAAAACTGGAAGTGGCGCTGTAGTTCAAGTGGTAGAGCGCTCGCCTTGAGCTGAAGAGTTGAGGGACAGAGCCCAGGCCCAGAGTTCAAGCCTCACAACCGACAAAAAAAAAAAAAAGACTCCACATAGAGCTCCATTATGGCCCAGCAATCCCACTTCTGGGATTTTACCCAAATAATCACAAACAGGGTAATACCAAAGCTACCAGCACAATCATGTTTATCACAGCATTATTTACCATAGCTAAGATAGGTAACCAACCCAAATGCCCCTCAGTATATGAATGGATCAAGAAAATGTGTTATAAATATATACAATGAAATTCTATGCCTCCATCAGAAAGAAGGACATTGCCTCATTTGTTAGGAACTGGAAAAAGTTATATTAACTGAAGTAAGCCAGGCCCAAAGAAATATAGTTTCCATGGTTTCCCTTGTTTGCAATTCCTAGCATAGGTCTAGAACAAGCAGAGAAGTTCAAAGGCTATGTACACACGAACACATGAGATAATGTGAAGCAAAATGTACCCTAAGACAGGGACACAGTGGTTTTTTCTTTATTGCTAGTGTTTTATAATATACTTAAAATGCACTATGTGAATCTTTTGTTTCTTCTGTATGTTTCCCCCCCGCCCCCCACCGTGTAACTCCTGTTTTCACTGGATCTGATACTGGTGTTCTTCACTTGTACATACAATTTTGTAATTTGGGGAGTGGAAAGGATATTGGGGAACGTTTAAATGAGGATGCAGGCTGACCCATCTTGTGATGACAAGATGCACAGGACACTATTTTAAAAAACGAACTTTACAATGCAGGGGAGGGGGTCAGGAGGTGTTGGGGAGGGGGGAGGGAAGTGATGGTAGAGGGAAAACAAAGGAAGAGTTAAATGCTTGCTATGGAATGTACTCATTACCGTACTTATGTACCTGTAACCCCTCTCTACAACATTTTTATTATATATATATTTATATATATATATTCGTATATATATGTATAGATATACATATTTTTTTTTAAAGAAAATGAACTTTACAACTTCAGCGGGGGAGGGGTTTAGTTATAGAGGTGGGAGTGAAGGAGTGGTAGGGGGAAACAAAGGAAGAGGCAACAATGCTCAATAGGAAATGCACTCATTGCCTTGTTCATGTAACTGTAATCCCTATGTACAGCATTTTTACAGTAAAAAACTTAAAAAATTAATTCATGATTCAAAGCAAGCCCTAGCAGGAACGTCTGTCAGATACTGATGTCCAACTAACCACGAGAAAACAGGGAGTGGCACTGTGGCTCAAGTGGTAGAGAGCTTGGCTTGAGCTGAAATTCAACCCAACGACCAACAAAAAGAAAAAAAAAATGAAAGCACCAAACAACCTGAAGATGTTGTCCAGAATAATGAGTGTGGCATAATGGAATTACATGACTTACTCACTTGCAACCTAGTTTACCAGGGGAGATGGTGGGTGATTTGTGTGTGTACCAAAACCTGCAAAATTATTTTGCTCTTTCCCAAGGATGGAGGAAGGGAGGAATGTAGGAGGAGAGAAGGATTTTGTTTGGCCTTGAAGTTTGGTTCAGTGATTGCCTTCTGGAGTCAAGTTCAGAGAAATTCCACTTGTAATCTTACTTACATGCCGGGCAAAGAAGTCATTCCATGGAAGTGGTCTGTGTCGTGTCCTTGGCCAGGTCCCAACCACCACTGGGTAATCCAAGTCCCAATTCAGAACCAAGATGCCTTGAAGACAACTGATCCACTGGGCAGGAGGACCTAACCACGCCCAGAAAAGACAGAAAGTACCATGCTGAGGGCAGCACCGGAGATCTAGACTGGGTAGAGATTTTTTTGTGATTCTCATTTTGTATTACCACTTTGATTCTACAAAATAAACTATGGATTTTAAATTTCTTCTCTCCCTTTGGATAAAACTCACAAAAACGTTGTCTTTAGCTTTTAAGACACTTAACACTTAGGTCTGGCCAATCATTTCCAGGATAGTGAATTACTTAATTGCATTTTGAACGCATAAAACATGCATATAAAACTAGCATATTTCGATCTTATGAGAAAACAGCCTTGTTCTTCTCTGGTGTTATGACTAGTGTGATAATGCTCACTCAGGTTTATATCATTGTGCAATCATTGTTCCATTTTCTTCAGTAAACAGTTTTTCAGGACAGGAGAGCTGTGAGGGGAGAATATGGGATGAATAATTTATCTGTACTTCTTGTGGCCTGGGAAGAGCTTCTCAGAATGTTTGCAAGAGGAAATAGAACTCCATATAGACTGAATATAGAAAAAGATACACACCTTCAGTGCCACAGAAGGACAAATAAGAAAACTCATCCATGCTCAGAGCAAAGCAACATGATCAGTTGTTTAGATGCGTGAAAATTTGTGGATTGTCTTTCTTACCATAGAGAGATCATTCAATGCTTGCATTTACAATATGTTCCAGGACTCATATCTGTTTAAGTCTGTTTCCTCTGAAGCATCTTTGATAGTGACAGAAAGGAGAATGTAACAATGGCACCTAGTTATGTTCTCTGAACGAGATTTTATCTCTTTCCCGAAACAAGTTAGGGTTTTAATGAATTACTTGGATTTCCTGAGAGAAATTCATGTGTATTTCTTGTTTCTATTAAAGTTATCAAATGAATAACCGTAAATTTGTAAGATGCTATTATAACAAATATGAGATAATGATTTTTATATTAATAGGATGCACCCAGTTTCCTTTTAGATAGAAAGTATTTGGCTGGCTTCCAACTACAATCTTTGAATCTCAGCCTCCAGAGTACCTAGGGATGTAGGCATCAGTCACCTCTCCAGGCTGAGACAAATATTTTTGGGAAGGAAAATCACTATGATATGGAACATGAGGCATGAAGAATGTAGACTAAAAAGGAATATTTTGAAAGCATTAACAAAACTGAACTTATCACAAATTTACTGTCTTCAGTGAGGAGAAAAATGAGAAAGAAGTTACAGAGGTAGACAATTGGAGACTAAAGAGAAGTTAGTGATATTTCTTTGTTATCAGAGCTACTAAAGATTTCTTTTTAGAAAAATTCAGCTTGATATAGTGGTACATGCCTACAATTCTAACTACTTAAGAGCTAGACAGTGGAAAGTATAGGAGGTTTGCTGTTTGTATGGTAAAAATGTGATACAGGTACTTCAATATTTAAAACAAACTGGTGCCACATGTTTATAAGAGGCAAACGTAGGAGGATAACGGTTTGAGGCCAGTCTAGGCAGTTAATAAGAAACTATCTGAAAAGAAATCTAAAGCTCAACAAAGTGCTAGGTGTATGGATCAAGAGCAATTATCCAGGAAGTTTGAGACCTTGAGTTCAATCCCTTCTCCTGAAAAAAACAAAAGAGACAAGAGAAAGGAAAAAAGATTATGATACAATTTTCAAGATATTGTCTATGCATTGTTTGGCTGCAATTTCCTTCTTCAATTGCCTTAAAAGTTTTGTGAAGTCATTTACACAGATGAATACCATTATTTGGGGAATTCACAGGAAATTCTTTACAACTCGTTTGGTTACAGAAAAACTCTGTAAATCCGAGTTCAATGAGCTCGAAAGGAGAGGTAATGGTTTCATGAAAATGTACTTCATAGCTATGCGTCAGAATGTGAGGAATGATTGAGTTGATTTTATATCAATTTTAAAAATTAGGGTAATTTCTTTTAGAATTTGGGATACACTTTTAAGCAAGATTTTTAGAATGCAAATGTGTGTTCTGTTTCATCTGATGGTGTTACATATCTCATCATCTAGGGTTAGGAGGATGTTGTCTTCGTTTTCAAAATACAGAAATGGAGGCAAGAGGAGACTTCGTGTATTTCTGAAGGCTGATGTGTAAATGACAACTGAGACTGAGCAGAAACTAGAATCATGGCTCAAATTCATTTCATGATTTGCAAACCCCGTGACTATACTAACACTTAAAAATTTTGTGCTAGCTGGGTGATATTGGACATGTTTCTTAGAGTTGTCATGTGTTGTTTTATTCTTGTAAACAGGTAAAAATATTGGTGTTTTCCAGAAATAAAGAATATAACTTTTGTAAAGTGTTATGCACAGAACATGAAATAAAAATTCCATGAATTCTGAAGTTCTTTATGCATTTCTGAAAATTATTATTGGAAGAATCAAGATGGTGAAATTATTTACATTCCTTACATTCCAGAAAACATTATCTGAACACATTTGAGAAGAATTTCAATAACATTCTTGTAATGTATGGGTTTTGGATGTGCTTATTTGCCTTCTCTCTGTATCTTCTTTTTTTTTTTTTTTTTTTTTGTCGGTCGTGGGGCTTGAACTCTGGGCCTGGGCGCTGTCCCTCAGCTCTTCAGCTCAAGGCGAGTGCTCTACCACTTGAGCTACAGCGCCACTTCCAGTTTTCTGGTGGTTTTATTGGAGATAAGAGTCTCATGGTCTCTCCTGCCCGGGCTGGCTTTGAACCGCGATCCTCAGATCTCAGCCTCCTGAGTAGCTAGGATTACAGGCGTGAGCCACCAGCGCCCAGCTCTCTGTATCTTCTTAATTGGGTTATTTATTGTCTTATCCGTGTGTTTAAGAGTCCTTTATATATATAAATAAAAGCTATTTGTGAAGAACTTTATATTTTTCTTCATTATATTAGTAAAAATGCTTGCTATGTGTTTGAATACAAATGTTTGACATCTTTGCCTGACTTCAGAAGAACTGGGAATATTTTCATTCTAATGCAGTACTCTTTATCAGGTCAAGAAAGTTCCCGTATAATAATTTTGACAAAATTCACCACTCTGCTATTTTGAAAAGTGCAGATTTATTATAGGGTCACAGCAGGGAATTGCCCTGTGACCTGTCTCCTCTGCAGGCATGGAACCCTTATTTGCAAACTGTTGATCATACTAGAAGTAATTTTTGCTTGTAGGACTATTAAATTTTTGGCCTATGTACTCAGGATGTTTTGCCAGGAAACAAATCCACACATAGAAATTAGATCATCACAACTCTTTAAATTGGCATTAGCAATACATATTTGTATTCTTGATGTGCAATATCACAAACTGTGTTTGTGACAGAATAAATATAAGTGGATCACCTAGAATCTGGGTATGGTTAGTAAACTTTTTGAGAATTTTCTCATACTTTCAGAACTTTCATAAACATAAATAAGACAAACCAAATGAGGGGGTTTATACCTATAATCCTAGCTACTCTGAAAATGGAAATATGGATAGTCACTGTTCAAGGTTATGCTGGAAGACATACAAGAGATCTTCTTCTCAAACCATAAAAGCTGGATGTGCCAATGTGTGGCTGTCATCCTACCTATGTTGGACATACAACTAGGAAGTTCACTATCCAGGTATCCTAGGAATAAACAAATGCAAGGTTCTATCTCAAAAATAATCAAGGCAAAAATTGCTGGATGTGGCATGAATCAAGTGGTATGGTGCCTGCTTGGCAAATGCCAGGCTCTGAATTTGAATCCAAGTATTTACCAAAAAATTAAAAGTAAACAATATGAAATAATTCTCTAAACTTCTCACTTAGTGTAATTATCATATGTATTCTCCAAATAAACTTGTAGTGAAGGCAGAGAATTAAATAATCCAGATCAATATAAAACTCCAGAATCATAGAATGGCTAAGATTCAGCTTTGAGATCATTCAATGTCTGAATCTTACTCTTCTTAGATCCACAATCTTATAGGAAAAGAAAAGAATGTATATGTACAATACATTTATTTACTCCCTTCATCCAGTTTCACATATCGAAATTCTATCTCAAATGTAATGTTATAGAATTGGGCCTTTGTGAGTACATGGATGGTAATTAAGTCATGCAAGCAAAACTTCATGAATTGGATTTAAATAAACAACACCAAATAAATTTCACTCCTGAACTTTAAAACAGGGCCTCACTCAGAAATAAAAAATCCTGCCTATGCTGGCATTGTAATCTTGGACCTACAGGCTCCAGAATGGAGAAATAAATTTGTTGTTTATAAGCAATTCAGTTTCTGGTAATTTGTCATCATACGTCAAAAGGACTGACAGTAAGCCAGCTGAAAAGGACTGTTGTGGTTTCTTTCTTTCTTTTTTTCTTTCTTTCTTTCTTTCTTTTTTTCTTTCTTTCTTCTTTCTTTCTTTCTTTCTTTCTTTCTTTCTTTCTTTCTTTCTTTCTTTCTTTCTTTCTTTCTTTCTTTCTTCCTTCCTTCCTTCCTTCCTTCCTTTCTTTCTTTCTTTCTTTCTTCCTTTCTTTCTTTCTTTCTTCCTTTCTTTCTTTCTTTCTTTCTTTCTTTCTTTCTTTCTTTCTTTCTTTCTTTCTTTCTTTCTTTCTTTCTTTCTTTCTTTCTTTCCTTTGGTTGTGCGGCCTCAAATCTGGGCCAGGGCACTGTCCCACAGTTCTTCAGCTGTAGACCAACGCTCTATCACTTAAGCCTAGGCCCCAAATCCGGCTTTTTCTGATTATGTGGTGCCGAGGAATTGAACCCAGGGCCTCATGCTTGTAAGGCAAGCACACTACCACTGAGACACCTTCCCAGCGCCACTTTCTCTATTTTATTTTTCCATCTTTCCAGAGTCCTTCTGATATTGAAAAATGCTAAAGCTCCATAGAGAAACGTTTAAAAGTGCCCTTTTGTCCAATTCTGACTTCACAAATTTTGGAGTGTAAGGAATGACATCAAGTACCCGAGAGACCTAAGACAGGACACTTCATCGTCTTCCGCTTTGCTCATCAGCACCTAGTTCAAATTTACACTATATAAACAAATCAACTAATGGTAGTTATAATAAATTTTAAAATGCATACCCAGAAAACACTTTATGAACACTCTTGCACTGTAGTCTCATGGGCTTCCATGTCCAAAATAGGAAACTGAGGTTTAAAAAGAGGTTGCAAAACTGGTATATTGGCTCATTTAAACTCAGACTGATCTATAATCATACTTAGGCTAACATACTATGTGCACTTATTTTTCTGCTCACAGAAAATTTTTCAAGTTCTACACTCTTATATGCTACCATGATATCTTTATCCTGGGTGCTTTACTGGTGCCTCCATGTCATATCAGCTGAAGTTGATATATCTGTTCCCACTCAGATAAAACAGCTGAGAATTGGGCAACGGTACTTTTAAAATCTCCCATGCAGTAATAATGTGTAATTAAGAGTATGAAATCCTGGGCTAGAGAATAAAACTTGTAGACAGGCACCAGTGGCTCAAGCATGTAATCCTAGCTCGTCAGGAGGCTGAGATCTGAGGATCATCGTTCAAAGCCAGCCCAAGCAGGAAAGTTCATGAGATTCTTATCTCCAATAAACCACTAGAAAACGGAAGTGGCACTGTGGCTGAAGTCGTAGAGCCCTCGCCTTGAGCTGAAGAGCACTTGGAAAGCCCCCAAGCCCAGAGTTCAACCCCATGACCAACCAAAAAAAAAAAAAAAAGAGGAAGAGAATAAAATTTCTATGATGATGCTAGGCCTACCTCACAAATCTTTCTTGGTCCCTTCCTTCCTTCATTTTTATTGCTGGTCATTGAACCCAGGGCCCTGTGCATATTAAGAAAGTGTCATAACACCAAGCTATATGGCCATTTCCATCTCTCCAATTTCACTCTCCAACTCACCTTGTTCCAGATACCTTACATTCCTTGGTCATAATATTTGGAGAATACTGAACTTCCTAAGTTTTTCATCATTTTACAGAATATTTGTTTTCTCCCTTCCTATGTATCAAGACACTGTGCAGGAAGGATTCTTTTCAACTCCCAGGCAGAGTTCATATATCATTGCATTTATAATAACAACTCACTTAAATAATTGTTTGTCTTCTTCAGACTATTAGTAGACCCATGTTGAATCCTAGCTTTTATATAAACAGGAATAGAATTCTTCTTGTGTTATTTTACTCTTTTTGACTTGGTCAAATTTTCCTGATTTTGTAGGAAAGGTTTTTCTGCAAGAATAATTTTCAGGACATTTCTGCATATTGTGTATAATAAAATTAAGAGATTTCTAGCCAAATCAAACAATTCAGAATTCTAGAGCTTAATGACTGTACTCTGGGTTCCTGTGCACCTGGCACTGCATTTGGCATCTTGGTAGTACAAAAATAGACAATCTATATTGAAAGTTGCTGTCTTTTTGGTTTCCCCTTTTCAGCCATATGAAGCATTTAAGTTATATAGCAAGTAAACTGTGGGAGTATGAGCTGGTAATCTTTTAAAAATATTTTTATTGTAAAATATTGTATAGAGGGGTTACAGTTACATGAGTAAGGTAATGAGTACATTTCCCGTTGAGCATTGTTTCTCCATCCTTTGTTTTCCTCCTACATTCCTCTCTCTCCTTACTTCCCTAACTCTTCTTTCTCTGTATCCTGAAGTTGTGAAGTTCATTTTCAACATAGTGTATTGTACATCTCATTGTTACAACTGGTCAACCACTATCCTTGTTTCAGCATTTTGTTATCCTTCCCCTCCCCAAATTAGAAAAATGTATATACAAGATGCAGGGAACTGGAATCAAATACAGTGACAACAGAGGATGCATGAGTTGGTAATCTTTAGCCTTCAAATTCCAAAACAAAAATAAGCAATGAAAGATCAAATTTGTTCATAAGGGTAATCTCTGCCTTCTAATGATGCTCTGATTCTTCCACTAAAATAAAATCCTGTTCCAGGCTGAAATGCAGATACCCGTGGAAATGATGACATTAAGTTGCTATTATTTAAATATGGCTTCCTATTAATGAAATACCATGGAAAAGGTTTTTACAAAAACTGGATGATAGCAAGAGTCATTTCAGACAAAGTTTATAGTGGGTAAGGTGGGTAAAAGTTACAAAATTGGAACTACATGCTGGGAAAAAGATTAAATTCACAGGGAGGAGTAACTTACTGTTTTAGATGAGCCAAGTTAAGCTGGATCATTATGTAAGAAGAAAGTTTGTATTTGGTTCTTTCTAACTCGCAGATACTTTTCTATAAAAAATGAATACTAGAGTGAAAAATCCAAAAGAACTTTGATGATACATATAATATTTTGGAGACAACAAAGATTTTCAGTAATAAAAACAGTTCAATTAATTATGGAATTTATAAACACTGTACTCCCATGTAATCATTATAAGTGATGCTCTTATAACAGTATGAAATTTCTAAGGATGTTATTGGGTAGGAAATATATGCATGATACAATGAGATGAAAAGTCAAAGTATAAAGTAGGCTCACACCTGTAATCCTACCTACTCACAAGGGTGAGATTGAGGATCATGGTTCAAAGCCAGCTCCCAGAAAAAGTCCATTCAACTACCAAAATGCCAGAAGTGGAACTGTGGCTAGCACTGAGGTGGAAAAAACACAGAGAACAGTGTTCAGGCCCTGAATTCAAACTCCAGTTTTGGCAATAAAAAAATGAATAATCAAACAGATATATGAACCCAAATTGTAGGCATATATATATATATATATATATATATTTATATATATATATTTATTTATATATATATATATATGGGAACAGGATGGGAACAGCACAAAAATTTACTTAATGGAAATTAAAAGTGACAATATGTTGGAAATGATCTGTACAACTTGGGCGGTGGGATTGAGAGAGCCAGGGAAAGAAGAAGAAAATGAGGGAGGGTGTAACAAGTTACACAAGAAATGTTATAACTGCTTTACTTATGTAAGTATAACCCATCTGTACATAACTTTGACAATAATATTAAAATTACAAAAAACAAAACAAAGCTTTTATTTATGATATTATATTTAAAAGTATATTTTAAAAGAATTATAGGCATGTTTTAAATTTCTAATGCATTGTCCAACTCTACTGGATTATACTGGAATATTGGAAGAATTACTTACACATGAGTCCATGAGTAAGGACCCCAATAAAAATTCGACAAAGAAATGAAACCTGGACCAAAGGGTCCTAATCATAATACCTTACTTCTATAGCAAATCACACAATCTCCAAAATCCTCATAATTTAATCATGATGATGAACCAAAGTCTCCATTTGTAGAAATACATACTTGCAACAAGGATGGAAAAGGCACCAAGAGCCAAAGTAATGATACACAATTTTAAGAAAGATTACATAATAAAGGAATGTGTCCCACAAATTTCCAACTCTAAATCTGGGAAAGTCAGTTATCTTTGTCATGCTAATAAAAAAGCACAAATAAAAGCTAACTGTGGGAATCAAAAAGATTGTCTGAGAACAGGTGTTCATTGTGACAGCAAAGCAACTCCAGTGTGAATTACTATGTCTCTCTTTCCTTGTCTTATTCCCACCTCATTCTTGAATTCTGAAGGTCAGATTCTGGGGAGCCAGTTCTCTTAGCTCCAGTAATTAACAAAAGGGTGGTGGGAGATACATAGTTCATGGATTCTCTTTTTTTATTAAGCTTACTGAGTAATAATGGGACTATAAAACACAAGAAAGTCTTAAGTTTTCCACTAATTTTTAAAATGCCTGCTGTAAGAAGAATCAAAATTAATGAAAAAAACAACTCAGACCAAGGGTATCTCCTATTCCGTCCTGCAATGTTTTCAGGGTGTCTGCTTTGACTCCGGGGTCTTTGATAAATTTGGAGTTGATTGAATGACATTGTCCCATTTGTTAGGAAATGGAAAGACTTGGAAAAAATTATATTAAGTAAAGTAAGCCAGGCCCAAAGAAACATAGGTCCAATGGTTTCCCTTATTTGCAATAACTAGTACATGTCTCAGACAAGCAGAAAAGGTCAGATAAGTTGATGTTAGGTGAAATGAATCCAAGATAAGTACTCAAATGCTTTTTCTTTCTTGTTATTGTTTCTAACATAACCTTTGTTGCTTTGTATGTCCCCTCCCCTGGTACAATACCTGTTTCACTGTACTTGATGTTGGTATAGTATGTGGAGGGGAAGGGAAAAAAGTGTTTATTAGTTTTACAAGTGGACTCATTGCAACAATGAGATGTACAAGACGTTATGTCGAAAAACGACCTTTACAACTTTGGCGCAAGGGGAGGCATGGGGGTGGGGAAGGCGGAGATGAGAAGGGATCATAAGGGGAAACAAAGGAGGAGGCAACAGTGCTTGATAAGAAATGAACTCATTACCTTGCTCATGTAATTGTAAAACCTCTGTACTGTTTGTTCGCAATAAAAAATGTAAAAAAAAAAAAAAAACCCCTCAGAAACCATATAAAGATATTTTTGGTGTACTGATACCAGGCAAAATTAAAATGTCATGTGTAAATACCAAATGATATTTACAAGCACAGATCCTAATTCTTCTGTGAGCTAATGTGATAATTACACATTTATACTTTCCAACAAAATCACCATTGAGAATACCACAGCCAATTCCAATCACAGAAGCAATGCTGCAAAGAATTGCTAAATTTTTCATCTATTCATTCCTAGAGTTGAGAGAGTTGATTCTGCTGACGTTGACTGTTTGATCCTCTTCCTCCTCATAAATAAATGTGCCTATGTAGAACAATTTATATCTATATCTTAACTTGATGGGTTTCTAGAATTTCTGGTCTGATCTTCAGTCTGAGTACCAGCTATGGAGCATATGTAGTTTAGGAAGATGGACTATTTCTTAACAAGCAGAAACACACTCTAAAACAGTTTTAACAGAAACATCTTTGATAATGGAAATATTCTATATATGCGTTGTCTAACAGACTAGCCACTGGCTATATGTGGCTACAGAAACTCAAACGTTAATAGTGTGTGAGAAATTAATCCTTCCAATTTCAGTTAAATGGAATTTTAAATAATGAGATTCATCTACTCTGTTAACTGGACAGTGCAGTTTTCAAATAAGGAAGCTGAAGTTCTCACAAAGATGGTAATAATATATAACCAAGTGAAGAAGATTTTATTGGATACTAACTGCATGCCTCTGAAATATCTGAGCTTTTATGTTTTATAGAATTCAGTCATCACTCACCTAGTTTGACAGCTGGGAAAAAAGTGGTAGGAGATATTCATAAGCTACTTGGGTTACTGAAAATTGTTCTTTGAAGATGAGGATTGTGCATGAATCTTTTCTATATTTAGCAGACAGCAAAGTGTGTAGAATCCTGTAGGAGGTAGAAATATAATGTTTGTTTTTCATTATGTCAAAGAGGTGCTCTGTTTATGAAAATGGGAGAGAAGTGAGACAGGCGAATTCTATAAATATACAAACAATATATACAAAATTTGCTACATTCTATTCCATGATAGGCCCTGGAATGAACTTTGGTTCTTTGTACATACTATAGATATTTACACACTAAAAAACAGAAATGTAATCCTTTAATACTGTTAAAATACATAGACTATCTTCTTAAAATATATTCGTGGACCTATTTTTTCCTTAATTTCTTCCACACCTGCATTAAGAAATGTCTCTAAAAGAAAAACTTCTAGGTGTGTAAAATTTGAACTCCATCTATTTCTTTTGTTGAATTGTACTCTAGATAGGATTGAAATCCCTATTTCATCTTAAGGCTTAGAGCTAGACAAAGAATAAGCATTCTCGACAAATTGTCAAGCCTCATTTTTAAGGAGAGCTATGTACTTATTAGGAGAAATATGTATCTGTCTTGGTAGCTAGGAACCTTCAAGAAAAAAAAGAAAAAGAATAATTTCATGGCAGTCTCATGTATTTGCATACCTTCAAGTGAACGCTAGCTGCTCTATATTCTATAGTATATTTGCAAGAATATTTTCATAATCTATTTCTAAGCTATTGTCATACTCCAGAGTAAAGTTCAGGTATGCCTATGTCTCATTATATAGATTGTAGTTGCTCAAAGTCAGAACCTATTGTTTGTATAGGATTCACATGGCTATCTTTACTTCACTCCATGTCACTGAGGGCTGGGAGATTCACTTCAAATATATAAATTCACACATATTCCCACACATATCTGACTGGCTTTCACTATTGTCGTACAAATTAACTCCTTTTTGCCTCTAACTCAAGAGTATCATAAATCTTCTAGCATACAGGAAAATGTGACAAGTTCATTATTAACTTGCAAGTAGGTTATATCTCTAGCTTCACACAATTCTAAATACTCATATGAAGAAAAATATATATCTAGAGTTTTAGTGTGCTTTTATATTACAAAGCTCTCAATTTTCATGTTATTTTCCTTGAAGAGGCACCAGTGCTCGATAGGTAATATACTTATTACCTTACTCATGTAACTGTAACACCTGTACAGTATTTTTACAATCAAAAACGTACAAAAAGGGAAAAAAGGGAAATTGGATGTCACGTATTTCCATTAGAACTAACTAAATATAGGGGCTTTAAGTTTCTACAGGTTTTAAGGACCTAGTAAGTTTTGGATATGCCCCAAGGCCATTACGAAAAGCTGAGGGAGAGAGATCTAAAAGTGGAAGTAGATAGGTGACCAGAGCATAATTTTGTATCTTTAGTTCACTGTTACAATAACAGGGGTACAAATCAACATGATGGTTTGTAGATACAGGACCAGAAGACGTACTGGAAACTGACATCAGAGTAGGGTCATTCATTGTGGGAAAACACAAATCAGGAGGCAAGAAAGGATGCAATCAACCGTGTCCATGAAACAACACAGAATGGTATAAAGTCAAAGTGTTAACCAGCCCATGAAGAAGGTGTTTAACATCACTAATCACCAGAAAGTTTTAGTCAAAATAATGAAGAAAATTACCGCTTCATATGAATTAGGCAGGATAACTACAAGAAAAGGAAAGAACAATGTTGACAAAAGTGTGGTACAATTGGAACCCCTCTATGGGAACCAGTAGAGCATCTCTTCAAACAATTTAAAACAGGATTATTCATACTAGTCACCTAACCACTCAGGACAGGGGCTGAAATAAAAGGATAGTGGTTCAATGCCAGCCTGGACAGAAAATGGGAAGTGGATCTGTGGTTTAAAGTGGTAAAACACTAGCCTTGAGGAAAAGTTCAGAGACAGTCGCCCTGACCTGAGTTCAAGCCCCATGACAGAAAAAAAAAAAAAGAAGAAAAGAGAATTTTCATATGATCCAATTACTCCATTTCTGGGTATATACTCTAAAGATCTAAAAGCAAGGTCTGGAAGAGATCCTTGTACTCTCATATTCATTTTGTACGATACTCAAAACCTGGAGGCAATCCAAGTGGCCATCAACTAATGAATAGCTAAGGCAAATGTGGTTTATACCCACAGAAGTATATTATTTCAACTTTAAATAGAATTATGTTTTGACAACTGCTATGTTATGCATGAATATTTGGGACACTTTGCTAAGTGAAATAAGCCAGTCATAAAAAGATCTAATATTACATGATTCTACTTATATCAGTTATATAGAACAGTTAAATTGATAGAGACAGGAAGCAAAATCGTACCTGATGCATATCTTGAAGCAGAGGAGAGTGGAAAATTGTTTTACTGAATATACAATTTGAATTTTGGAGGATGAAAAGTGTGAACTCTGATCTTATACAATATTGTAAATGTACTTACTACAACTATGCTGTATTCTTAAAATGATTAAAATAATAAAAAAAAAAAAAAACCTGGGAGAGGAGAAGGAGAATGATGAAGAGGTAAGTATAATCAAGGGACATTGTATGCCTATGTGGATATATCAAAATGAAATACACTTATTTAACTAGGTAAAGCTAATACAGAGTTTAAAATAGATAATACATTTTAAGTTGTTGCATTTGAGCACAATTATTGAAAAGAAGAGAAAAACAACAACAGGCTTGGAAACAATTTAAATTGTCAGAATTCTATAAACCTGTGTTCAAAACTATATCTCATTTAAGTGTGTGAGGGTTTTTTTTTGGGGGGGGTCTCTGGTCGTGGTTCCTGAACTCTGGGCCTGGGCACTGTCCCTCAGCATTTCAGCTCAAGGCTAGTGCTTTACCCCTTAAGCCACAGCACTGCTTCTGGCTTTATTCTTTTTGCTTCTGTGGTGCTGGGGAATCAAACCGATGGCCTCATGCAAGCAAGACAAGCACTCTACCACTGAGCCACCTTCCCAGCCCCTGTGAGGTTGTTTTTTAAACATGTTTTTATTAGTATTATCTTTAAGTAGTTGTACAAACAAGTTCCCATTCTGCACAACAGTATATGAATACGATGTGTCTGACAACATAATCACCCATCCCTCTCAACCCAACCCTTCTCCCACTTTAAACAAAAATTGAGATAGGTGATTACATAATACTCACATAATTCACAGCATTGTGGAATTATGATACTTAGTAAAAGTCACAAACGTATTTTAACCATACAAGGAAAATGATCATTTTCATGGTCTATAAAGTTTGTGAATTCTATAAGCTTTTACCATACCAAGTATTTCTTCCATATTAGGTGATGTTTACATTTCTTGCCTTTTGTATAGTGTAGATTATTCCCACTTTCCCTCTTATTCCTCCCTTCCAATCACTGTCTTTGGATTGCTTGGTTCTTTTCCTTCTATGACCAGTGGAGGTGATGGGCCTCTTGTTGTGTGTTGCTCTGTTTTCCACTCATTGTCTTCCTCCTTCTGGCTTCCCTCCATTGAGTGCAGATTTTTTTTTTAATGTAATGAGAGTATGCTCAGGGAAATCACCCCATTAGTTCAAAATAGATTGTCAATGTGCCTTCATTTGGATGTTTTCATACACATTTTCAATATATAATAGCATATGTAGCATAAGAAATATGTTTCTTCTTTTTCTTATGCTTGAAAGCAGTTTCTAGTTGCAGATAAAATGCATCAACTATTCCTCATACAAAATAGTAAAACATTACACACGAGTTCTATAGCCCTTGATATACATAACAAAACATCTCAGGTGCTTACCATAATATCCAACCTTCTTTCTGAATCAATAGATTTAACTGAAGTCTAGGGTAAGTCAAATAGTGATAACATTTCTCAATAGTGATAATATTTAGATAATACAGATAAAAATATTACCTGATAGCATCTAGGATATTGCTTTAAGGCCAGTCCACACATGTTCTGTATTTTTGATTTCCTTCTTTCTGTTCCTTCATCACACTTCCTGGAACTTGGAAGTGATTACTGGCAATTTAGGGGTCACTTTGGGCCAAGACAGTGAGAGCTATATCCTAATGCTGGGGTATCCCTCCATCTTCTTGGAATCTTCATGCCTGTACTGTCTTCCTCTGGGCTTTCAACAGATAAGAGACTAAACCATTACTAGTTGCATTTTTATGATCATTTGAGTTCTCCTATCTTTAAGATACTTACACTGTGGATTGAGATGCACTCACAGAAAATACATAGTATTGCATATATATATATATATATATATATATATACATATACATATACATATATATTCCTTTAAGTAGTTGTAGCAAGGGTCATCATTCAACAAGTCAGAAAGTAAATACAATGCAGCTTGATCAATATCACTCCTTTTATCATTTTTCTTTCATTTGTTCATCAAAATGTCATTACCAGTTTCTTCTCTTCCTCTTGTTCTGAGATAGAAATTGATCTATTGTAAAGCCAAAGGATATGCTTCCTTCACTAGCTAGATCACGTTCACTGACCTTTGCTTTCTTAAAAACTGCTTAACTCCTGCAAGAGGGAATTGAAGGCTGCCAGACAGGAAGGATTGAGTGTAAGGTGTGGGAAGTGTTCTCATACTCTGCATCTAGAGGGCTACTAAACATATTGATCTGCTCGATGCCTCAAGCAATTCAGAAAGTGGCTTGCATTTTCTAAAACCTAAATCCAAACTTTCCCCTTCTCCTTCCCACCAAGAATTCTCCCTCAGGCCTCTTCCTACCATAGTGTCTTGGCAGCTTAGAACTGCTTTACCTCAGAAATGTGGCACCAGAAGTGTGCCCTATGCTCAGCCAAGCATCTGGGATCTGGCTGATTCATCTATGGCTCTGAAAATACTGCAGTCTAATCTGTGTCCTGTGCTCAGGGTTCAATATGTGTGCTTAAATCCATAGCTACGTACCTCCAGAGAGAGCAGGCTTTCCTCTTTCTATTAGCATTAGGAGCAGAAGTACCAGATAGGTTCTTTATAATAAAGCAGCCAAACACAGCGGTTGGTTTCATAACCACTTGCTGAGGTGAGTTTGCCTAAGGGAGCCAAAGCAATATGTGAATAAGGTGTTTTCAACTGGAAGCTCATAAGCCTCCATTCCTAAGAGGAAGCTGCTGATAATAAATTCTGTCTGGGAATGGACTTTGTAGGAGATAGAATATTTTTCTGTGAAAGTGATTGCTTGAAGGAAAGCATTGACTACACGTAGCCATAATCTTACAAAAAGCTATTTTAACTAAAGTATATCCTGTAAGTAAAATCGTTCTAGGAACATGGTTCAACTCATAGGCACAGTTTAATTCATAGAGCACAAGCGTAGTAAGAATTTTCTAGCAATTTCTGGAATGGTTGTCCTGGTTTCATTGATTGCTCTGAAACTGATCCCCTTTCAAACTAGCCAGCTGAGCTTCAAAAGAGGCAATTGAGCAAGATTTTGAACACAACTTCTGATCAATACCAGAAGTAGTAACTCATTAGGGGTAAAACCTACTTCCTACTCAGACTTCCTACTCAGAGCGGTTGCTTCATTGGCTTCCTGCCAATAACATGCCCTTCAACAGAACTAAACTTTGCCGTGCTAAGTTTCTTTCAACTTGCTTGTCTTTCTTGGGATATTGGCTTACACTATGGGAGTATTCCCAATAATCTGGGGTATTGTCCACAATCTTTGTTATGCAAGGCGGTAACCCTTTAGAAGGAGACACATCCTGCCTTGTTGGGGTAGCTCAAGGTTGGGTTAAACCCACCCATTGTGGTTAATGATGGAAAGTGTATCAGCAATGTCAGGAAAGGGCTGATGGAAGCACCTCAATAAAAAGTTACCTCATGCATTGGCCATGAGAGGAAAAATTGGACTAGTGCCCATTACCTCATTGGTTGGGGACTTTCATGTGCTGAGTGAGTCTTAGGCACAACGAAAACTTGAGTCTTGATGTTTGTTTTCATTCTCTGGCCCAAGAATAAAAATGTGGGAGCTGGAGGAAGCCATATTTGAGAAATCTCCAGTAAGGGGAGAGTTGAATATGAGAGGGGAGCACAAGAAACTTACAATAGATAGGATTTAGTGCACCAAAAACTGAAATCTCAAGAGACCTGCTAAAATGGGGAATAAGAATTCTAGGCCTAAGGAACCAAAGAAAAATGATCCAAGGACCTGCTTCTGATAATCCACTGGGAGAATGGTGAAAAAGATCTCAGAACACTATTAAATAATGGATAATTTTTATTATTGAGATCCATACTGTGCACTTGTCCAAACAACAATTTGTTATACATAAGTGCTTGAAGGTGTGTGTTTTAAATCTTATATGCTGAAAGGGGAACTCAAAAAAGTCATGTCCAAATCTGGGTGCCAGTGGCATGCACCTGCAATCCAAGCTATTCAGGATCTGAGGATTGGGGTTCAGACAGACAGAGAAGAAAAGTCCTTGAGACTCTTATCGCCAATTAACCACCAGAAAACTGGAATTGGTGCTGGGCTCAACTAGTAGGGCTTTCTTTCGCCTTGTGCTAAAGAGCTCAGGGACAGTGCCCAGGCCCAGAGTTCAAGTCCTATGACCAATAAAAATTCATGCTTAGGTGAAATGGATTAAATAGTCTGCTCACCATTACTGTTAAGACTGTGTGGCACAGAGACCAGAAAAACAAGTGGTACACTTCCCACTGTAATGAACCTCAGACCCCCAAGGGCATGGAGTGCATGATCGGTTGGCCAAACACAGCTTGGGGAAACTCGAAAGACCCTGCTATTGCTGTTTGCAAGAGAGGATCTAAGACAAAAATCCTATCTTCCCAAGGCCAACTATACCCCTTGCCTCTGTAGGTACGGGGGACAACTGGCATTTCTGGGAAACTTATCAAGATGCAGTGAAGGCCGAACCTGTGAAGAGTTGAGCAGTAAGCACTAAATATAGCCAGGGGAATTGTCTGATGGTATTGTGGAAGACCAGTGCTGGAGACGTTCCTGGCCAACTAGAGTAGAACCTGTGCTTTGTTCAATTTGCCATCACTTACATCCTAGCATTTCATCCACCTGTCCGTTCTCAAACATTTTATACTAGTTAGGAGAGACCCTTTCCCCAGAGGGTCATTCATATTTCATATTTACATAGGTACTATTCAGGATCCTCCCCCAAAAGTTTCCAAAAATTCAAGCCAGGCCCCAAATAGCAGCTTAGGAATCAGTATAATTAGTATAAATAAGTTAGTATGATTAGTATAAATAAAATGTAGTTTGGAGGCTTGGAATATGGCTTAGTTTTAAATTGTTTGCCTAGCATGCATGAAGCCCTGGGTTTTATTCCTCAGCACCAGATAAACAGAAAAGGCTGGAAGTAGCACTGTGGCTCAACAGGTAGAGTGCTAGCTTTGAGCAAAAGAAGCTCAGGGAGCACCAGGACTGGCAAAAATAAAATGTAGAGTAGAATAAGGTCAACAGAGATTTGTTAATTATACTAAAAGATTTTTTAACCCCCTAAATTAAGTGCTCTAGTAGGATGGCATGGGAAAATTAATTCTAGAAACATTATCTATAAAGGGTAGATTTTTTTGTGTGTGTGATTGAAGGCCAAAGCTGCACAAAGGACTTAGAAGAATTCAACATTGGCAAGTGAGAGAACTAAAAACTCAGATAAAGGGCTGAGAAGGTTGCTCAGCAGTAGAGTGTTTGCCTTGCATGTTTGAGCCTCTGGGTTCAATTCCTCAGCACCACATAAGCAGAGAAAGCCAGAAGTGGTGCTGTGGCTCAACTGGTAGCGCGCTATCCTTGAGATGAAGAGCTGAGGAACAGTGTCGAGGGCCAGAGTTCAGTCCCAAGACTGACCAAAAATGAAAAAAAAAGGCAAGCTACACATGAAGGGTTTCCTACCACGAGGGACAGAGGGTTTCCTACCGAGAATGAGGGAGTTTGGTGGATTTTTATCTAGCAGGAATGCAAGTTTCCCTTCTAGTGGGAGAAGGATTGCCTTCTAGGTTGTTAATGATCACATTGGTCAAAAACATAATTCAGTTTCATAATGCCCAGATAAATGTCTAATGTTTGTCAGGTATTGACTTGTGAAAACATATATTCATTAATGTACTACCATCTGCGTGTCAACCTGTTCTTATTTTCTCAACCCCAGGGGCTCAATCTCAAGTCCGGCATAGTTTGTGTCAGCTCATTTTGCCCCAGGATTGCATGCTGACCCTCACCCATTCATGAATTTGGCCCTGTAGGCCATGAATTCAGATGACAGCACTCCCAAACAATAATCGTGGAGTAAGAACCTGATGGTGACACATGTTTTCCTTTTCTGAGAAAGTCTTGGGTGTCAGGTATGAAATGGAAAACATATGCAGTCCTATATCCTATGTAATCAAAGTAATCAATGTTCTATGTGCCAAAATAACCAATAATATAGTCAATACATGAACAAAATGAAAAATAAAATGAATAACTACACTGAATGTAATATAGAATCAACATATGTATGTAAATATAAATCATATATCTAAAATGTACACGAATGGGATGTTTTCTAGTGTTGAGGATCGGTTTCAGGCCTAAGGAACAGAACTGAATTTCTTCACTTCAGGGAGGCGAGCTTCCCCTTCCCTTACAGTGCAACAGAGTTACCCAGACCATGAGTTCCAATACCAGTCCTGGCAGAGAAAAATGGCATCTCTATACTATGTGATGCCCAATTCTTAGGTATTTCATTATGCCTTCATTAAATGAATGTGATTGTGTAAATGCTTCATAAAGTATTGATTAAAATCGATCAGTGTCCTATAATAGTGTATAATTTTATCCTGGAATCATTCAAGAACTGCCTATTCAATCATACATACATCCCATTCCATTCGTATTCATATGGATATGAATGAGTGTCTTAAGATCTCCTGCCATTTGGAGGTGGCAGGACCAGGATTTGAACTGTGGGCTCCAGCTCCCACCACTTAAACCTACGGATAGGGAACTCACTGGTCTGTCCCAAAACATCAGCAAGACCAATGATTAGGCAGGCACCAGTGGCTCTCAGCAGTCCTTCTTGATACAAGCCTGTATAGGAGGATTATGGTCAAAGTCACCGTAGGCAGGAAAGTCCTTGAAACGCCTGTCCAAGTTCAGTGTCAACAAAGCCATAAGTAGACCCATATGGTAGAGGGCTAGCCTTGATCAAAAGCAGCTCACGGACTGTGCCCAGACCTTGAGTTCAAGTTCCGAGATTGGCAACAAACAGTCATACAGAACAATCTGTGCAGCCATGCGGCTAAAGCAAGTCACCCTCTTGTCTCCAACTGAATTGGACAGAGTTTACTTGGAAAGGGGCTGGGGAGCCGCTGTCATCTTGACTCCACCTATGCAGCCTGCATCACAGGATTCTGACTGCACCCCCATTCTTTCATGGTTCTTTCTAACCAATGGGATACAAGAATTGTAGCCACTCCCATATTCCATGCTGTCCAGTAGCACCCAGATTCCCTCTGTTGGTTGACACCACTACCAGCAGTTGAGGAAGTTAGAGGTGGCTGGGTGGTGAGCAAGAGTCTTGAGGCGACTTTGGAGTGGATTAGGAAACTTACAGCCTAGTCAGTGAGTGGGAGAATAGAGGATTACCCAGAGCCTGGGAATGTGGCCAGCCCATCTCTCCCATCCTAGTGCTCAGATGTCTTTAACAACCAGACTCCGTGAGAGAGTTGTGGGCAAGAAACAACTGCCAGATCACCGACAGAAGAATCCTGCCATCAGACCTGCAACATTCAAAAAAACAAAGAACACAAAAAAGGGAGGGATCCCCAAGACAAACACCACTGGAGAGCGTGATTCAAAGGAAGGTGCAGGGGCCACCCCTGCCTTTGGAGAGTGTTACAGCCATCAGGGTCCAGAGTGTCAAGGGTCCGGATACCACCAAAGATCTTCAGAGGTGCTACCAACACATGGTGCCTGCCCTGGACCGCAGCAAAAGAAGAAACCAGGTGCTCTGTGCCAATATCTAACCACTGAATCAGGAAAAGACAGACCTGCAGAATCAACGGGAGAAAGAGAGGAAGAAGATAGCCCAGGGGCACAAAGAACTGAAAATAGAGCTAGAAATCCACAAGCCACTCAAACAATAGTTGGTTTTGGCAGAAAGCGATTTACAATCAGCATCGGCCCACATGCAGCACGTGGCCGATCACAGAGTAATGGAGCACAAAACTCTCACCAGCTGCCTGCAGGCCACATAGCAGCGAATGGCAGAGTTGGAGATGGAGGCTTCTGCAGTCACTGCTGCACAGAAGGAGATTGAAATACTCTTCGAACAGCTGAATGATGTAACACTTCAGCTCGAGTAAAAGGTCAGAAGCTTCTATGACCTGGAGCAAGGGAACAGAGATTTTCAGGAGAAGCTGGAAGCACTCTGGACATAGAGGAGCAACAGGAATAACAGAATCTGCAAGCTCCAACAAGCACTGGCAGGGCATGAGGTACTGACAAGACTACTGGACAAATTTCCTAGACCATTAACTTCTGTTTCTAGGTGCTCCTCTACACCCATTATCCTTAGATTAGGCCTTCTGATGGTGTCTTCCAGGTGTTGGATAGATCTATCATATTTCTTGGACTTGTCTTGGATGGTTGTATGTTCTTTCTCTATAATATCTAGGCTGTCTTCAATCCCTGAGATTCGATCTTCTGCATGGTCTAACCTGCGGTCAAGACTCTCTACTTTGTTTCTTATCTCTTTTCCTTCTAGTTGGTCAGCTTTGATGGCTTCAAGTTCTTTGTTGAAGCTCTGTTTTAGGTCTTGCATGAATTTCTTTACTTCCTTAATTTGGTGTTCAGTGTTTGTTCTCAAATCACTTAGTTGATTGGTTATGGTTTCTTTGGGCTCCCATTCCTTCTGTTGGGTTCCATTCAGCATTCCCTTGTGGTCTCCCTGACTTCCTTCAGCTCTTTGTTAATGGATTCCATGAATGCCTTTAGTGATCTTTGTGTGTTCTCTACCTGGTCTCTCAATTCCTGTATTACTCTTTGATTAGCTTCCTCCCGTTCGTGGGATTCCTGCAGATCTCTTTGAGTGTTCTCAGCCTGCTCACGCCATTCCTCCCTTTCTCTTTGAGTATTCTCAAGTTGTTCACGCAAATCCTGTATCAGTTTTTGAGTAGCTTCCTCACGCTTATGATATTCCTGTATAAACTTCTGGGATGCCTCCTCTCTCTCCCTATCACGCTCATACAGAGTCCTTTGTACGTGGTCAAACTTCTCATTTATCATGTTTGCCAGTAGTGTTTGTAGAGCTATTTGGGAACTCTCCTCTGGATTATTAATTAACTGTTCTAACCCCTGATTATCAAGATTGGGAATTGAGATACCCGAATTTGCCATTTTTCTTGTGTTTTTCCGGCTTACTCTGCCCATTTGAGATGAAGATAGCACCAGTTTTGTGCTAGAACACTATCTTAAGGCAACCATCAACCAAAGTTTGCATTTGTACAGTCAATAGTCTACAGATACAATCTAGTTCAACAGATACATCTATTCGACATCAAACAACTATATGTTAAAGGACTTCGAACCGCAGAGAAGAATTTGGAAAACCAGAAATTATTAGGGTTAGGGAGAGATGTGGGTAAAAAATAGGAATAGATTGGTGTGGGGAGGCACAGGGAGAGTTAACTATGTCCTAATCACAATGCAGGAAATAGGTTGGGGAGGATGCAAGTAGAGAGAGAGAGAAAAAGAAGAAAGGGAAAGGGGAATGAAAAGAGATCAGAAAAAAAATAGAAACGTAAAAATTAATGTTATTATAGAGATTAAAAGACCATCTATTTAGAGAGGAATGTGAATATGTTGAGAAAAAGGGAGGGACATAGAGGAGATGTGAAAAGCTTTAAAAAAATGCTTAAAATATTACATAGGTATAAAGAGGTAGTACTGCTATTAATGAATTTAAGTCTCAGAGGTTTTGAATTGAGTAATAAGTTTGTGGATTAAGTGTGTACACAATGGGGGATAGGGTCTACTAGTTAACTACGGGTTTATCTGAGGATGTGCAGGACAAGAGTTAAGTCACATAAAGACGAACAAAAGAGGAAAATGTGGAAATGATAGGAAAGTGAGAAGAAAAGATCAGAAGTTCAGTAGAGCTAGACAAAAAACAAAAAGATAATTAAGAAAGAAAGAAAAAGAGAAAGAAGACAAGAAAAGAAAGGAAAACACACATTCACGTATTCCTAAAATAAAAATTATAAGAGGAGAAAAAAAAAGTTACTGGAAAACAATTATTTTTTCAGAAGAGGCAAAAATTAAAGATTAATAAAAGTTTTAGAAAAGGAAAAAAATTTTTTTTATATATAAGGTAACAAAAAACGAAAAAAAAAACAAAACAAAAAAAAGAAAAAAGAAAAGAAGAAGAAGAAAAAAAAAAGTTCTTTGATTTTCTTTTTTGGGGGGAGGGGTGGGAAGAGTCCTGTATCTCCCTTTTGTCTGTAACCAGAGTCTGGTTGGAGTCTCTGGTCAGCTTGAGGTCCTGTGGCTTGATTGGTTTCTTAAGTCAGTTTGTTGGAACAGGCAGAAAAATGCTCTGCTTCACCCAAGATTTTGAGATCCCCCTCCCAGGTTAGTTTACTGGGAGGGTGATCTGCTTTGAGAATCACAAATGAGGGGGATGCAGTGATGAGGCTAGGTTCTGGGTAGAGTTGAGGCCTTTCAACAAACAGTAGCTTTTCCCTGGGGCTATTTTGTGAAAAAACCTCACAGCACTGGAACAATTAAAGACCCCGAATAGCAAAAACGCTCCTCAACGGAAAGAACACTGCTGGAGGAATATCAATACCAAATTTAAAACTCTACTATAAAGCTATAGTAATCAAAACAGCTTGGTATTGGCATAAGAACAGACCTCAGGACCAATGGAATAGAATTGAAAACCAGAAATGAAACTACAGACCTATAGCCATCTAATCTTTGATAAGGGAGCTAAAACAATAGAATGGAAGACTGACAGACTCTTCAGTAAATGGTGCTGGCAAAACTGGTTAACTACATGCAGAAAACTAAAGCTAGATCCTTATATATCACCCTGCACCAGAATCAACTCCAAATGGATCAAAGACCTTGAATTCAAAGCAGACACTCTGAAAACATTACAGGATGGAACAGGAGAAACCCTGGGTCTCCTTGGCTCAGGCCGAAATTTTCTGAATAGAGACCCGGAAACACAACAAATCAAAGAAAGGTTGGACAAATGGGATTGCATAAGGTTGCAGAGCTTCTGCAGGGCAAATGACATAGCTAGCAAGATCAATAGAAAGCCAACGGATTGGGAGAAGATCTTTACTAGCCATACAACGGACAAGGGTCTCATATCTAAAATATACTTGGAACTCAAAAAATTAAACCACCCAACAACAAACCCTCAAAGAAACAACTGCCCTATAAGTAAGTGGGCGAGAGACTTAAAGAGAAGCTTCTCTGAAGAAGAAAGAAGGATGGCCAATAGACACATGAAGAAATGTTCAACATCCCTAGCCATAAAAGAAATGCAAATCAAAACAACATTGAGATATCACCTCACTCCAGTTAGAACAGCAAAAATCAAGAACTCTAACAACAACAGATGCTGGAGGGGATGTGGACAGAAAGGAACCTTACTTCATTGTTGGTGGGAATGTAAACTTGTTCAACCACTTTGGAAAGCAGTATGGAGGTTTCTCAAAAGACTTCACATAGAACTCCCCTATGACCCAACAATCCCACTTTTGGGCATTTACCCTAATGTTTACAAAAAAGACCACACTAAAGCTACCAGCACAACTCTGTTTATTGCAGCATTATTTACCATAGCTAAGATATGGAACCATCCCAGATGCCCCTCAGTAGATGAATGGATCAAGAAAATGTGGTATATATACACAATGGAATTCTATGCCTCCATCAGAAAGAATGACATTTCCCCATTTGTTAGGAAATGGAAAGGCTTGGAAAAAATTATATTAAGTGAAGTAAGCCAGGCCCAAAGAAACATAGGTCCCATGGTTTCCCTTATTTGCAATATCTAGTATATGTATGAGTCAAGCAGAAAAAGTCAGATAATGAGATGTTAGGGAAACAAACCCTCAAATATGTATTTTAATGTTTTTGTTTCTTTCATGCATGTGTTTCTAACGCATTTATAAGATTATTTCTTTGTTGCTTTGTATGTCCCTCCCCCACAGTGTAACCCCCGCTTTCACTATATTTGATATCAGTATAACATGTGGAGGAGACGGGGACAAACAAGTCGTTTAAGGATTCAGGTGGACCTGTTGCAACAATGAGAAGTACAAAATGTCATGTCAAAACCAGCTTTACAATGTTGGTGTGGTGGGGGGGGAGGGGGGTATGATTGGGCGGGAGGGAGGGGGGAGGCTGGGAAGGGAGGTGAAGGGTAAACAAAGGAGGAGGCTGCAATGCTTGGTAAGAAATGTATGCATTATCCTGCCCATGTAATTGTAACCCCTCTGTACAGTATGTTCTCAAATAAAATAAAATTAAAAAAAAAAAAGACTACTGGACAACCTGAGCTGGATGGTGACAGCAGCGAATCTGGACACGGACACCTTAGTGAAGGACCTGAGAATTGAGAAGTCCACACAAAGGAGGAGGCCCGGCCGCTGACCGAGCAGGTGAACCAACTGACAGAGCAGAAGGAGGAAGGGGCTAGGCAGGTGATGGATTTGGAGAAAGAGCTGGGGGAACTGAGAAGGAAGCTGGCAGAGCCATAGCCCCCCACAGGACTATCTCAGGCCAAGCAGCAGCTGCAGACCCAGGCCTACCGCATGCAGATGGAGTTGAAAAACCTGGAGGAACAACTTCACATCCAGGTCGAGGAAAACCAGAGGCCCAATCTCCAGAATGCAGAGCAATGGGAACAACTGCGGAGACTGGAGGAGAAGGCGGAGGGTTGGCAAGGGATCCCGGAGACCCCATGATGCACATGTCTGTGCGACCCACAGCTAGAAGAACAGCTGACCTTGCTGTGGGTTGCTCTCCATAGGGTGAGCGGTGAGAAGGAGGAGTTTGCTAGCATCTTGGACTCTGAGCAGCAGGTGAAGAAACATCTGCAGGAACAGATGGACCACTCAGAGGAGAAGATAGAGAAATGGAAAGAGATGGATGAGAGAGAGACCCAAGTGGCTTGGGAGCTGCAGGAGCAGCAGGAGCAGTCCCTGGCCCAGCTGCAGGAGCTCAGAGCCACCTGTGAGCATCACATCACCTCCAATGAACGGCTGAGCTCCAAGAAGTAGGCCTTGAAGCAGCACCTGCAGAGGCAGACCCAGCTGCTGGAGCAGCTTTAGCAAGTGCAGGGCCCGACCAACTGTGGGGACTAGGTGGTGCCCCCAAAGTGGCAGGACACTCTCAAGTGCCTGGAAGTAATCAGAACACAGGATGAGTGCCTGCAGGCCCAGCTGATCTTCCTGGCTTTCCCTTGGGAAGGGGAAGGTGTGAGCCCTGGAAAAGCAAAAGGTAAGAATGCGAATCCCCCTGATGTGCCCATCACAGAGGATAGAGACATCCTCCAAAGTAAGAGGGATGTGTCTCTGCAAGCACTCTTTGAGGCTGACATCCACAGGGTGAAACTCCTGCCACAGGAGCGGTGGGCCTTTTGCAGGCACTCCATCCACCCGACAGCTCAGTGCCAAATAGAGCTGGATCCACAGGTACCCGCCCCGTGAGCTGCCACCACAGCATGTGTGAGGATGGGAAGTGGGACAAGTGGGAGTCTAAAAACAAAATCTGCTTAATCCACAACCTGCCTGATGAGTTGCACTTCCATAGACAAAGCGAACAAGTTCCACCATCCATGCAGCCAGGTGTTGGCACATATCCACACCGTCCAGGAGTTGCTCCTGGTATGTAACGGACAGATGTTCATCCTGGATCAACTGTGTCTGGAGAAAGCAAAGGGCATGTGCCAGCTGTCACAGGAGAAGATAGAGAAGAGGAAAGAGCTGCAGGAGCTGCTGTCTCTCTTCTCAAGGGGCTCCAGATGTCGGTCCAGTCTGAGCCCCCCATCTGTGTTGCTGCTTTAGAGGCCTCAGGCTCCTGGGTGTGCAAAATGAGGGAGGAGCAGAAAGGTTTTGAAGAATTGCAACTTCAAGACCATGTGGAAACTGCCAGAGGAGAGATCGGGGTTCCTTACCCTGTAGAGGACTCTACCGCAGAGCACATCCTGCCACAGATGTCCCACATCCAGAGCCACCCACAGCTGGCGAACTCAGGCTTGCAGCACTCTGTGCCTTTTTTCTGTAGGCTGATGGGGATGATGACTCCCTATGTGACATATTGAGTCTCAAAATCCTCGGCAGCCACCAGAACTAGGTGGCCAGGTGTCCTTCTCTAGGTCTCTATCTGCCTGGTGATGGGAAGGGTAAACTGTGGGCTGCGTAGAGCAGAGGCTGCTGGGAGGAGACAAAATTCAAGGGATATCTAATGGCCCATTGGTGACGAGGGAAGAGGCCCATGTTATGCTTATCACAAAGAATAAATTGTTTTCAAAGGGAAACAAATCCTCCACAAAGATTTCTTCTTCCAGTCATAGGGCTTGAACTCAGGGCCTGGTCACTGTCCCTGAGCTCTTTTTGATCAAGACCGGTGCTCTACCAGTTGAGCCCCACCTCTCCTTCCAGCTTTTTCTGTGTGGAATTGAACCCAAGGCTTCAGACATGCTAGGCAAACACTCTACCACTGAGCCACATTCTCAGCTAAGATGATCCCATGCCCCAAAACACATATAGTCGTTACTCAGATAAATTGGAAGTAGTGGCTAGGATGAATATGAAACACAAATCTGGTTCACACAGAAATACTCCACTGCCCCCTCTTTGACACCCTTATTTAAAGTTTCTCTTTTACCTTTGAGGGATGAGAGAGGGAGAGGGGAGTCCCGAGAGAGGAGTACCAAGAACAGTGGCCCCCTGAGCTCCACAGCCTCCCCCACAAATGTAGTCCTCCAGATTCTAATCTTACCTGACTCAATGTGGAGTCTACATTGTCTCCCCACCCCTGCAAGGCTCAGGATGAAATAAATGTCAGCCCTGGACTTAGCCCACACCCAGGGTGGAAACTCCTAGTCCCAGACCGACTTCCACCCCTAACTTCCCTGAGTTTGGCTAGACCCACCACTCACCACAATGTTGGTGGCCATGATCTCATGGACGGATTCCAGGAAGTAGGTCTATTGCAGAAGCAGCAGGGTGAGTATGGAAGAAGGAGGTGGGTGATTGCTCTGGGATCTTCCTCCTCGGAGCCCTCCCATCCAACTAGGGCCATGGTGACCCAAAGCATGCCAAGGTCAGGGGGTGAGACAGATGGAGGAGCACAGGACTAAAGGAGGTAATGCTTTATCTTGGTGCACTTGAAAATTCCAATTATATTCAGCCCATGTCAATCCCAGAGCCAAACATGCAATGCCTCTCGTTGTTGTTTTCCATGAGTGCTGTCCCTGAGCTCTTTTTCTCAAGGCTGGCATTCTACTACTTGAGCTACAGGGCCACTTCTTGTTTTCTGATGTTTCATCAAGGATAAAAGTCTCATACACTTTCCTGCCCAGGCTGGCTTGTCACCATGATCCTCCAGATCTCAGCTTCTTGAGTAGCTAGGATGACAGGTGTGAACCACCAGTGCCCAGAATGTGATGCCTTTTAAAAGAATCTTGGCGAGTGTGTAAAAGGATCCCCAAAGGGCTGGGATAGATCACGACCCAATCAAGGAGCTGGGATGGGGAATGCCGACTTTCTAGTCATTCTGTTCCCCAAAATTAAAGATGCCAAGTGGTGTTGTATGCATCAAACTCCTAGGCCAACAACCACCAGGCTTAATGCGGAAAAGATAGAGAATACCTAAAAATTGCAGTGTAGAAATCTCTCATTTTGCATGCACATAGTGTGTGTGTGTGTGTGTGTGTGTGTGCGTGTGTGTGTGTGTGTGTGTGTGTGTACCGGGTCTTGAACTCAGAGCCTAGGTGGTTACCTTTAGCCTGTTTGCACAAAGTTGGTGCTCTACCACTTGAACTATAGTAGCTTCACTTCCCAGCTTTTTGGTGATTCATTGGAGATAAGAGTCTTCCCAGGTTAGCTTTGAATCTTGATTTATCCTCCAGTGTCTGCCTTGAGGAGCTAGGATTATAGGCATGAGCCACTGGCATCCAGCTGCATGGATGTCTTTTCATAGTCTCTTCTGTTCTAACAGCTATCTACTTGCTCTGGCCTAGATCTCTGGACTCTACATCAGCTCCCAGCAGCCCCTGACTGTGTGGAGAACATAAAGCTCAAACCTGTCAATGCATCCTATTTCTTTGTCCTCAGGGGAAGGAATGATTCCTTTGAAACCTGGAGGGGTAGGGGTAGGGGTAGAGACAGGTGGGATAGCTGTAGATGGGTGCTCAGCTAGAAGATAGATATCCTGTTTTATCCAAGAAGGAAAGCATGGCCAGATGTTAATGACTCATGCTCTTATATTCCTAGCTCCCTCAGGAGGCTGAGATCTGAGGATTGACATTCAGAGGCTACCCAGCAAAAAATATCTGTGAGACAGTCCTCTCCCAAAATACCACCTGAAAGCTGGAAGAAAAGCTCTGGCTCAAGTGGTACAGTGCTATCCTTGAATGAAAAAAACTGAAGGACAGAACCCGGGTCCTGAGTTCAAGTCCTACTACCAAGATGCACTCATGAGCATGTGCACACACACACACACACACACAAACACAGAGGGAGGTGGTAATGATAAGCAGAGCTAGAACTGCGGGCAGTCCTGAAGCATAATCATAGTAAACTCTTAAACAACATCAGTTGTTTCTCCCTAAGTCTTTCTTGGGCTGAGGGATCTGTGCCTCCATCTAAGCACTGGGGAGGAAAGCTGGGTTCTGAGCCCTGGGACTACTGGGATATAGCGTTTACTACAAACAGCAGCCAGCCGGCACTGGATTCCTGAGACTACAAGTCTTTCATGAGCCCAACTCAACACCGCCCAAGGTGTGCCTGACAAATGTGCATTCTTGTGATATCCATATGAGTGGGCATTTACTGTTTTACCCCTCCTGGACCAGAACTGTTGTCTGAGACATCGATTTAGTGCTCAGATCCACACTGCTCTCATGATAGATGTCATTCTGATGATCGGGTTGATGACGTCCGTGTCACAAGGGTCGATCCATCTCTGGTACTGTGGCCCACGCTGTATGCAAAGGCCTCCGAGGAGGCTTCTCTAAAGAAGTGTAAGACACCTAGATATTGGGAGACCCTCAGGAACCCCCTGGAAAATACTCTGCTTAGAGCCACAGCATGAGGTCAAAGCAGGCCAGGTATTGGTCATGTAGCTCAAAAACTGGGCCTGGTTGCTGTCCCCAGCTCTTCATCTTACCACTTGAGCCACAGCACCACTTCCAGTTTTCTGGTGGTTCTTGGAGAACAGAGTCTCCCGGACTTTCCTGCCCAGGCTGGCTTTGAATGGCAATCCTCCAATCTCAGCCTCCTGAGGAGCTAGGAGGACATGCATGAGCCACCAGCGCCCAGCTGATCTGGCCTTTCACCACAGTGGAGTAGGAGCTCCTGAAAGCTTTTCTTTATTTTCTCTGTGCCAGTACTGGGGGCTGAAATCAGGGTCTGGCCTGTGGTCTCTTTAGTTTTGCCCTCAAGGCTGGCAATCTACCATTTGAGCCACAGCTCCATTTCTGGCTTTTGGTAGTTCATCGGCAAAAATGTCTCACTAACTTTCCTCCCCTGAGCTGGCTTTGATTCACGATCTCTGATCTCAGTGTCCTGAGTAGCTAGGATTTACAGGGGTTAAGCCACTGGTGACACTGGGCTAGAAGCTTTTCTTAAGCAAGCATTCTTCCTTGCATTTGCCCTGACTCTTCCATGCAAAGGAGGCCTGAAGGTCAGGAGCTGTGGAAAATAGGCTTCTGGTCAAAGAAAATGGCTGGGGTCCTTGGTGAAAAGACACGATAATCTTCCCCTGGACCCCATTCTGCCCTAACTGTGACTGAAGTGTAAATCTTGTCCCAGACTTGAGTGTTCTGCCAGACTTGTCTGAAGCCGCAGAACTTTCATTCCACCGACACTACCAGCTCTACAACACACCTCAGGACCTTTGCCCAAGCTGTACTTATTGCCTGAGGCTGTCTGCCTTGTTCCACATCTTAGAGCTCCTGTGGAATTTTGGCACTGGTTATATCACCTCGTGGAGCAAGCCTTTCCTTCCCTTCTCCCCCTTTTAAAAATATATTGAGTTCCTACAGATTGAACTTGTGCAGGCTGACTGGAAAATGCTCTATTGTGTTGTTGTTGGTGGTGGTGGTCGTGTCTGTGTGTGTGTGTGTGTGTGTGTGTGTTTGTGTGTGTGTGTGCGTGTGTGCATGCGTGCATGTGCACCCACGCATGTGCATGCGTGCAAACACGCATGCCAGTCGTGGGGTTTGAATTCATGGCCTGGACGCTATCCCTGAGCTTTTGTGCTCAAGACTAGCACTGTACTACTTGAATCTCAGCTCTACTTCTGGCTCTTGGGGTTTAATTGGAGAAAAGAGCCTCATATATCCGTTCCTGCACGCAATTGGTATCCTCAGATCTCAGCCTCATCAGTAGTTAAGATTATATGGGTGAGCCCCCAGCACCTGGCCTCTACCTCTTACCCATAACGGCCCTCCTCTGAGTCCCAGAAGAATATGTCTCACTCTGCTGACTTTTTTTTTTGTCAATCTTGGGGCTTGAACTCAGGGTCTGGGCATGTTCCTGAGCTGCTTTTTTTCAACACTAGCACTTTTATCACTTAAGCACAGTGTCTCTTTTGGCTTTTTCTCTTTCTGTGGTAGTGAGGAATCGAACTCAGGGCTTTGTGTGTGCTAAGTAAGCACTCTACCAGTAAGACACATTCGCAGCCCAAGGCTCATTTCTAAAAGAAGCTATGACGTTGGGATTTATTGGATTACCCATTTTGGCACAGAAATCGCTGACTGTTTCCTATCTTTGTCAGGATTTGGGACCATCCTGAGACTCTGCAATAAGGAATAATGAATGAGTGATGGCCACCAGGCCCCAGAGGTCTAGGCTAACATCTTACAGGGAGATAGAGGAAATGGAGACACAACCTTCGACAACTCCTACAGCCTAGGAACTGTGGTTTCCCTGGAGGCAGTGGCTGGCTGCTAGGTGTTCTGATGGGACATCTCAGCCAGAACATAATGCACCCATTGCACACACTGTAAAGCTGAATTCAGAAATCCTTAACCAAAAGACCACCAGAGGCCACCACCAATGTAAAAGCAAAGTAGTCTTTATTGCGAGCTCAAGCTTGGTCCCCTCAGATTTACATAGCAGCAACCGAGGTTTGCAGCACCTTTTATACACTTTTTAGGGAAGGCAGGGACTTTGCATACACCATAGCGTCTTCTAACAAATCACTACACACTGTGGGAAAATCATAAAACAATTCTATATTATGATTGGCGAACTACAATGTGGGAAAGGACCAGAAACAAGTTGTTGGTTAGATCAAGGGGGCTGACATACTTTAAACTGGTTGGCTTGTACCACAGGGAAGTCTCAAGAGGATATGTGCTAAACTGCAGGGTGTCTGGTTTAGATAATGGTCACCAGACCACAGAAGGGGCTGTTTTGGAGTTTCTGATACCTTGACATCCTGCCTTAAGCAAACACCATGTGTTTCCCCAAATTATCTGTGCAAGGCTATCTCAGATATCTCCACATCCTGGCATCTAGTGTTCCCAAGACTGTCTGTGGCTGGAATAGGTCAAGGGTGGCAGAACTGAGTTGGGGTCTTCAGGAAAATAGCGTTGCATAGGTTCCTCAACACCAGTTGCACACACCAGCCCAGGCAAAGCCTTCGTGGCTTCAGTTCTTAAATGGCAAGAAAGGATGCTTTGTTCAAGCTGCAGACTTAGTACTCTCTGAGGGCTTCTTCCAGCTTGCCCAGGTTGGGGGGCTGGGCATGGGCAACCTGCTGAAAGCCCATCATCCAGGCCCTGTCGCTGAGCTCCTTTTGCTCAATGGTAGTGCTCTGCAACTTGAACCACTCAGTGATTTTGTTTGTTTATTTCTTTTGTTTTCCTGTGATCTCTTAAGAAATACAAGTGTCGCGGACTTTCCTGCCCAGGCTGCATTCAAATTGGCATCTCAGCCTTCTGAGGAGCTAGGATCACAGGAAGGAACCACTGACAACCTGGCTTACTTTTCTTCTTGTTGTTCTTTTTTTTCGTGACAATCTGAAATATTAACGGTGTCATTCCATGGTTTGCATTCCAAGAAAACTTCCCAGGCCTGGAATTCGAATGCTAGGACTGGCACCCACAAATAGAGGGAGATCCTGCAAACTCATATCTATTCATTTGAATGCTAATGGAATGTTATAAAAGTAATAAATAAATTTGAAATTAATTCATGATTCTATTTTAGAATGTGACACAAAAATTATTGAATTTATATCTTCCATTCTAGCACCATGGTATGATTAAGGATATTGACTGATATTTTATTAATGCTTTTGTAAGTATTCAATGATGATTCTTCATTAAATGGAGGCATAATTTAATAACTAATAATTGGAAATTATATATATAACTTAATAATATAATATTCCCTCTGTATATATATACACATATATATGTATGTATATATATATATATATACATATATATACATATATATATATTGGGCACTACTGTGGCTTGATTATAGGTCCTCAGAATTTCCTGGCAGCTCAGTTTGCTGGAGGCTGGTGTGCTAAGACTGTGACCCATTTATGAATTGGGCATTGTAGGCTGTGAGTTGAAATCCCCGCATGGCCAAAAATTTATTCATGGAGTAAGAAGCCAATTTTGACAAATTTTTTTCCTTCTCTGTGAAAGTCCTGGCTCTCAGTATATGTGATATGATATAATAAAATAAATGTTATATGTACAATAATACTAAGTAAATAAGGGTAATAAATATCATATGGAGTAAACCCATATGACATAGATCTAATATATGACTATTATATTTTATAGTGCTGAGGCTTCAATTCAGACCCTGGGAACTTGTCTGAATTGCTTGTCTTCGAGGACGGTGATCTTCCCTTTCACCCACAGTGCCTCCGAATTCCCCAGACCCTGAGTTTAAATCCCAGGCCTGCAAGAAAAATGGGGCAAATTCCAAGCCATGATGATGATGATGATGATGATGATGATGTTTTGGGTCAACCACCGGGCTTGAACTCAGGTCTTGGTATCTCTGCCACAGCCGATCCTTGGATCCCAGGTCCCGAGTTCAAATTTCGGGGCTGGCAAAAATAAAAATAAAAACGAGAAGGATAAAACTGAGAAGTTCAAGGAGGTGGTTTTACTTTTTTTTTTCATTGCATTGTGACCATCCTGGGTCTAAATGACAATGCCCAGAAAGTGTACATGACCTTACATTGCTGATATTTGGATGACTATTAGGGAAGCCAAGCCGAAACCGGCAACTTAAGCCTGGAAATCGAATCCTGGACTGCCAGGATGGCAGGAGATTCTAAAAAACAATTTCCAATATACATCTGTGTGAATGGAATTTTGTAAAAGTAACAATTACCTTAGTAGTTAGTGTACGATTATATTATAAAATTATACACAATTATACAACTTTGAATAATTTTCAATTAATATTTTATTATGTATTCAATCATGATGTTTAAAAAAGGAAGGAATAATTTAATTGCCAATAATTGGTAGTAATATTGTATATGCAATTTCATAATATAGAGACATCTCACGTTATATACATCTATCCATCTATCTATCTATCTATCTATCTATCTATCTATCTATCTATCTATCTGCAAGTCTAAACATTTATCTTTTTATACACTTGTCACTAATGGGGCTGAGTGATAGAGGGCTCGCCTAGTACGTACAAAGCCCTTGTTTCGATTCCTCACTACTGTGTGCATAGGAAAATCCAGAAGTTGTGCTGTCGCTCAAACAGTTGAGCACTAACTTTGAGCATAAAAGATTAGGGACTGTGTCTAGACCCTTCCTCAAGACCCATGACTGGCACCAAAACAAAAAATAAAAAGGAAAATATAGAATGTTCTGACTGCAACTATATAAGAATAGGGCTGCAAATACCTCATCACAGAGCAAGGAGGGAGTCTAGTGCTGACAGCTGCCGTCTAACCTGACAGCCAGAGGTGAACCACTGCAACCCATCTCCACAGAACCGGATGCTGCTGGCTTACTTACCCCTGTCATTCAAGATACTCAGGGACTGAGATCTGACACTGGTGGGTTTAAAACCAGGCCCTGTCAGGATGTCTGTGAAACTCTGAGCTGTGGCTCAAAGTGGTAGAGCTCTAGTCTTGAGCAAAAAATCTTAGGACAGTACCCCCAAACTGTCAGTGCAATTCCATGGCTGATGCCCTCCCTCCAAAACCCCATCCCTCTAAAATCTAAATTTGGACTGTTTGTGAGGTGTTTCTGAAAGAATTGTGATACTGATGAAAGCACCTTAATTTAATGACAGCATGTGGGATACAGCTATGTGATCAGTCCTTCATAAGATGTTGTGTGTTGAGTCATTCACGTGGTGCATTTTTTCATCTGGTTCTTGTAAGAGCTCCACAAGTAAGATGATGATTTGCCCCTGTCAGGGCCAAAATTATGTATGTACCTATCTCTAGTGAGTTGTCTCCTGCAGACAATTTTTTTGGCTTAAGTTTCTCAGTCATGAACCTTGAACTCAGGACCTAGCCACTGACACTTACCTGTTGGGATCATGGCTAGTGCCCTACCATGTGAAGCCAAGGAACACCTTGCAACAGAGTGTTAGGGTCTAGGCGTATAGTAGCTAAGGACTGTCATCCTGCCTACTCAGGAAGCTGAGATCTGACGATCTGGGTTCAAAACTATCCCAGACACAAATGGTCCATGAGACTTTTATCTCCTATTCACCGTTTAGAAACTTGAAGTGGAAGCCTCGCGCCTGTCATACAAGCTACTCAGGTGGCAGAGAGCTGAGGATCACGGGTCCAAAACCAGCCTGGGCAGAAAATTCCTTGAGATGCTTCTCTCCAGTGACTCACCACAAACCAGAAGGGGTGCTGTAGCTCAAGCAATTGGCTTTAGCTGAAGAGCTCAAGGACAGCACCCAGGCCTAGATTTCAATTCTTCCAACTTCCAAGAAAAGAAAGAAAGAAAGCTGCAGTGGTGTACTGAGAATGTGTCTTATTGGTAGAGTGTTTTGCATGTATGAATCCCTGGGTTTGATTCCTTAGTACCGCATCACTAGCAAAACGCCTGAAGTGGCTATGTGGCTCAAGTGGTAGAATGCTATCCTTGTACAGGAAAAACTCAAGTACTGTGCTCAGGTTCTGAGTTCAAGCTCCAGGACAAGTGAATGAACACACATACATGTACACACACACACACACACACACACACACACACACACACAAACACACACACTGATGCCAGAAGTGAAGCTGTGACACCAAATGGTAAAGCACTGAGCTTCTGTTCTGAGCTCATGGTAAGCACCCAGGTCCTGTGTTCAACCCTGATACACAGCCACCCAGGGCCCAACTAGGAGAGGTCAAAGGTTTCAAAATCTGATGAGCTTCACCAGCCCTAGATGACAGGAAGCATTGTGAGATTACACATGTGCTTAGATTTAGCAAGCTTCCAGAAACCTAGGGAGGCACCATTGCCAATAATGAGTCAATTCATTAGGTCCAGCTACCTAGTTGTCTGCCAGAAGGACCCTTGAATTAATTGTAGCAGGTTATTTTAAAACTAGAACATAGTCTAACAAAGACAGGATAAGTGCAGGGAACTTGGCCTATCATGGGAGGTGGCACAAATAAAGACTTCCTGTCAAAACAGCACTGGAGAGAGAGATAGCTTGGGGGTACAAAGAGGCCTTTTTCTCCTGGCCTTCAGAGCCAGCCCACACTCCTCCTCACTAATTGGCCTCGATGGAGTTTTTTGTTACACAGCAGTACAGGAGTGAGGGCTTTTGTCTCCCTGTTCCAACAATGAAGCAGACTTCCTCCAGCAGTCCCTGGTGAGGAGAAAACCTCAGGATAAAATGGGAACAGCAAAGGAAGCCCCGGAACACGCACTGTCTTGAAAGCACTTTCTGTGTTATGAAATCATTCTATTCAAAGCAAATTTCCTAGCTGGATGCCTTTCATCATAGGGACTCTGGACCTTCACTGATAGAAATATATGCATACATACATGGGGACACATAGAGTTACTGGCTATTTTTTTGGCTGTGGCGGGGGTTGTACTATGAGCCTAGGCACTGTCCCTGAGCTACTTTTGCTCAAGGATAGTGTTCTGCCCTTGAGCCATAGCCCCACTCATGGAGATTTTGTATTCCTGTGGTCCCTCAGAAATGAGAATGTGGTGGACTTTCCTGTCCTGGCTGAATTCAAACCGGCATTCCCTACCTCTCAGCCTCCTGAAGTGCTAGGAATACAGGCAGGATCTGCTGACACCTGAGTTTCTTTCTTCTCATACTTTTCTTTCATCGTGACAATCTGAAATCTTCACAGTGTCATTCCAATGGTTTGCATTTCAAAGTAAACTACCCAGGTCTGTAGTTCAAATCCCAGGACTGCCACATACAAATGGCAGGAGATCTTGAGAAAATCATTCCTATCTATAGGAATGCTTACTGTAATGTTATAAAAGTAACTATTAAATTTGCAGTTATTTCATGATTCTCTTATAGAATGCAACACAAAAACTATTGGATTATGTCTTCCATTCTTGAACAATGGTATGATTCTCCTAATTAAGGAATAGTGACTACTTTTACATTAATGCTTTAATAAGTATTCAACCATGATATTTCATTAAGTGGAAGAATAATTCAATAACTAATAATTCATAATATATATAATTTAATATCCTTACATTGTCTCTCTCTCATATATATAGCTAAAGACACATCTGCCTGTCTATCTATTTATCTGTCTGTCTGTCTATCTATCTATCTATCTATCTATCTATCTATCCACCAATGCTATTGCTTCATCGAAGGTCCTCAGAACTGACTGGCAGCTCAGTTTGCCAAAGGCTTTTGTTTTACAACTGACCCATTCATGAATTGGGCATTGTGGGCTGTGAGTTCAAGTCCCAGCATGGCCAAAAGTTTATATGTGGAGTCAGAAGCCAATTTTGACACATTTATTTCCCTTCTTGGTGAAAGTCCTGGGTCTCAATATGATGTCTAATCCATATGCAAATAAATCCATGTGATAAGATGTAATAAATGAAATAAATGTTATATATGTAAGAATACTAAATAAAATAAATAAAAATAAATAAGGGTAACAAATGTCATATGGAGTAAACCCATGTACGTAAATAGATCTCATGTTTGAATATTATTTTTAACAATGCTGGGGCTTGAATTCCGTCCCTGGAAACTGGTCTGAAATTCTTGTCTTCCACCACGGTGAGTTTCCCCTTCCCCACAGTGCCAGAGAGTTAATCATACCCTGAATTGAAATCCCAGGCCTGCCAGAAAAATGGTGCATATTCCAAGCCTGGGTCTTAATTTTTTTTGACCAGGATCATGGACTGTCTTGAAAGCACTCTCTGTTCTATGACATCATTCTATTCAAAGCAAATATCTTAGTTGTTTGCCTTTCTTCATAACAACTGTATGTTCACCGATAGAAATACATGCATACATACATAGACACATGGAGTTACTGGCTCTTTTTTATTTTTGGTGCAGGTCCTGAGACTTGAACTATGAGCCTAGACATTGTGCCTGAGATCCTTTTACACAAGTTAGCACTTTATTGTGCCTTAATCCATGATACATCATTAAATTGAGGCATAATTTAACACCTAATACCTAGTAATTTAACAATAATTTAATACCTAATAATTATTAGTAATATATTACATGTAATTTAATAATATACAGACATCTCACATTCTATCAATATATTTATATGTTTAAATATACAGTGGAATATATATATATATATATACATCTCTCTCTAAATATATACATATATATATTTATTTGCAGCAATTTACAAATCTACCTATTTATATATTGGCCACTCCTGGGGCTAGAACTCAGCTCCTGGGAACTGCCTGGCAGTGAATCTGTTTGAGACTGCTGTGCTTACAATGACACCTTGATTAATTGGGCATTCCATGCCCTGAGTTCAAATCCCAGCAGTGCCGAAGACAATAGGTGAGTAAGAAGCCAATATTGTCCTGTTTTTTTTTGTGTGGAAATATTGTGTCCTAGGTACAATATGTAATATCTATGCAAATACATATATATGATACACATTATACATGTATATAAATATTATTTTTGCCTGTACTGGGGCTGGAATTCACACCCTGGGAAATGCTCCTGAATTTTTTTCTTCCAGGAGGTTAGCTTCCACTTCACCCACAGCAAAATAGAGTTACCCAGTCCCTGAGTTCAAATCCCAGGTCTGGCAGATAAAATGGCCCAAATTCCTAGCCAGGACCTTAACTTTATTGGTGGTGCAGGCATGGGGCTTGAATTCAGGTCATCACAACTCTGCCTCAGCCTTGATTACCCTAGGCTGGGGTGCAGCTTTTACACCCACAGATGATCCAGGGATCCTAGGACCAGAGTTCAACTCCCAGCTTTGGCAAAAAAAAAACAAACCAACCAAGATGGAAGAGGAAAAACCAGGAAGTTTTACACAACAGTTTTACCTTTGTTTCCTTAGCACTGTGACCATCCTGGGTCTTAATGACTTGGCTTGAAAACTGTACAAGACCTTGCATGGTCGAAGGCTGGTGGGCTGTCAGTGAAGCCTCAGCCCAACCTAGAAACCTAGGCCCTGAGTTCGATCCTGGGACTGCCACCTACAGGGCTGAAGATCCTAGAGAACTCGTTCCTATCTATAGGAACAATAATAGAATGTTTGTAATGTACTAATTAAATTACTAATTAGCTAGTCATTCTAGTATAAGATTGTATGAAATAAATATAAGTCATTGATTAATTTAATTAATACTTTATTAAGTTTCCTACCGTGATTAATTAATGGAGGCATAATTTTAGACTAAATAATTGGTAGTAATAGAATATATAAAAATAAGATATGGGCATCACACTTTATATAGAATTATACATTAGAATCTACATAAATGTCTATCTGTCTCTGTATAAATTTATTTATAGATACATATACATATGTAAATACACACACACACACACACACACACACACACACACACACACACACACTTGAATCTATACATCTATCTGTTTATATATTGACCACTCCTAGGGCTTGATCTCAGGTCTTCAAATTTGCCCTACATCTTCATTTGAATCAGACTGGTGTGCTAATATTGACCCATTCATGAAGTGAGCCTTCTAGGCCCGAAGTTCAAATCACAGAACTGCCCATTAAACCATTAGATGTGAACTTGTATGGTTTGTGAAATTTTCCTTAAAGAACAGTGATATTGATGAAAGCACCCTAATTTTAATGACAGCTTGTGGAACAGAGCTATGTGCTGAGTCTTCACAGGGTGCAGTGTGCTGAGTCCTGCATTGGGTGCTAAGTCTTTCACAAGATGCTGTGTGCTGAGTCCTGCAAAGAGTGACATGTACTGTGTCCTTCACAGGGTGCATTCTTACATCGTGTCCTTGTAAGGGATCCACAACTGAGATGATTATGCAGACAAGAATATTGAGTCTCAGATATGCTCCCATGGCAAGTATAAAATTATGTATTACTGAAGACTAGTGAGTTGTCTTCTGTGGGCAAATGTTTTCTTTTTTTCTGTCATGATCCTTGAACTCGGGTTCTAGGTGCTGACCCTTACCTCTAGGGCTCATGGCTAGCACTTCACCACTTGGAACCATGGACCACCTTGCAGCAGAAGCCAAGCCCAAGGGGTCAGTAGCTGGTCTGTCATCCCGCCTTCTCAGGAACCTGAAATCTGAAGATCTGGGTTCCAAAATATCCCAGACACAAAAGGTCCCATGAGACTATTATCTCCAATTCACCACTAAGAACCTGAAGTGGAAGCAGGGTGCTTTCCTTATGCTGGTAATCCTAGCTACTCAGGCGAATGAGATCTGAGGATCATGGTTCAAATCAAGCCTTGGCAGGAAAGTCTTTGAGACACTTAGCTCCAATGAACCACCAGAAAACCTGAAGTGGCGCTGTGGCTCAAGTGGTAGAGCACAAGACTTGAGCTGAAGAGCTCAAGGAAAGCACCCAGGCCCAGACTTCAACTCCTACAACTGACAACAACAACAACAAGACAGAAAACACTAACAAATCTGAGGTAGAGGTCTGGGAAAGTGCATTAGGGATAGAGTATTTTGCATCTATGAAACCCTAGGCTTGATTTGTCAGGACCATATCATTAGGAAAAACCCTGAAGTGGCTCTGTGGCTCCAGTGGGAGAAGGCTATCCTTCTACAAGAGAAACTAGGTACAGTGCTCAGGTCCTGAGTTCAAGCTCCAGGACTCATGTATGTGTGTGCGTGCACACATACCCCCACCCCCCCCACCCCCACACAAACACACACACTCACAGACCAGAAGTGATGTTGTTACACAAAATGGAAAAGCACTGGGCTTCTGCACTGTGCTCCTGCTCAGCTCAAAGGCCTTGTGATCAAAACCTAGCCACCCAAGGCCCAACAAGGAGAGGTCAAAGGTTTCAAAACATGATGAGCTTCACCAGCCCTAGATGACAAGAAGCTTTGTGATATCCAACATGTGCTTGGATTTCCCAAACCTAGGAGAGGCATCATAAGCCCATCATTGCTCCAATGAAACATTTCATTAGATTCAGTGCCCTAGTTGTCTGCCAGAAGTACTCCTGAGTTATATTGAGCACTTTATCTGAACACAAAAACATAGTCTCACAAATGCAGGATAAGTGCACATAACTTTATCTGCCATGGAAAGTGGCACAAATGAAAACTTGTTGTTAAAACAGAGCACTGGGGAGAGAGATAGCTTGGGGTACAAAGAGACCCTTTTCTCCTGACCTTCAGAGCACGCCCACATTCATCCTCACTAACTGGCTCAGGTGGAATTGTTTGTTACCAAGCTGTACAGGAGTGAGGCCTTTTGTCTGCCTGTCCACACAATGTGAGAGACTTCTTCCAGCAGGCCTGGGATGCAGAGAAACCCTCAGGTTACACTGGGAATAGTGATGAGTTCCCGGGAACATGCACTGTCTTGAAAGAAGTCTCTGTGTTATGAAATTATTGTATTGAATACAAATTTCCTAACTTGGTGCCATTCATCATAGCTATTCTATAGCTTCACCTATAGGAATACATCCATACATAGACAATGACATGTAAGTACAGGATCTTTTTGAGGGGGCAGGTCCTGAGGTTGAACTATGAGCCTAGGCATTGTCCCTGAGCTCCTTTTGCTCAAGGGTAGTACATGAAGCTTGAGTCATAGCCTCAATTCTGTTTTTTTTTGTGATCTCTTAGAAGTAACAGTGTCATAGACTTTCCTACACTGGCTGGATTCAAGCTAAGATACTCTCCATCTCAGCATCCTAAGGAGGTGGGATTACAATCAGCAGCCATTGACATATTCTTTCCTTTCTTATTCATTTTTTAATCTGGACAATCTGACTTCTTAGCAGGGTCATTCCAATGGTTTGAATTAATAAGTAAACTACCCAATGTTTATTATAGTTGCTTTCTCTCCTCATCTTCTTCTCTGGTCATAGGTTTGAGGCCAAACGTGAGAAATGAGTGTCACAGTATTTTGGAGCAAATATCCACAGGATATGCCAATTCTGTCACTTAGCACTGAGCTAGAATTTACTGTCTCAGGATGAGAGGACCGAAATCTGGAGTGATCCTCATACTGTCTGCATTGCTCCTTTTGCCTATGAAATGATCTAATCATTATGAGTGTTTTGTGTCTCCAACTTTAAGTATCTAGAACACACTAGAAGCATCTTTGTGTTTCTGTTTTTCTCTAGTACCTCTCGAGATTTAGACTAAGGATTTGTGTGAAGCAGCTCCTCTGCGAATCCCTGAGAAAAGCCACTTGAAGCCTCTTCAGGAGATCGCCATTCAAAGCCAGCTGAGCAGGAAACTCGGTGAGACTCTTATCTACAATAAACCACCAGTGAACCAGAAGTGGAGCAGTGGCCCAGAGGGTAGAGCTCCAGCTTTGAGAGAGAAAGCTGAGCAGGACGTACAAGCCAGACCATGCAGGAAAGCCTGGGAGTTGATTATGTCCAATTAACGACCAGATAGCTCTTCAATTACTTTCTGTTGGCATGTTGCATGGGCCTAGGTGAGAAGTCTTGCCCCTGTTATCTGATGATACAGGTAACTGGGACCTGAGATCCTAGGACCCATGGGTCCTACAGAAGAGAAGTATTTTTTAGACATCATATCAGCAAAATTTGGGCATAATCACTGGAGTGCTTCAGAAATATGGAGAAAAACAGTTTGGGACCAGCGAGTTAAAACAATAAACAGAGCAGCAGAATAAAATCCCATATAGATTAGAGGAAAACAACACTCAATTTTTGCTATGTGAATTCAGAAGGCCATGTACACTTAGAAGGTATCACAAGTTTGTACCTAAAATATTGCATTGATACATTTTATATTCTGATATATATTCTAAACCTAATTATTTATATTCTAATTGTATTGATTGGAATAAATATCAATTTATTTGTCAAATTATCAAATAATTCTAGTAACTTTCGTAGTGTGAAATATAAAATCATCACATATAAATGTAAAATATATAACTATATATAATATAATGAAAAGGCTCATGTTTTGCATTGTTCTGTTGTGGTTAGGGTATCAAAGGCAACTCTGTTTTAAAGTATTATTCCATTATCTCTACCTCAGTGTTTGGTAGAGTTAAACCTAAAGCTTTACCATTTGTAGATTTACAGCCTGGATGCAAGAGGAAACACTGTGGTTAAAACATTAGCAATTTAGGGAGGTTGAGCTTTTCTTCATGTGTCTATTGGCCATTCTTCTTTCTTCTTCAAAGAAGTTTCTCTTTAAGTCTTTAGCCCACTTATTTATTGGACAGTTGTTTCTTTGAATATTTGTTGTTGGGGATTTAATTTTTTGAGTTCCAAGTATATTTTAGATATGAGACCCGTGTCCGTTGTATGGCTAGTGAAGATCTTCTCACAATCCGTGGGCTTTCTATTGATCTTGCTAGGTATGTCCTTTGCCATGCGGAAGCTCTGCAACTTCATGCAATCCCATTTGTTCAACCTTTCTTTGATTTGTTGTGTTTCCGGGTATCTATTAAGAAAATTTCGGCCTGCGCCAAGGAGACCTAGGGTTTCTCCTATTCCATCCTGTAATGTTTTCAGAGTGTCTGCTTTGACTCCGAAGTCTTTGATCCATTTGGAGTTGATTCTGGTGTAGGGTGATAATGCAAATCAAGACAACATTGAGATACCACCTCACCCCAGTTAGAATGGCAAAAATGAAGAACTCTAATAACAACAGATGCTGGAGGGGATGTGGACAGAAAAGAATCTTACTGCATTGTTGGTGGGAGTGTAAACCTGTTCAACCACTTCTCAAAAATCTTCACATACAGCTCCCCTATGACCCAGCAATCCCACTTTTGGGCATTTACCCAAATGTTTATAAACAAGACCACACTATAGCTATCAGCACAACTATGTTTATTGCAGAATTATTTACCATAGCTAAGATATGGAACCAATCCATATGCCCCTCAGTACATGAATGGATCAAGAAAATGTGGTATATATACACAATGGAATTCTATGCCTCCATCAGAAAGAATGGCATTACCCCATTTGTTAGGAAATGGAAAGACTTGGAAAAAATTATATTAAGTGAAGTAAGCCAGACCCAAAGAAACCTAGGTCCCATGGTTTCTTTTATTTGCAATATCTAGTATATGTATGAGTCAAGCAGAAAAGATCAGATAATGTGATGTTAGGAAAATGAATCCTTAGATATGTATTTAAATGTTTTTTTTCTTTCATGCATTTGTTTCTAACGCACTTATAAGATTATCTTTTTGTTGCTTTGTATGTCCCTCCCCCACATTATAACCCCTGCTTTCACTATATTTGATGTCGGTATAATTTGTGAAGGAGAAGGGGGAAAACAAGTCGTTTAAGGATACAGGTGGACCTGTTGCAACAATGAGAAGTACAAGTTGTCATGTCGAAAACGAGCTTTATAACTTTGGTTAGGAGGAGGATTGGGTGGGGGTCGGGGGGAGGCTGGGAAGGGATGTGAAGGGTAACAAAGGAGGAGGTTGCAATACTTGATAAAAAATGTACTCATTATCTTGCCCATGTAATGTTACCCCTCTGTACATTTTGTTCACAATAAAAATAATAATAAAAATAAAAATAATAAAAAACATTGCCAATTTAAGGCCTAATAATGAAGAGAAATATATGGACTTCTCTTGCAACTATGAAAATATTTGGTCATAAAATGGCAGTAGTGTAAGTTCCTGCCTTTTTGGAAGGTAGACAGGCCAAGACATTAGATAATCATGAATATGAACAATTTTTCACTTTCTTGGTTTTAGCTACATTTGAAATGGTAGGTATCATAAACAATCATATTTTGATAAAATGCCTTCTAGTATGAACAGTTCTGGCTGAACTGTTCATCTCTCTAATGATCCCTTGTAACTAAGATTAGATTTGTTCCACTAATACAATCTATGCTGTCAGACTAAGATATTCTGGTTGGTCTATTCCTACATGGAAGAAGGGTAAAGGGTCAGGTAGCCATTTGTGCCAGTAAGACCTCATTTGGGAAAATCTCAGCTCCATATGTTTAGAAGTAGCTCTTAAACAAGGCTTACTTTGAATCCATTGGCTCCACAGATCTAACACAGTTGGATAAATAAGTACTTGAAAAAGCCGTCTCCTTTGGACTTAGCTATTAATACTTGAAAGTTTGATCAAATTCTAAGTGAAAAAGACTTAAAATAGTCATTGACAAAAAAATTGCAAATGTGAGCAATCAACTGAACAACATATTTTTTTCAACTATTCACAGAATTTTAGGGAAATAAGATTAATAGCATTTTTAGGAACAATAAGGTTTCCTTGTTACAAATAGGCACCTAAGCATATAAGCCTGTATAAATATTTCATCATTAGCTACTAAAATTTACAGGATACTACATTCTTCAGCAGCTTGTATGCCAAAATTACAACAATACAGAGATTAACATGGCACTTGTACAAGGATGATATGAAAATTTGTGAATTATTCAAAATTTTTCATTCTTCAGATGCAAGAAATGAAAAACAGCTATTAAAAAGTTGATTACAAAATTACAAGTGTAACAACACACCTAATTCATATAATTAAAAGTTACTTTGACATCAGTGTATTAAATTTTCACCTTAGAAAAGCCTTTACATAGCATAACCTTTACACAACTTTTGAAATTAGACAACATTGTTGTTTTATCCCAAAGAAATATAATACTAAAAGGACCTAGGGGAAAAAAAAGGAATCTTAAACTGTTTCTGTATGGAATGCAATCTGAAAGGACACATTAATGAACCTATATGTTATAAAACAATGTAGAATTTAATGTCTTATATCTTGGAGAGAATAAAATAGATTATGGACACTATACAAACATAGAATATAGAATATTTTAAAATATAATTTTTCAGACAAACACCGGAAATATCTTTAGTTTCTATACTACTCATTTCAACAGATAAGTTAAAATTATTTCCTATCAACAAAATCACAAACTCTGCATAAATCATTATAGATGTATACAAAAACTCTTGAATACATTTTGACATCAAAAGCAGACAATTCACTTTGAAGAACTCCACAGAATCCATGAATTGTTACTATAAGATGTTGTTATTTGGATTGTGAAAATATGTTGTATTGACAAAAAGGAATTAATGACATTTTTGAAATTTAAGAAAATTAACCGAATCATTAGGATTTAGGAGAACAATTTGTACAGCCTTCCACAACTTCAAAGAGGTAGTGATACATACTTATCTTTTTGGTAATATCAAATGCAGTTTCTTCCAAGTGGTTCTTCAGACCTGGTTTGACATATTGGTTCAACAGTTCCAGTGTATTTTTGCTATCTCAATTACCAGCAGCAAGATGCAAGGGGGTAAAAAAGCGTTTAGTTTGGGCATTGGTATCTGCATCATGAAGAAGAAAGAAGCCACTCTGGTATTATTACACGTATATGCACTGTGCAGGGGTGTCCAGCCATCTACAGTTATTGCATGTGCCCCTTGAGCCACCAACTCACGGACAATGTCTAAGTGTCCACTGTAGGCTTCCCGATGAAGAGGCGTATACTCATCGTCATCCCTAGTATTCACATGAGTAGCCTTTTTGGAAAGTATTCTCTGCACTGTAGTAAGCTGGTTATTTTCAGCAGCCCAAAGAAGAAATTTGCTTGGATCCTTCTCCATTTTTTTTCTTGCAATTTTTATCATCCCTCACATTTTCATCTTGTTCCTCATCTTCATTAGAATTGCCTAACCAGATACATTGAGTGCCAGTGGAAATGAGGTGTCCATGTATTTCCCTAATAGTTCATGTTGGTTGAACTGGTCAGAAATATCTGGTGAATTCTCTGCGTATGTTTTTTCACCATGATTTATTTTCTTTTTCCATTTTTACTATTCGAAATTATTCTAACTGGAGATTAGGGAATAAATGGAGAGCAGAGGAAAGATGTTCCTCCATATTCAAAGGTACAGACTGAAAATGAGGACCAGTGGTGTCCTCATGTGCAACTTATTCTAGGAATGAGAAAATGTGAAATAATGCCTCCTATATAAATGATTTGGGAAATGGCAGTGCAGAAAGTGAAATGATGCAACCCAAAATATAAAACAATATAAATTAGGATAATTATGGAGCAATCATATTATCTATGAGAGCCATGAAAGACAGAGATGAGCTATCCACAAAATCCATGCCTCTGATCAATTTATAGAACAAGCAGAAATTTTTTTTTAAAAAAAGATGGAAATAGAATTTATGTATTTACTTGAAATTAGTAAATACCTTTTTAATAGCCTACATAAGAATCTAAATCCTTGATAGCACTAGTAACAGATCTGACTGAAATCAGTTGAATCACACTTTTCCTGTATAATGAAGGAATAGGTACAGGCTAGGAAAGCAGCTAGAAAAGGCAGGCTGATTGTATCTGTGAGAAAACTTTGTGGAAACTGGTATTGAGGATTACTTACTGGTGACCCACTTGCACTGGAAGCATGATTCTGACCTCTTGCTTGCTGATTCTGAACTATGGCTTTGATCATTATATTCTCCAAAAAGAAAAAGTCAGAATTGATAACAAAGGACTACTAATACAGTTTGACTTTTCATTAAGCATATTCAATCATCAAAATCACACGAAGACAATAGACAGGCCTATTTTTTTTTAGATGAAAACAAGTGTCTTTAAAAAAACAAGGAATTTAAGTAGTCTTCCAAAGGACTTCCATTTTACTTACTGCATTATACATTTTTCCTAATGTTGAGTAACAATAAATAATGGATCTATTAGAAAGCTCTTAAAGCTCGTCTGTTCAATACTGAGTTCTCTTACACTATATTATGGTATTTTTTTGTATGGTCTTAGGAAGAAATTTACTTTACTAACTTGAATTTGTGACAGGACAATATCATGACTGTACATCTTTCTTCTATACTCTCAGTTTTACATTATTATCTAAATATGTGCATTAAAAAAGTATAGAGGAAAAAGTAGAAGCCACACTGGTGGATCATGGCTTTAATCCTAGCTAATCAGAAAGAAGAAATCTGAGAATTGTGGTTTGAAACCAGACCAAGAAAAAAAAGTCCATTAGATCTTGATTTGAAAGTAACCAGCAAAAGCTAGAAATGGAGCTATGGAACTAGAAATGGAGCTATGGTACAAGCAGTGAATGCTAGCCTTGAGAAAACTAAAACAAAAAATTGACAAATTCTGAGACAGAGCCAGGCCCTGACTTCAAGCTCTAGTATTAGCATCAAACTAATTAATTAATTAATCAATTAAAAATAAATTAAGTGGTCACATGTGGAGAAAATGCTCAGGGATATCACCCAGGGTCTTATTTCAAAAACTACAATCTACCGAAAAAATCTATTTAAATAATACCTGTGTAAATAGAGTATTTTCATCACCCAAATGCACATCCATGCTCAGTTATTTTTGCAAGGTAACTCTGTTATGTCTGGAGTACCACATAACATTATCACTTAAGTAGAAAGCATTGAAACATGGGTTCACTGTATCTCTCTAATGGATTTTTCTCCCCACAAATACTCAAATCTTACAATTATTCCAATTCTTTGAAGTCATAGCTTTTTTCTTTAACATCCATAATATTAAAGTTTGAATTTAGTGTCTTGTGTCTCCTAAATGGGTGTTCTTACCAGTTTGTCATGCCCCCAGCCCTAAATTATCCAGATTAATTTTCAGATAGAATCTGGCTTCCTACTTGTGTATGATCATGGGCTCAGTCCACTTGATGTTATTCTTCCTGGAATTTAGATTAACAGGTGTCTGGCATTGTGTACAGATCTTTATGTCCAGTCTGGGCTTTAACCACTATCCTCACAACAGTAGACTCCCATATAGTCAGGTTTTTCATAAGCTTACCATAGCTGATTTTTTAAATAAATCTTTGCATTTCCTGCAGGTTCTTGAGTACTGAATTAATTTGTGTTTTCTTTGGGTTCGTTTGTTTCATTTGAATATATGTATTCAGTGGTTCCTCATTTTTCATTTGGTTTCTTTCACTCAAGTTCTTACCTAAAGTGCTGAGAAACCAATTCTTCTTTCTCAAGATAGTCAAGCTGAACTTTATTTATTCCAAACCAATTTCAGTAATATTTAAACATCTTCATATCTAGGAATGGTACACAAATGCTTATCACTGAGAAGGGTCTTTTTATTTTCACAGCATCTTTGGCATTCACAGACTTATCATGAATTATACAAATATAATAAAACTCAGATGCTTGCCAGGAGGAGAAAAACCTATTACTAATTGTTTGACAGAGGCTTCCCTTCCCGTGAATGAAATACGCTGCTTGATGCAGGATTTCACAGAATCATATTGCTAGGGAGAGCCTAAAAAATCAGGTAACACTACAGAGTTGAGGGAGATTACTTGACCTCCTGAATAATTTACTTTTATGTCAAATAAAAGCAGGCTTCCAAAAAGAGAGTAGACTTTAGAGAAACATGATGAGTTGTATGTAAATAGGTGCTTAGCTGACTTTGTTGATTGGTGAACTAATACAGGGAAATAAAGTACAGCACGGTAAAAAAATAAAGAACTCTGCATTGAAATAATCATTTCTGTGTGTGTGTGCATGCACATATGTGCGTGCACACACACACGCATGTGCATTGCTCATGCATGCATTATTCATTGCTGAGGCTTGAGAGTGCCTAGACTCTATCCCAAAGCTTCTGGTCAAGGAGAGTGGTCTACCACTTAAGCCACTACTCCACTTATGGTTTTTTGGAGATAATCACATGTATTGTCATGATTGGACTGGCTTTGAACAGTGGTCTTCAGATCTCAGCCTCCCGAGTAGCTAGCTAAGCTGATTCAGTCTCTGAGTAGCTTGTTAAAATGCTGCCTGTACTCTATGCTTCACTGCTGTTTTATACTTTTCCTGAGGTAATCACAAGTCTAAGTCATATATGTCTAATTGATTAAAAATATTTACTGCTTGGCACCAGCTCTCCCAACTGTACTCTTAACTACTTAGGAGACTTGAGAACAGAACCCAGGCCACATTTTAGTGGACTTCCTTAATCTATAACTGGGTGCATTGGATCATTTCCACCATCTTGCACTATCTAGAGACTAAAATTGGAAGGACTGCAGGATCAAGGCCAGCCATGGTAGATAGTGCAACTCTGATGCCTTTGATGATGGGAAGGCTAAAAGGACAGATCAGGTGCATGTTCTTGTGGAAAGGGAACCCCTACCCTAAAATTAACAACTGATATGATGCCTGCCTAGCAAGAACAATACACCAAGTTGAAATCCCCACCAAAATAAGTATATACCTTAACATCCAAAAACATATAGCATCTGTTCTTTGCTCTAATATAATCTTTATCTGATTATCATATGATATGGCAGAATAGTTTCTTCGTTAAACTTATGATATATTTAAAAGGACCTAGAAAATTCTTCCTCTCTTCTTAAGTGCAAACGAATGGCAAATTGCCTCATTTGTTACATATTTGACTACCACTAAAAATTCTTCTAATGATTATTATAGTAATATATACTGATTTATTACTTTACTGTGTAACAGTTTTTAAACTTTTTGCTTCTCTGTTGAAGTTTAAGTATTTAAACTGTATCATCAAAATATATTCCTTGTGTACTTGGGGCAGTTCTTTACTAAGTTTTTAACCAATGGGTTCTAAGAATTTTTGTTATTGTTAAAATATTGTACAGAGGGGTTACAATTATATGGGCAAGACAATGAGTACATTTCTTATCAAGCATTGTTGCCTCCTCCTTTGTTTCCACTTCCCATCCGTCCCCATCTCCTCCTCTCCCCCCCCCAACCCAATCCTCCGCCCCTCCACAGCCAAAGTTGTAAAGTTTGTTTTTCGACATAACCTCTTGTACATCTCATTGTTGCAATGGGCCCACCTGTATCCCTATTTAAATTATTTGTTTTTTCCCTTCCCCTCCAAAAATTATACCAACAGCAAATACAGTGAAAGCAAGGGTTATACCGTGGGGGAGGGACATATAAAACAACAAAGAAATAATGTCATAAATATGTTGGAAATAATCGCATGAAAGAAAAAAAATTTGAATATTTATCTTGAGGTTCATTTCATCTAACATGAACTTATCTGACCTTTCCTAATTGACTCAGACAAATACTAGTTATTGCAAATAAGGGAAAACATGGAACCTATGTTTCTTTGGGCCTGGCTTAATTAAGTCAATATAATTTTTTCAAGTGTTTCCATTTCCTAAAAAATGGGGCAATGTCATTTTTTCTGATAGAGGAAGAGCATTCCATCTACGAATTCTTAATTGGTATATTCTTTGGTTTATTTTTAATTTCAATTTAATTTTATTGTAAAGGTAATTTACTTAGGGGTTACATTTTCATAAGTAAGATAATGAGTACATTCCTTATGGAAGGAACATTGTTATCTCCTCCATCAATTTTTTGGTACACTCATACAACTACTGATGCTTTTGCAATTGCTATTGATCAATGGGTACTTTTTCTTTCTTTGTTCATGCATTTTTATTATAAAATTGATATACAGAAGGTTTACATTTACTTGTCACCTAAAGAGTACACTTCATTTTATTTTCTAAATTTCAAATTTTGAACTTAATTACTTATTTTCTTTTGTTTCATTAGGGTAATTCTTTTTTCAGAGCTGTAAGATTAATTAATTTAATTGCATGATTTTCACACATGTAAATTAATCAGACACATATATTTTGCTTTTAAAATATTTAACATGTGAATAGATAAAATTATTTTCTTAATTTTATATGGTTGGTGAATTTAAATAAATTTATTTTCTTATAGTTCTAAACATATTTTTCCAGGTAACAAATACTAGCTGTATTTTCAAGAAACACATACTTTATTAAGAAAGGCTTCATTATCTGGTCACTTTTTGAAAATTTACTTTCTTGTACTTGAATTAAACAAGTTTGAGCTGGGCATGGTGATTTGTGGCTTCATTTTCTAGCTATAGGAGGAACTGCAAATAGGTTTGTAATTCAGGAGAGCCTGGGAAACTATGAGACCTTATTCTAAAAATATCCATAGTGAAATGATTAGAGATATAGCCATCAATAGCAAGATATGGAGCACGCACCTGGATATCATATTCTAAATCTTGAGTTAAAACACCAGTAACCTCAATCTTTTGTCAAAATAAAACGATACATGTTTCAAAATGTTTATTACTTAAAACATGTTTGCAAAGGTTCTCATGTGTTCTATTTCTTAATTTTCAATTTACTTATTCTATAAGAATCCAAGTATATTGTCTTTTATTTCTCCTAAACTTTTAAATAGTATGAGCAATATTATTATTTCATATATTAACCTTCTTTTAGTATTTGTGATAAATTCCTCGGTTTAATATAATAATATCAATATTCTAAATGTGTGTACGTGGTGTGTGTGTGTGTGTGTGTGTGTGTGTGTGTGTGTGTGTGTGTGGTTGTGTGTGTGTGTATGTGTGTGTGCTTTGTGTGTACTTTGTAATGATGGGGGGGGGGTCAGATCCATGGTTTCACATATGCTAGGCCAAGGTTTTTGCACTGCACTATACTGTCTAGTTGTAATGTAGTGTTTTAAATTATGACTTTTAAATTTTCATTACTAGTGATTTTTCAAAATTATATATGATAAAATGTGATCCATATTCTATCCACGTTAGCAAATTTTACTGTTATTTAGAATATTTCTACTGCCTTTCCACTTTCAAACCCTTGTGTTTGTTATTGATAAAGGTTTTACTTTGCTTCTTTTCTCTCTTCATTTTGCCATTAAACTTACTTATTCTTTCTCTTATTTCTTTGGAAAATAATTATCATATTCCTATTACAATTTCTTTACATTGTAAGAGGTCTATACAATGCTTTATTTTTTATTTTATTTTTCCAATCTTCTCTGACTCTCAGCCCACACTATTAGGTGGATTAAAAAGAAACTTGTTTCAGGACAGTTGATTATTTTCCTGCTTCTCTTCTCTGTCGTCTTTCTGTCTTTTGAAACAAAATACTAATGGCATACAGCTCCTATATGGTCCATCATTCTGTCCCTTCTCACTGTCCTCTGTAGTACAGCTCTCAAGTCGTTATCATTCAGGTATATTATGCTGTAGTGTTATCTAAATTTTAACTCATTCCTAAATTAATTTTAGTGGCTTCAAGCATTCTCTAAAGACATTTTTCTATATATAATCTCTGGGGCCTTGTGTTTTCACAAGGTGCAAAATATGAGTGACTATCAAACATCTAGATAACTGTGTTATTGGATATTGGTCCACCTGCTCAATTAACTCACATGTAAGTTCAAGGAATACAGATCATTCAGAACAATCTTGTAAAATGGTGTAGCTTGAGACCTCATACTAGATTTGAATCTTATTACCATGTTTAGTAGTGAGGACAAAATAGCTCTACTATAAGAACAGACACCCAGAAGAATGTAACAGATTTATTAAAAATAAATTCTTAGTTTTATGGTCAAAAGATTTTTAAAAGGATGCCATGAACTTTATCAAATAAAAATAGAATTTTAAATAGGTTTATTGGCACTATTGCTTCTCTACATTTAAAGAATGATCTTGGACTACTACCTTAAACATTATACAAAAATTTAAAATAAAAAATGATTATCAAACTAAATGTGAGATATAAAAACTGATAATATGTAAATGTAAAAATTCATGGCATTGGATCAGTAAAGGTTTCTAAACATTTGAAATGGAAAACATTAGTGGCTAAAGAAAAGCAAGAATAAATGGGTTAATATCAACTGATGACCTTTCATAATTCTATGAAAAAAGTGAAAACATATCCAACGGATAGAGGGCACATATTTGTTAATGCTACAATGTTAATTCGACATTGATCTTGAGTCTTAACTACTTTTATATCTTCTAATTACATATAAATTTTTTCCTAAACAGGTTATTTCTTTAAAGAACATATGTAAATTAATGGTCAATAAGAAGAGCAAATGAATTAAACTCCTCTTTAGTATCTAAGAAAAAATAAAAATAATACTCATTTCTATGACCATAATATAAAAAGATGACAGAAAATATAGTAATGCATTTGCGGAGAAATTGATATACTCTAGATAGCAGAATGATTTGTATAATACTGCAATCAATATTGCAAGCAAGTTTTCAAGTCTTCTAAAGGTCAAAGAGAATTGTATATGATCCAGCCATTACACTTCTATGTATTAGTAAAGAGAAGTAAAAAACTTATTTGGACAGGGAATGTAGTTCTTTGACAGTGCACTTGAATAGTATGTGTGAGAATCTGGAAATAATGCCCAAAACAAATTTTGAAAAGACACACTATAAAGAATATATGGAGGACAAATTCCTGTAACTTAATTTTGTATCTATTTTAATGTCTGTTCTAAAATTTACAGCATTTGTTTTTTTATTTTATTTTATTTTATTTTTATTTTTGTGAACATACTGTACAGAGGGGTTACAATTACATGGGCAAGATAATGAGTACATTTCCTATCAAGCATTGTAGCATCCTCCTGTTTTTACCCTTCACATCCCTTCCCAGCCTCCCCCACCCCCCACCCAATCCTTCCCCCCTCACCAAAGTTGTAAAGTTCGTTTTCGACTTGACAGCTTGTACTTCTCATTGCTGCAACGGGTCCACCTGTATCCTTATTTAAACGACTTGTTTTTCCCCTTCCCCTCCACAAATTATACCGACATCAAATACAGTGAAAGCAGGGGTTATACTGTGGGGGAGGGACATACAAAGCAACAATCTTATAAATGCGTTACAAACAAATGCATGAAAAAAAGATTTAATACATATCTTAGGGTTCAATAAAATTATAGCATTTCTATTTGAAGAAATGCAAGTTTGTGAAAATTAGGCTTGGAAAACCTCTGATTGTACCATTCACTTCCAAAGCACTAAAATGTATACAATAAAAGGAGATAAATATATTACATGTGAATTTCATGTCAGCAAAAAAAAAAAAAAATATATATATATATATATATAGTTAAAAATAATTCATACAAATTGCAGAATACCTAAAAAGATGTTTTCGTTGTTGGCTAAAAATTCTTTGTAAATTACAGTTTTAAAACTAAGATGTGATTCTGTTTATTTTGTTTATTTTGGTATTTTTTTTAGTTTATACAGAGATAACTCAATCAAAAAGTGTATGTGATGACTGGAATATCTAGGAAATATGCATCACTTATAAGTAATTGATAACATTTTCTGGAAGAAACTTTTAGCAAATGACAGAAGACTTAAGTCTATGCATGTACGTTTTACGAAAGCCATGTTACTTGCTCAATCCAATTGCTTTCCTCTTCTTTGCTAGAAAAAAGTATTCTCAAGATAAGAGCCAATAGCAGTGAAAAGAAACAAAATGCACAATCATCTTGATTTATTTGTGAAAATAACAAACGAAATAAAACAATTCCAATTAAGGAACTCCAATATTAGTATCTATGAAGATGTTCCTGAATGCCAATATCCATTGAATTTTTGGAATTTTAATTTCTACTAACATATGAAAACTCGAACAAGAAAACAAATATAGTCTTAGAGCAAAACAGCCTTGGAATAATTTTCTTAATTGTTTTGAAATTACAAAAGAATTGATACCAATAAAATGATCCTTTCCTATGGAAATATTTTAAAATGTTTATCTCTTATTATAATTCAAATAACAAACAAGAGAAATTTTATATAATCATTGCAAATATCATTTTATTACTATCATAAAATAGAATAAATTACAAGACCCAATATATTATCATTATTATTAATTCCTAAACATTACCTAAATATCTTAAGCAATCTAAATAGTCATGTCTATAACATAGAGGTAAATATTCTATACTTTTTTTTTAAATAGATTTTTTTATTGTGAAAATACTGTACAGAGTGGTTACAATTAAATAGGGATGCAGGTGGACCCATTGCAACAATGAGATATACAAGTCGTTATGTCGAAAACGAACTTTATTCTATAATTGTTACTTAACATTTTGCAGGGGCATATATTCATGTTTCTTTTTTTTTATTGTGAAAATACCGTACAGAGGGGTTAAAATTACATGGGAGAGATAATGAGTACACTTCTTAACAAGCAATGTTGCCTCCTCCTTTGTTTCCCCTTCCCATCCCTTTCCATACAACCTCCCGCCCCCCATCCAGTCTTCCCCCGATGTAGGCTAAAGAAGCATTCTAAGAAATGTTCACAGCAGTTAAAAGATGTTTTTATGAAATTAATGTGATATATGCTGTTGTTATTGTTCTTGTTCTTTTTGTTCTCGTTGTTGTTTGCAAGGCTTGAGCATTGTCCCTAAGCCTTTTTATGCTCAAAGGCAGCACTCTACAACTTGAGGCACAGAGCTGATTCCTGTTTTTAGTGGTCAATTGGAGATAAGAATCTAACAAGTACTTTTATGACTGGGATAGTTTTGAACACAATTCTAAGATCTCATTACCCAGAATAGTTCGAATTATAGGCGTGAGTCAATGGCACTTGGTTTGATGTATTTTTTAAATTTTAATTATGTTTTAAGATTTTTGTTTCACTATAATGTACATCTTTCTACACATAAATTTAGGTATATGTATATATTTCTGGTGAAAAATAATCTCTAAAAATCTATGCCTTTCACCATACAATATATATGTGTGTGTGTGTGTGTGTGTGTGTGTGTGTGTGTGTGTGTGTGTGTGTGTGTGTGTGTGTGTGTATTTCTGAAGACAGACTCCCTCTAAAATTTTATGCTAATATTTTTTAACTTTTTCATTCAAAGATATACACTCTATTTTCCGAAAGTTTCTTAGAATAAAATAACTAATATTCCAATAGAATGTAGAGTTTATTAGGTTCAGAGGAAGTTCAGATATACACATGATATTATAGTAAAATTTGCAGTATATTACTTGAAATAATTCTGTTCAAACTCATAAACACTTGTGTGTGGTGGTGGGGAGAGAGGAAGTTAATTCATACTGGTTAGGAATTTGCAATACTTCAAAAATCTATTCCATAATTTGTTATAAGCACATAGTCAAGCTACCTGATATGCTTTAGTTTTTTTGTTTATTTGTTCAAAATTTTAATATGGATGCGTTCACAGTGGTAACATTAAAATTATTAATCAAAAAACAAATAATCGCAAAATCATAGATACATATCAGAGTTTCAATAGTTAGCATTTTGATGTTAATAATAATTTTGATGATGCCGGGCGCTGGTGGCTCACGCCTGTAATCCTAGCTACTCAGGAGACTGAGATCTGAGGATCGCGGTTCAAAGCCAGCCCGGGCAGGAAAGACCGTGAGACTCCTATCTCCAATAAACCACCAGAAAACCGGAAGTGGCTCTGTAGCTCAAGTGGTAGAGCGCTCACCTTGAGCTGAAGATCTGAGGGACAGCGCCCAGGCCCAGAGTTCAAGCCCCACGACCGACAAAAAAAAAAAAAATAATAATTTTGATGGATACGATGATGACCACAGTGTACCCTGATAATGTCATTGTTGGGATTGAAAAGGAAAAAAACCTTTACACATTTTTACAGCTAGATTTCCCACATTGAATACATAGTAATAAACAGCGTTGGATTACATACAATAAGAATAACAAGAGGAGAGTTTCAATATCAATAAATACATTCACATAAACAGGCAGAGTCCGTAAAAACCCAAATTCCTGCAGTCTATCTAATGTATACTCACTTTTCTTGATGGTACTATTTTCTTATAAATAAAATCGTTTATTTCCACATTTTGATGGACTAAAGTGTAGTTTTCAACTTAGTGGGATTAGTTCAAATAACATTCTCATATAGATACTATTCAGTAACCAATGTTTTCAAATGCTATATTGAGTATGTTCTGCAATACAGCTGTAAAGACATGACACAATTTACATAATACCACTTTCATATCTGTAGTTACCTAGAAAGGACATAGGTCTTAGAGCCAGGAGGTAAAACTTATTTTTATTTCTACATGAAACAATTTGTGACTTTATACCAACAAACTGAATTTGACTCTTTCCTTATTTGTAAGGTAAAGTGGAAAATGTAAGGTCTCTTCACTTTTCTTTATTCTTGCTCTAGAAGTCAACAAATATATTCTTCATTATTTCTGTTAGATTACATTGATTTACGCATGAGAAATGTAAGGCCAACAATCAATGTAGTGAGTAAATAATGATACTAGAATATGTGTCTGAGCTCTTCACTCTGTGTGCTTACAAAGAGAGTAATTTGGTGATAGAGAGGACCAATATGAAAAGACTATGGGGGAAAAGCGTACTTTTGAAATGGTTGTTTTAGGACTAGGTGACAGTGATGAGTAAATGAAACAGGCTGGTGTTAGGGGCATAAAAAGAAGTACAGAGAAATCATATTGTGTAAGTCGTTATGTCGAAAACGAACTTTACAACTTTGGTGGGGGGGGGGAGGATTGGGTGTGGGGTGTGGGGAGGATGGGAAGGGATAGGAAGGGGAAACAAAGGAGGAGGCTAAAATGCTTCATATGAAATATGCTCATTATCTTGCCCATGTAATTGTAACCTCTCTGTACAGTATTTTCACAATTAAAGAAAGTCATAAAAGCTCCAAAAAAAAGAAATCATATTAGTGATAAAAACTGAGTAAATCTTGATCATTCATCTTATCTAATAGGAGGGAGTAAGAAGGGTAAGAAGAAATATAAAAGGCTTCCATATGTTTGGCTGGTAACTCTGTTAGTGATGTTCTTAGTGATAAGAACCACAGGTGGAAATAATGGATTTAGGGGAAAAATATCTGATAGTTCTAAAGTTTATATTAAACAGATGCAAATATACGTCTGTTTAGACATCATCAAAATATCCACGATCATGAATAGGAAAAAAGAATAATAAAATTGGGGGCATTATTGGAGGGAAGAGGAAAAGGAAAGTTCTGACAGAAGTGGGAGCAATGTGAGTACCAGTGTGGATAAGATTGGAAGAAAGAGATACATAAGGAAACAAAAAAGTAGTAAACAGACATTGACAGAATTAAAGGAAGGAAAGAATTTGCAGGAAGATCTTGAAGGAAATATGCTATTTGGATTTGAAAAGTAAAAAGAAATAGACAAGTTCAATAAAAAAAATGTTTTGGTGAAAGTCATCTTGATTAAATTTTGAGATATGAATGTGAATCCATAAAATTCTGGATCCATGAATTCAACAGAACCTGTTGATTTTAAATGTTGTGAACAAATGCTTTTACCCTGACCTTAGAAGAATTATACAGATATAACTGTCATGAACTTTACTTAGAGGTATTCTGTGAATATTTTTTGAAGACTTATTTAGCCAGGAGTTTATAGATTGAACTACAGCACAAACCAGCCTAATTTGTCCTACAGTTCCAACGAGTGGCCCATGTATCCACATCAGTTTGAAATTTTATTGAAATATCTTTACATATGTTTGGATATCTTATCAGCCTATTCATTATAAATGTAGGAAAAGAAACACCAAGTATTAGGTTGAACATACAGCTTTACTGATGTGACTGAAGACTCCTGGAATTGATTTTTCTTTAGAATAGAAAATGCTTCAGTAGGCATTGACACATCATAACTGTCATATACTCTATTTAACTCTAGATCTTGTTAGGGATATCTCCATGCTGAAATAACCATGTCAATCAACCTGCCAGAAATTCTTATATGTAGGAAGTTCTCTTATAAACTTCAAACTTTATTGAATGGAAGAGTTCAGACATTACCTTCACCAGTAAGATTAAATGCATAGAAAGATATATCATTTTGCTTTAATGCCTTTCTTTCATTTTCTCATACGCATTTGCAAGTAGGGAAGGATTCTGATGTAACAATAATACAATTGTGACTAGTACTAACATAACATCTAGGATCTAGTGTTAATTCGATACTTTCTAATTAGTTCCAGATTTTGTGAATTTTTATATTTCCCCTGTGAAAACTAATGAGCTCCAAGAAAATGTCCCTAAGGAGCCTTTCAATTCTAATATCACTGTTTGTCTCAAAATTCTTTAAATTCTACATCCTCTAATATGGGCATAGTGTTATACTGTGGAACTTTTCTCCTGAGAGAGTGAGTACTACCCTATTGTTTAACATGGACAAAGTACCTTCATACATAGACTGGGCATGTGCAACAAGAAGTGGTAGTTGAACAATGTTCTTAGCAGTTTGTACAGATGAAATGGAAATAGAGCAACTCAGAACTCAAAAGGAATGTACAAAAAAGACAACGGCACAACGTAGAATGTCCCAAGGAAATGCTGAAGTGTAATTTCAAATTATGAGCTCAGGTGTCACGGTGTGTTCAAAGTACAGCTTCAGACAATGTAGTTGGATATCTGGGGGGGCGGGGGGAATCTGCTTTAAACTATGCTGAGATAATTGTAAATGTAGAAGCTCCTGACTCTGACTATAATCAGCCACAACATCATCAACTTAGGGACTATTTTCCAAATTCAAATTGAGAAAAGAGGGCAAAACACAGTTAGTGTTCAGGGTGAAGTAATGGACATCACATAACTTTTCTTATAAGTCTTCATTTATTTTGAAGCATTAAAGTAGGAAAAAGCCAAGCAAATATTTTCAAGAATCTAAATTGAATGGGAGGTATGATATTGTTCTCTTTTTAACTTGGAAGTTAATGATTATGTCTTTTTATACTCTAACTTGGGAAAATGATCTGCTGTCGGTTATTTTCTTCTCTTCCATTCTTTTGCCCTTCCACTTACATACTTTTTATTTAAACACACATACTTGAAATTGCATTTCTCAATGCTTCAAAATTATCTGAACTACTTACTACTGCTGGCAGCCTTCTATATCTTTCTCAAGGGAATATTTTGTCACTACCATTTTTATCCTATATGATACTGGATATCTTTCTGCCTAATTCAGTGCAAGATATGCATTAGATTCATCCAGATATCTCAACCATTTTACCACCATGAAATCCTATCGTACATAGAAATCATGATTTTAGAATGTCTGGGGAGGTGGCATCTGTCATTTTTGAATGACCCTAAGTAATAGTTACATGCAATCATGTTTTAAACCAATATGTCACTCAGTAAATGAATAATGACAAAATGTGGTGTATATGCAGCGGAATTCTATGCTTCCAATTCTAAATGGAAAGACTTGGAAAATTCCTAGTAAGTAAAATAAACAAGACACAAAGGAAGAGATTCCATAGTTTCTCTCAGTTGTAATAGTAGGAAATATCTAGGATAGTCCTAGCAAATGAGCAGAATGGCTTAATGGATATGTATAAGATGATGCTGAGCAAAATGACCTCCTAGATATGGAAACAGTTGTTTTTCTTTGTGGTTGTTGTTTTTAATGTACTATGTGATTTCTTTTTTTTTTTTTTTTGCGTTTTCCCCAATGGTTTGTTCCCTGCAGTATTTGATTTCACTATCATGTGTCATTGTATATGCATTTATCTTAATTTGGCAAGGGAAGAGGAACAACAAAATTTTGAGACAAAGAACAATAGGCAAACCAACTCAATAGCAATACTCACAAGACAACATGTTGGAAATTTACATTACAACTTGTGAGGGGTATTGGGGTGAAGGAAAACTGTGAGAAAAGTGAGGGAGGGGGTAAAAAGTTCGACATGTTATGTATTCACTACCTTACAAATATTGCAACCTATTCTATATATCCCCTTGACTGTAAAATTAAATTAAAAAATAAGCTACATAAAATATAATTTCACTGTATTTGTATAGTAAATATTATTCTGTTATCCCTTTCTCTATCAGAGGGTCATCAACTTGAATGTTATCAAAGTATACAATATTTTCACAATACACTTGCCATTATTTTGAAAAAAACATAATTTTAGTATTGTCTTATAGTAAAACAGTAAACAGTTCAATTCTATGGAAACTCCTAACTTTTAAAACTGAATAATTGATAAGAGAACAGAATATAAGTGTTCTTCAATATGCCTATGACTATTAAATACTCATTCTAAAATTCTGAACATGCCATACCAGAGACATTTAAAACAGTATCTGTTTGCTTTTTAATTCTGCAATAGATACAGTTTCCAATGGGATGTTATGTATTTAAAAGTCAACAGAAAAAAGAGCCACAGGCTGTTAGAAGATAAACCTGTGAACTATGAAATATCTATAATAATAAATTACAGAAGAGTAAACATTTGTTCATCAGAGTAAGGTATTCTGTCTTTCTTTCTTTCTTCCTTTCTTTCTTTCTTTTTGTCGGTCATGGGGCTTGAACTCTGGGCTTGAGCACAATCCTTTCACTCTTCAGCTCAAGGCAAGTGCTCAACCGCTTGTGCCACAGCACCAATTCTGTTTTTCTAGTGGTTAATTGGAGATAAGAGTCTCACAGGCTTTGACTCCGAGGTTTTTGATCCATTTAGAGTTGATTCTGGTGCAGGATGATATATAAGGAGATACCTTTAGTTTTCTACAAGTTAACCAATTTTGCCAGCGTCATTTACGGAAGAGGCTGTGTTTTTTTCCATTCTATTTTTTAGATAACTTATAAAAGATTAGATGGTTATAGGTCTATAGGTTCATTTCTGGGTTTTCATTTCTATTCCATTGGTCCTGAGGTCTGTTCTTGTGCCAGTACCAAGCTGTTTTGATTACTGTGGCTTTATAGTAGAGTTTGAAATTTGGTATTGATATTCCTCCAAGAGTGTTCTTTCTGTTGAGGAGCATTTTTGTTATTCGGGGTCTTTTATTGTTCCATATGAATTTTTGGATTGCCTCTTCTATTTCCTTGAAGAATGAGGTTGGAATTTTGATAGTTATCGCATTAAATTTGTAGATATCCTTGGGAAGTATTGCCATTTTCACGATGTTAATCTTTCCAATCCAGGAGCATGGGAGTTATTCCCAATTTCTAAGTTCTGTTTTGATTTCCTTTTTGAAGTTTTTAAAGTTTTCATCATAGAGGTCCTTCACTTCTTTGGTTAAGTTAATTCGTAGGTATTTTATTTTTTGTGGGGCTATTAAAAATGGAGTTGCTTTCCTAATTTCATCCACACATTTCTCACTGTTGGCATACAGAAAAGCCATTGATTTTGGGGGGTTAATTTTATACCCTGCTACTTTGCCAAAGTTTTGAATCACCTTGAGTAATTTGGGAGTAGAGTCTATGGGATTCTTTAAATACAAGATCAGGTCAACTGCAAAGAGGGAGAGTTTTATTTCTTCTTCCATATTTGGATCCCCTTTATGTCTGCATCTTGTCTTATTGCTGTAGCTAGGCATTCTAATACTAGGATGAAGAGAAGTGGAGAGTATGGACATCCTTTTCTTGTTCCTGAGTTAAGAGGAAAAGGATTTAGTTTTTCACCATTAAATATAATGTTGGCTGTAGTTTTATCATATACGGCCTTTATTGTATTGAGGAATGTTTCATGGATTCCTAATTTTGCCAAAACCTTTATCATAAAGGCGTGTTGGATCTTGTCGAATGCTTTTTCTGCATTTATTGAAATAAATATGTGGTTCTAATACTTGCTCCTGTTGATGTGATGAATAATATTAATTGATTTGTGTATATTGAACCAGCTTTGCATCCCTGAAATGAATCCTGTTTGATCGTGGTGTATTATTTTTTGGATGAATTGTTGAAGTCCTTTGGCCAAAATTTTGTTGAGAAATTTTGCATCAATGTTCATCAAAGAAATGGGTCTATAGTTCTCTTTCTTTGATGAGCCCATGCTTGGTTTTGGGATGAGGGTTGTGATTGCTTCATAGAATGTGTTCGGCAGTGAACTTTCTCCTTCAATTTCACTGAAGAGTTGGAGGAGTATTGGTGTGAGCTCTACTTTGAAGGCCTTGTAGAATTCTGCTGTAAAACCATGTGCGCCTGGACTTTTCTTAGCTGGGAGGTCTCTTATTGCTGTTTCTATTTCAATGCTTGATATGGACTTGTTAAATGGTTTAACTCATCTTGGTTTAGTTTTGGCAGGTCAATATTAGCTAGGGAAAGGTCCATTTCTGTCAAGTTCTCCAACTTATTAGCATACAGGTTTGAGAAGTATTCCCTTATAACGTTTTGAATCTTGATTGTTTTCGTGGTGATGATTCCATTCTCATCTCTGAGTTTATTTATTTGGGCGTGTTCTCTTCTTTTTCTGATAAGATTTGCTAAGGGTCTGTTTTGTTAATTTTTTAGATGAACCAATTCTTTGTTTTGTTGATTCTTTCTGCAGTTGTTTTGGAATCTAATTCATTTAATTCTGATTTAATTTTAATTATTTCTTTCTGTCTACTGGATTGAGGTTTATCTTGTTGCTCTTTTTCAAGGAGGTTCAGATGTCTCATTAAATTGTTGGTTTCAGATATCTCCAATTTGTTGATGTAGGAACTCAGAGCTATAAATTTGCCTCTGAATACTGCCTTTGCTATGTCGCAGAGGATCTGGTAATTTATGTGTTCATTTTTGTTGAATAGCATGAACATTTGAATTTCCTTTCTAATCTCTTCCATGACCCACTCATGATTCAGCAGTGTGCTGTTCAGCCTCCATGTGATATCGGACTTTCTTTGGTGACTTTTGGTGTTGAGTTCTAATTTTATTCCCTTGTGGTCTGAGAGAATGCAATGTTTCTGAATTTAGACAACTTTGCTTTGTGGCCTAAAATGTGGTCTATTTTCGAAAATGTTCCATGTGATGCTGAGAAAAATGAGTATTCTGATGCTGTTGGGTGAAATTTTCTGTTGATTTCAGTTAAATCTAGTTGATCTATGCAGTTGTTTAGGTCTGCGGTTTCTCTGTTGAGTTTTTGCCAAATTGATCTATCTAGTGGGGAGAGTGGTGTATTAAAATCCCCAACAATTAATGTCCTTGGATCTATGTGGGATTTGAGGGAAAGTAGTGTTTCTTGGATAAATTTGGGTGCTCCGTTGTGTGGCGAATAGATATTTAGAATTGTAATATCCTCCTGAAGGAGAGATCACTTAGTTTGTATGCAGCAACCTTCTTTATCTCTTCTCACAAATTTTAATTTGAAGTCTATTTTATCTGATATTAGGATTGCAACTTCCGCATGTTTATGGTGGCCATTTGCTTGGTAGATTTTGTTCCACCTTTAACATTGAAAATGTGTTTGTTTTTACGGGCAAGGTGTGACTCTTGAAGGCAGCAGATAGAAGGATCTTGTTTTTAAATCCAACTATACAGTCTATGTCGCTTAATTGGAGAGTTAAGTCTGTTAATGTTAAGAGATAGGACTGAGATTTATTTGAGAGTTCCTGCCATGTTATCCACCTTCTTGGGGACGGCAAAAACTGGGTTCTTCCTATGGTTATTGGATTCCAAGTTTGGGTGTAGTTTCTTGGCCTTTATTGTGGTCTTGTTGGTTTTCTATGTGTAGGACATCTTTAAGAATCTTTTGTAGCGCTGGTTTGGTGGAGAGGTATTGTTTCAATTTTTCTTTTCTATGGAAGGTTTTTATTTGGTCTTCAGTTATGAAGGAGAGTTTAGCTGGTTACAGTATTCTTGGTTGATAGTTATTTCTTTTTAGGGCATGGCAAACATCATTCCAGGCTCTTCTTGATTTGATTTTCTCTGCTGAGAAATCTAAGGTGATTCTAATTGGTTTCCCTTTATAGGTGATTAATCTTTTCTTCTTGACAGCTTTAAGGATCTTTTCCTAGGTCTTAATGGATCCAGTGTGGATTATAATGTGATGGTGAGATGGCCTATTCTGGTCTGGTCTATTTAGAGTTCTAAAAGATTTTTGTATTTGAATAGGCCTATCTTTTTGCATGTTTGAAAAGTTCTCTGCTAGGATCTTGTTAAACAAATTTCCTAGACCATTAACTTCTGTTTCTAGGTGCTCCTCTACACCCATTATCCTTAGATGAAGCCTTCTGATGGTGTATTACAAGTGTTGGATAGATCTCTCATGTTTCTTGGGCTTGTCTTGGATGGTTGTATGATCTTTCTCTATAATGTCTAGGCTGTCTTCAGTCCTTGAGATTCAATCTTCTGCATGGTCTAACCTTCTTTCAAGAGTTTCTACTTTCAGGATGGAATAGGAGAAACCCTAGGTCTCCTTGGAGCAGGCCGAAATTTTCTGAATAGAGACCCAGAAACACAACAAATCAAAGAAAGGTTGGACAAATGGGATTGCATGAACATGCAGAGCTTCTGCATGGCAAAGGACATAGCTAGCAAGATCAATAGAAAGCCCACTAATTGGGAGAAGATCTTCACTAGACATACAACGGACAAGGGTCTCATATCTAAAATACACTTAGAACACAAAAAATTAAATCCCCCAACAACAAATCATCAAACAAACAACTGCCCAATAAATAAGTGGGCTAATGACTTAAAGAGAAACTTCTCTGAACAAGAAAGAAGGATAACCAATAGACTCATGAAGAAATGCTCATCATTCCTAGCCATAAAAGAAATGCAAATCAAAACAACATTGAGATACCATCTCACCCCAGTTAGAACGGCAAAAATCAAAAACTCTAATAACAACAGATGCTGGAGGGGATGTAGAGAGAAGGGAACCTTACTTCATTGTTGGTGGGAGTGTAAACTTGATCAAACACTTTGGAAAGTAGTATGGAGGTTCCTCAAAAGACTCCACATAGAGCTCCCCTATGACCCATCAGTCCCACTTTTGGGCATTTACCCAAATCCTTACAAACAAGACCACACTAAAGCTACCAGCATAATTATGTTTACTGCAGCATTATTTACCATAGCTAAGATATGGAACCAACCCAGATGCCCCTCAGTACATGAATGGATCAAGAAAATGTGGTATATATACACAATGGAATTCTATGCCTACATCAGAAAGAATGACATCGCCCCATTTGTTAGGAAATGTAAAGACTTGGAAAAAATTGTATTAAGTGAAGTAAGCCAAGCCCAAAGAAACATAGGTCCCATGATTTCCCTTATTTGCAATATCTAATATATGTATGAGTCAAGCAGAAAAGGTCAGATAAGTTGTTGTTAGGAAAATGAACCCTAATATATGTATTTTAAATGTTTTTTCTTTCATGCATTTGTTTCTAATGCAATTATAAGATTATTTCTTTGTTGCTTTGTATGTCCCTCCCCCACAGTATAATCCCTGCTTTCACTGTATTTGATGTTGGTATAATTTGTGGAAGGGAAGGGGAAAAACAAGTCGTTTAAATAAGGATACAGGTGGACCTGTTGCAACAATGAGAAGTACAAGTTGTCATGTCGAAAACGAACTTTATAACTTGGGGGGGAGAGGTTTTGTGGGGGGATGGTAAGGGATGTGAAGGGGAAACAAAGGAGGAGGCTACAATGCTTGATAAGAAATGTACTCACTATCTTGCCCATGTAATTGTGACCCCTCTGTACAGTATTTTCACAATATAAAAATAAAAAATAATAAAAAAAAAAACAGTCTCACAGGCTTTTCTGCTCGGGCTGGCTTTGAACCATTATCCTCAGATCTCAGCCTACTCATTAACTAGGATTACAGGCATGAGCCACCGGCGCCCGGCTTAAGCTAGTTTTTCTATGAAAATCAATGCTAAGTTTTTATGCCATAAAGTCATCCTAGCCCAACAGTTTCCAACTTGTAAGGTACACCATAAAATTCCCTAAATTTACATCATGACTAGCTTATCACTATTGTGAAAAAATACTGCACTTCTGCTGTGATGCCCTCCCAAATTTGGAAAGAACAGTACACTTAACATTACTGCATCATTTCCCCACCAGTGGTGTTCTTGAGATTAGAACGTTTGCAAATATTATTCTTTTATTTTTATTTTACATTTATTTTATTATATGTTATTTGTTGGGTCTTCATCCATCCCACCAAAAATGGACGTGGTCCGAGGCAACATATGTGCGCCGCTAGCCCATTCCCCAGCATCCCTTAACACAGGAAACAATCAGACACAGCGGGGAGTCAAGTGAAAGTAACTTGTTTATTAACACACAGCAAGCACATTTCAAAAGCAAAAAGACCGGGTGGCCTGGGGAGGAAAAAGAACCAACCAATCATTATAAAGGTCACACCGTATCATGCACCTAAGCTTCCATGAGCTGCTTATGCACTAAATGTAAACAAATCAGGCTCTGCCCACTCAACTCTCTCTCAGCACAATCTTTGCTGCCCACGTGTTCCACAGATTCCCCCTTTTTTGTTTTAATGACATGCCCACCTCCCAGTTAGTTATCCTTTTCCCTCCTCTGGAAAGGTTATTTTAACAGGATTACATTGTTAAGAATAGCATTGGCCATGCAGGGGGTTCGAGGCAAGTCTGGGGGGCGAGATTCGCCAGACAAGGATAGGGAGGGTCCTTGTTCATGATTCCAGAGCCTGTCCCAGTTACCTCACAGCCCCACCTAGCACAGTAATAAACATCAGCCCCACTACAGGTAGAAATATCTGAAGCAGCTCGATTACTTCTGGGACATATATAAAAGTCCTTATCTCGTAAGGTTGTACTCTTCACAACATGGGAGCAGCTTGGGTATTGGGAGTTCCACACATGCTGCACGGTGCATCCTAGTGGGTCCCCACATTCAGGCCATTCTACTATCGTCCAGAAAAACAAGGAAATTTAAAACAAACTCTGCAGACATAGCAAAGCAATCCCAGGCACCTGGTGTCTTTTAAGTAAGCCAGTTCCTTGTATGTGCCTTTAAGCGAGCACAGGGGTCAAAATGACCTTTGAGCTTTACTGTCAGCTCCCAACACCCCATCTTTGTTTAAAGAAGTGAACCCACTTGTCTTAGGTTGTGTGGATTTGACTTGTCTGCCTTACCTATCATTGGGAACTTCTTCAGAGAGAAGCTGAATGCTTGTCTTAGGTTGGTCAGACTGACACCCCCTCTTATCTGTCTCTGGCTGCAGTTCCTCTCTGGACAAATTCATTCACTTGGAGATTGAACTTATGAACTAGCTGACTAAACTCATAAGAGATTTGCACTGCACGGATAATGCAAAGAAGGCATAGAAAAACCATCAGCAAAAGCATTACCAGGCCAACCAATATCATTAGCAGTCCTTTAACATTTGTCAGGGATGGGATAGCAGTCTTTGCCACTTCAAAGTCCAGACGTGGGGCTTGTTCTAATCCAGCTATTTGCCTGGGGGGATGAAAAAGATCTAAAGACAAATTATTATGATTAACATTCTGTATTAGTGCCATAGCAGCTGCTGCTGCAGAGGCAGCTAATGAAATAAAGGCCAAAATCATACCAAGTTATAGACATGTTTACAGGAAGCATATGGATTCAAGTAATGCAGCTATAGAAGCAATTAGTAAAAGAACAATGAAAGCAAGTAACATTAAAATAATTAGCTAAACAAATGCTTCGGCCACCATTGCCACTTTTCTTTCCTTGTTGGTTTGTTTATCCTTGGGCATCCTGTATAGTGAAAATGGGTAAAAACTTAAGGATCCTGGCAGGGATCCAAATGGGATGTGTAGGGCTAGATCTCTGGCAGGAGGTAAGTGTGAATGATGCCCAAAAGGAACAAACACTGGGAGAATAGGCTTAAGCAGGTGTCCTTTATTCTTCCTGAAGGTGGCGGGGGGGGGGGGGGGAGGCGGGAGAAGGGGGGGAGTTTTGTAGCCCCAGCTTTCCCAACCTCCTGAGTCCTTCCCTTCCCTGCCAATCACTTCAAAGGGAGTTGATGTAAGGCACTTGTGACAGGCACAGCTTGGTGACAGGCACTGATTGGTTCCCCGGGGTCATGTAGGGAGCATGGACAGCTAATGGCTGTCAAGCTAGGCAGACTTGCCTGTGGGTCACATCCCTATGAGCAGGAAGTGCAGGAAGTGTGCTTCAACTGCTACTCTAGCTGACTCAACCAGATCTGACCGACTCTACCCAAAATTTCCTCCTTTTCTTTTAAAAGAAACGTCATTATGGTGACCCGTCATTGGAGGCATTTTTGCCAGGAGTGTAAGCATTTAATAATTCTCATGAGAATAAGCGCTAATAGCGCAAGGCCTCCCCAGGTGACCAGAGAGGATGGTAAAACCCATTGTTGTACCTTTTTAAGCACATCTTCTAAAAATGAGGCAGCGCAAATAAGCCGTATGGTGGTTTGGTTTAGGCGGGTAACATCATGCAGCAGATGGTGGGTGAAGTTTAAGTACTTAAGGCACCAAGGGCCTTTGATGTAGTTACTAATTTTAGTGACGTTGGGCGCTGGAGTGGAAAGCTGACAGACAGAAGTAGTCATAGCATTACATAGTCCTCCTTGTAATCGAAAAAATGAAATCTCTTTTTGGAGCAAATCTATTTGTTGCTGGAGCACAAGGAGGCCTCCATTAAGATGATTGGCAACTTGAAAATGTTGTAATTCTATGGATGACAGTTGAGGGATGAGCTGGTTTATCTCTTGCACGGTGGACATGCTTTGGGACAGCGATATAGCGGTGGTGGTAGCTGAAGCCACTGTAGTGATGATCGCCAACATGAGTGTAATGGATGAACTAATTGAACCTGAGAAAACTGAGAGTCATTAGAAGCCAGAACAATAAATGCAGGAACACATACCAAACCTACAAACTGATATGAGTCATTGGGTTGCCAGTGATTACTGAGAGTGCAAGTAGCGGAGAAGTTGTCTCCTAGACAAAAAAAGAACAGGGCTCTAACCACTACCATTCCTGACACCTGGTTGCATGCAGAGTGGTTACAGCGACAAGTATTGGCCAATAGGAAAGGGAACAAATCTAGGCAGGAATATGATGAACAAACAACTGGCATGGGGAGTACTAGGTCTCCCAATTGTCCCCCTGATGAGTTCTAAAACTCCTTTAGATTTTGAGGTTTGGGATTTTTTTCAGAATGGTTGTATATAGCCGGGTAGAGGGACAATGTGAGGTCCCCAAATACTCTGCCTTGCCTGGAACTGGCACAAAGGCTAATCACTAATTCCTCAAGAGGAATGGGAACATTGCCAAAGCTATCAAAGTCCCTGCATGGGCATAACTGCATATGAAAAGGTATGTCAGTACCCTGAGTACAATTTTTTCAGGTGGGACAAATGGGTTAGGGTGCCATGTAGTTCCACCATCCTGTCCCATGAGTTACAGACTGTTTTACAGTCTCGTCTGAAAAACAAAAAGAGAAGGCTCCTTTCCACCCGAAAGTAAGGTTTGTTTTTGGTGCCATAGGGTAGCTGCCGAGAAAGGAAGGGCAACCGTGCCATTGGAAGAAAGCATTTGAGGGATGATGGTGGTATCTTCCCCTACTATCATCAAGATTTGGGGGCTAGACATTAACGTTCTTTAACTTGTCCTGTAGCAGATTGAGAATTGGCTGTAATAATGCCACACATTAGGAGGAATAGAGTACCGTGCCCTGAGTTAGGGTCTGGGGCCATAGCCTGGGCTTGTTCTACCAATTCCTTTAGGTCTCTCCAAGTGATGGCATGGGGTCTAGATCGAGGTTTGCATCTCCTCCTCCTCGGGCTGTTCAAGCATAGTCGACGCAACTCATTGGTAGGTGGTGACGGTTGGTCGGACAACTCCAGCTGCAGGTTTATCACCATGTCTGGAAAGATACAAGCAAATCCTCTCCCTTGTGCCATTAAGGGAGTAGGGCCCTCCCATTTTCTTGTGATGGGGTCCTTCCATCTAACCAAAGGGACTGGAGTAGGTGTTTTCATGAGTCCCCAATGCAGGGCCTTGGGGGATGCACCTGTGGTGGGTGTGAATGTTAAAACGTTTTTTTACTGTAAGGCAATAATTTAATTGTGTTTGGGGATCTTTATGCCCTAGCCCCTCCAGTTTCCCCTTTTCTTTTAAAAGAAGGGTCTTAATTTCTTTATGACTGTGTTCAACAATGGCTTGGCCTTGTTGGTTATATGGAATACCTGTCTAGTGTGTGATGTTCCAAAGGGTACGAAATTCATGAAAATATTTGGAGGTGTAAGCAGGGCCATTGTCTGTTTTAAGGGTCCAAGGAACGCCCATATTTGTAATGGCATGTAGAAGTGACTTAATGGCGCGGCTTGTTTCACCTGTTAAGGCTAAAGCTGTTAGAAAGCCTGAGAATAAATCTATGCATACATGGACGTATTTTTGTTTGCCGAACTGGGGGATATGGTTTATGTCCATTTGCCATGTGCCATTGGGCCTAAGGCCTCACGGATTTGTTTCCATGGGTTGAAGTGATCCTAAGGGTAAAGGAAGTGCACAGGAGGAGCAGGACCGAATCATGTGCTTGCGTTGTTGGTGTGTCAAATCAGGAAATAATTGTTTGATAGTAGTAAATGAAAGCGACATTGCAACGTTCAAGCCTGGTCCATGGACGTATTGGTGAGTAATACAGTTGGTGTGATAGCACGATCAATGGCTTCATTACCAGCAGCTAGGGGTCCGGGGAGGTTAGCATGAAATCTAATGTATTGAATGTACCAGGGTTGGGCATGGTTGTCTAGCACAGTTTGCAGTTTACACATTATTCGTGTTATATCATGACCATCATCTGTTAATAAAGCTCCAGGAAGAACGACAACAGTTTGTACAGCGTATAAACTATCAGAAAAAATATTAAGAGGTTCTCTGGGAAAAGATGTAAGGGCGAGTAAAATGGCCAGTACCTCAGCAGCTTGAATGGACAGGGAATGTTGTTGAATCATGTATTTTTTAGTATTAGCATCGTAAAATCCATTAACAGTTTTGCTAATATCGGTAAAAAGCACAACAGCTTGAGGGATAGGTTGCCCTTGGAATGAGCACAGCATTTACGTCAAAGTGGGAGTTCTTGTGTAACTTTAAAAAGGGGTTCTTGCGCATATGATTATCAATGTTAAACTAGTAATGGATGACTTGTAAGGCTAATTCCTCTTCAACTGTCAGGAAATTAAAGACTGTTTTTCGAATGGGCCAGATAAGACAGTCGGAGAATCAGCCGTATGTTTGATGGCATCGTTCCAGGCCTTTGATGGCTAAGTTGCATAGCATGGTAATGGGTGTGCTATTTTTTGGTAATTGGGAAGTGTCAAGGTCTACCCATTGTAACACACCACAAGTTTGAGTCAGCACCGACCTTTTTTTGTCAATTATGAGTTAATATAATCAGCGTGATTTCGTCGGTGGTATCTAAAAACACCATGGGTGTTGACCATAATAGATCCGTGACTTGTTGTGAAACTTGTTGAGCACCAGGGGAAAGTATACAAAGGGAAGTTGTGTCAGAGGGTCCCTGAAACAATTGAAATAAAGTTTGGAGCTCTTGGGTAGGGAGGCGCATAAAATTGCGCACCCAATTGAAATGTCCACATAATTGTTGCAATTCAGTTAAAGTATATTGGGACTTAATGACAATATTAGACCCATTTGGGGTAATTGTTTGATTTAAATGGTATCCAAGATAGGCATAAGGGGCTTTAAGTCGAATTTTTTGGGGGAAATATGGAGGCCTATTTTCCTTGAGTTGTGTTAAACAAGCTTGAATGGTGATAGCCTCTTTATGTGCTATTAAAATGTCATCCACGTAATGGACACAAAAGCATTTTGAAAGCAAATGTCTGATAGCATGAGCAACATACATCTGACGTATAGTAGGGCTATTTTTCATTCCTTGAGGGATAACTTTCTATTGATATCAATGTTTGGGTAACTGACAGTGAGGTTCCCAAACTGAGAAGGCAAAATATTTTTATCTTTGGGATGTAGGTGGATGGAAAAAAGTAGTCCTTGATGTCAATAATGGCAATGTGCCAATCATTGGGTATTGCAGAAAGATGTGGGAGTCCGGGTTGAAGCATTACCATCTTTTTCATATGAATGCTTATGAAATGTAGGTCATGGAGAAGTCTCCATTTTCTTTGAGCTCTTTTTTTGGATAATAAAAATGGGAGAATTGTGGGGACTGATGCTTTGTTCTATATGTCCCTTTTCTGGTTGCTCCTCCACTAGAGTGTGAAGATGAGGGACCTTTTCAGGGAAAATAGGCCACTGTTCTACCCAAATGGGTTTGGTGGTATCACATTGGAGTGGAAATAGCTCTGGCCCTACAACAGTGGCCATTAGAATTGGGGGTACTGTGGGTGACTAATGGCTTGATCGGTTATGATGTCTTCATAAAAGGCCTTATCATCTGTTGTTATCACAATACCCATATTAGTGAGGACATCTCTTCCCCAAATATTGCATGGAAGGCCAGGGGCAACAAGAGGTTTAAAAGCCGCGGTGAAGTCATCACAGTCTGTCCATCTTACAGGCCATTGGACATGGAGGGAATCTGCTTTTCCACCGACACCTTGTATGCAGGGGCCAGGAAATAGGTTCCATCCCAACCCTTCGACTTCTTTTTTTCTAAGGACTGTACATTTAGCACCCGTATCAATGATGCCCTTAAATTTTGTTCTTTAACCTTAAGTTCCATTCTAGATTTTCCATTTGAGGTGGTGGTTGTTGTTTTTGTCCTCTTGGGGTAGGGGCTGAGGACTACCCCATATTTAGTTTAAAGGCTGAGTCTTAGAGTGGCATTCAGAGGCCCCCAAAAAACCCTTTTTACATTTAGGACATACGGAAGGAGTTTGCTTTATTTTGGGTGAACCCCAGAGTGAAGGGCAATCCTTTCTAAAATGACCAGTTCCCAGAGGAGCTGGTAATTTGTGTGCTCATTTTTGTTGAATATCATGAACATTTGAATTTCCTTTCTAATCTATTCCATGACCCAGTCGTGATTCACAGTGTGTTGTACAGCCTCCATGTGTTACCGGACTTTCTTTGGTGGCTTTTGGTGCTGAGTTCTAATTTTATTCCCTTGTGGTCTGAGAGAATGCAAGGTATAACTTCAATGTTTCTAAATTTGGACAAGTTTGCTTTGTGGCCTATAATGTGGTCTATTTTAGAAAATATTCCATGTGCTGCTGAGAAAAATGTGTATTCTGATGTTACTGGGTGAAATATTCAGTAGATGACTGTTAAATCTAGTTGATCTGAACCTCCTTGAAAAAGAGCACCAAGATAAACCCCAATTCAGTGGACAGAAATAAATAATTGAAATTAAATCAGAATTAAATGATTTAGAATCCAAAAAAAATGTAGAAAGAATCAACAAAACAAAGAGTTGGTTCTTCAAAAAAATTAAAATTGACAGACTCTTAGAAAATCTCACGAGAAAAAGAGGAGAACACACCCAAATAAATAAACTCAGAGATGGGAATGGAAACATCACCACAGAAACAACCAAGATTCAGAACATTTTAAGGGAATACTTCTCAAAACTTTATGCTAATAAGTTTGAGAACTTGACAGAAATGGACCTTTTCCTAGCAAATATTGACATGCCAAAACAAAATCAAGATGTGTTAAACCATATTAACAGGCCCATATCAAGCATTTAAATTGAAACAGCAATAAGAGACCTCCCATCTAAGAAAAGTCCAGGCAAATGGTTTTACAGTGGAATTCTACAAGGCCTTCAAAGCAGAGCTCACACCAATACTCCTCCAACTCTTCAATGAAATTGAAAGAGAAAGTTCATTACCGAAAACATTCTATGAAGCCATCATAAGCCTCATCCCAAAAGCAGGCAGGGACTCATCAAAGAAAGAGAACTATAGACCCATTTTTTGATGAACATTGATGCAAAACTTCTCAACAAAATTTTGGCCAATCAACATCAATAATCCATCCAAAAAATCATACACCACGATCAAACAGGATTCATTTCGGGGATGTAAAGCTGGTTCAATATACTCAAATCAATTAATATTGTTCATCATATCAACAGGAGCAAGGATAAGAACCACATGGTTATCTCAATAGATGCAGAAAAAGCATTTGACAAGATCCAACACCCCTTTATGATGAAGGCCTTGGAAAAATCAGGAATCAACGGAATATTTCTCAATACAATAAAGGCTGTATATGACAAATCTAGAGCCAGCATTATACTTAATGGTGAAAAACTAAAGCCATTTCCTCTTAACTCAGGAACAAGACAAGGAGTCCACACTTTCCACTTCTCTTCAATCTCCTATTAGAATGCCTAGCTACAGCAATAAGACAAGATGAAAGCATAAAAATGATCCAAATAGGGAAAGATGATGTAAAACTCTCCATCTTTTCAGATGACATGATCTTTTATTTAAAGAATCCCACGGACTCCTCTTCCAAATCCTTCAAGCTGATTCAAAACTTTGGCAAAGTAACAGGGTATAAAATTAACCCCCGAAAATCAATTGCTTTTCTGTATGCCAACAATGAGAAAAGTGTGGCTGAAATTAGGAAAGCAACTGTATTCGTAACAGCCCCCAAAAATAAAATACCTAAGAATTAACTTCACCAAAGAAGTGAAAGACCTCTTTGATGAAAACTTTAAAACCTTGAAAAAGGAAATCAATACAGAACTTAGAAAATGGCAAAAACTCCCATGCTCCTGGATTGGAAAGATCAACATCGTGAAAATGGCAATACTTCCCAAGGGTATCTGCAAATTCAATGTGATACCCATCAAAATTCCAACCCCATTCTTCAAGGAAACAGAAGAAGCAACCCAAAAATTCATATAGAACAATAAAAGACCCCGAATAGCAAAAACGCTCCTCAATGGAAAGAACAGTGCTGGAGGAATATCAATACCAAATTCCAAACTCTACTATAAAGCCATAGTAATCAAAAGAGCTTGGTACTGGCACAAGAATAGACCAGAGGACCAATGGACTATAATTGAAAACCCAGAAATGAACCCACAGAGTTATAGCCATCTAATCTTCGATAAGGAAGCTAAAATATAGAATGGAAAAAAGACAGCCTCTTCAGTAAATGATGCTGGCAAAATTGGTTAACTACGTGCAGAAAACCAAAGCTAGATCCTTATATATCACCCTGCAACAAAATCAACTCCAAAAGGATCAAAGACCTAGGAGTCAAAGCAGACACTCTGAAAAGATTACAGGATGGAATAGGAGAAACCCTAGGTCTCCTTGGCTAAGGCCGAAATTTTCTTAATAGAGACCTGGAAACACAACAAATCGAAGAAAGGTTGGACAAATGGGATTGCATGAATTTGCAGAGCTTCTGCATGGCAAAGGACATAGCTAGCAAAATCAATAGAAAGCCCACGGATTGAGAGATCTTCACTAGACATACATCGGACAAGGGTCTCATATCTAAACTATATTTGGAACTCAAAAAATTAAATCCCCCAACAACAAATCCTCACAGAAACAACTGCCCAACCAGTTAGAACGGCAAAAATCAAGAACTCTAACAACAGATGCTGGAGGGGATGTGGACAGAAAAGAACCTTACTTCATTGTTGGTGGGAATGTAAACTTGTTCAACCAATTTGGAAAGCAGTATGGAGGTTCCTCAAAAGACTTCACATAGAACTCCCCTATGACCCAGCAATCCCACTTTTGGGCATTTACCCAAATGTTTACAAACCAGACCACACTAAAGCTACCAGCACAACTATGTTTACTGCAGCATTATTTACCATAGTTAAGATATGGAACCAACCCAGATGCCCCTCAGTAGATGAATGGATCAAGAAAATGTGGTATATATACACAATGGAATTCTATGCCTCCATCAAAAAGAATGACATTTCCCCATTTGTTAGGAAATGGAAAGGCTTGGAAAAAATTATATTAAGTGAAGTAAGCAAGGCCCAAAGAAACATAGGTCCCATGGTTTTCCTTATTTGCAATATCTAGTATATGTATGAGTCAAGCGGAAAAGTTCAGATAATGTGATGTTAGGAAAACGAACCCTTAAATATGTATTTTAATGTTTTTTTTTTCTTTCATGCATGTGTTTCTAACGCATTTATAAGATTATTTCTTTGTTGCTTTGTATGTCCCTCCCCCACAGTGTAACCCCCGCTTTCACTATATTTGATGCCAGTATAACATGTGGAGGAGATGGGGACAAACAAGTCGTTTAAGGATTCAGGTGGACCTGTTGCAACAATGAGAAGTACAAAATGTCATGTCAAAAATGATCTTTACAATGTCGGTGTGGGAGGGGGAGGGGGGAAGGATTGGGTGGGGGGGAGGGGGGAGGCTGGGAAGGGAGGTGAAGGGTAAACAAAGGAGGAGGCTGCAATGCGTGGTAACAAAAGTATGCATTATCCTGCCCATGTAATTGTAACCCCTCTGTACGGTATGTTCTCAAATAAAATAAAATTAAATTAAAAAAAAAAAGAAACAACTGCCCAATAAATAAGTGGTCTAAAGACTTAAATAGAAACTTCTCTGAAGAAGAAAGAAGAATGGCCAATAGACACATGAAGAAATGCTCAATCTCCCTAGCCATAAAAGAAATGCAAATCAAAACATTGAGATACAACCTCACTCCAGTTAGAATGGCTAAATCAAGATCTCTAAGAACAACAGATGCTGGAGGGGATGTGGACAGAAGGGAACCTTACTTCATTGTTGGTGGGAGTGTAAACTTGTTCAACCACTTTGGAAAGTAGTATGGAGGTTCCTCCAAAGACTTCACATAGAGCTCCCCTATTACCCAGCACTCTTACTTTTGGGCATTTAACCAAATCTTTACAAACAAGACCACACTAAAGCTACCAGCACGACTGTGTTTATTTACTATATCTAAGATATGGAACCAACACAGATGCCCCTCAGTAGACGAATGGATCAAAACATGGTATGTATACACAATGGAATTCTATGCCTCTATCAGAAAGAATGACATTTCCCCATTTGTTAGGAAATGTAAATGCTTGGAAAAAATTATATTAAGTGAAGTAAGCCAGGCCCAAAGAAACATGGTTTCCCTTATTTGCAATATCTAATATGTGTCTGAATCAAGCAGAAAATGTCAGATAAGGTGATGTTAATTAAATGAACCCTAGGATATGTATTCAAGTGTTTTTTTTTTTTTTCTTTCAGGTGATTGTTTCTAACACATTTAGAAGATTATTTCTTTATTGCTTTGTATTTCCCTCCCCCACAATATAACCCCTGCTTTCACTGTATTTGATGTCGGTATAATTTGTTAAGGGGAATGGGAAAAACAAATCGTTTAAATAGTGATACAGGTGGACCCATTGCAACAATGAGATGTACAAGTCGTTTTGGTGAAAAATGAACTTTACAACTTTGGTGCGGGTGTGGGGAGGTATTGGGGAGGATTGAGTGGGAGGGGCGGGGGGGGGAGGATGTAAAGGAATGGGATGGAGATACAAAGGAGGAGGCTACAATGCTTGATAAGAAATGTACTCATTATCTTTTCTATGTAATTGTAACCCCTCTGAACAGTACTTTCATAATAAAAAAATTAAAATGAAAAAAATAAAAATAAAATGACCAGTTATGCCGCATCCCCAACAAGGTCAATTTCCCATTGCACCATTGGGGGCGCGCGCACTGGCGGTCATAGAGGTGAAAGCCTGTGCAAGGTTCGTCCTAGCATGAGTTGATGTCCCCAAATTTTTGGTGGCTAGGATGCAATCAGTGATCTCCCCATTTCGTTCAGGGACAATGGCTTTTCTGCATTCCTGTGTGGCCCCTTCCCATATTAGGGTCTTGGTTTGTGCTTCTCGGGCTCCAGCGTGGGATAACTTCTGGGCTACTGCTTCTAGAACACTGGCCACGAAGTCAATGAAAGGCTCACTGTGGTGTTGGATGAGGGTTATTAGTTGTTTGTTCCCTTCTTTCGAAGGGACCAAGGAGTCAACCCACAATGCACAGAGGGGTACTTGGGCAAAGTACTGCGGAGATGCCACTGCTTGTGCAATGGGAGACCCATAAGCTCCCTCCCTTTTTAAGCAATCAGGGTCCCCCATGGTTGCATCATATCCTCCAGCAGTGACATTTCATGTGCTTTGTTGTTCACATTCATCATAAAAAGCAGCCTTCCATAAAAGGAAGTCCCCTGAAGATGATGCTGTGCACATTAAGTTCTTCCAATCATTGGGGCAACTCAGATCAATGCTAATGGTTTCGAGCATCTGTTGAGCATATGGGGAGTGCAACCCATCTTCCTTAAAAGTGGTCCAATTTTTGTCAAGCACTTTTGGGCCATGGGGGTACCATTGGTTAGGTGGTGCATTGGTTCAGTGGATGTTTACCGGGAACACGAACTGGGGTTCAACCATAGGCTTGGCTGCCATTGCCCTGGTAGTTGTGGGGCCCGCAAACAACTGTTGTATTATAGGGGGAACAACGGGTTTTCTTTCTTGGGCAAAGTTGGATATGAAGGCCCAAGGATACAAAGTTCCCTGAGGGGAGTTCCCAGGCTAGCCAAATGGCCAAAAGAAGTGCTTGGGCAGGTTTCCTGGGACCCATAGTGTGGGAGAGGGGTTTTACAAGCATAGCTGGCTGACCCTCTGGGTCACATGATGGTGGCAGTTGTTGGTCATCTGCATTCTTACTGGAAGATGGGAGTGCCTGAGCAGCTTCACCATTTTCTGTATGCTGGTTCTTTTTGCAGTGAGACCTTAAATGCCTGCAGAGTTTCCCCGTCTTCTCTCCCCGATAGACAGGCTTGAATGGCTATTACAATGGGGTAAATTTTAGGGGTAGCTCAGCACCTTCTCAGATTTCTTTTTTATGAGCCGCCTGAAAGAGCAGGTCCAGCTGTCTGCATCCCAAATGGGCCCGGAGTCAATCCAGGGACACAATTCATTTACTATTTCCCATATTAAACTAGCTTCCTTTTGTGATACTTTTAACCGCCTACTCTGAAGCAGGGCAACAAGTGCTCGTAATTGAGGCTCTCGTGCTGCAGGGGGAAGGTTGCCCATGGAGGCACTTACCTTGCATTAGACCATCCATCTGCCGAAAACACTTGAGCCCCAAGTTGGGCGCCACTTATAGGGCTAGATGTCCTGCAGGGAGTAAGCATGAATGATGCCCACAAGCAACACACACTGGGAGAATAAGCTTAAGCAAGTCTCATTTATTCTTGTGCAAGTGGGGGGGATTTTACACCCCAGCTTCCCCAACCTCCTGAGTCCTTCTGGGACAATCACTTAGCAGGGAGTTGATGTAAGGCACTTGTGACAGGCACTGTTTGGTGAAAGGCACTGATTGGTCCCCCTGGGGGCATGTAGGGAGCTTGGACACCTCATGGCTGTCAAGCTAGGCAGACGTTCCTGTGGGTCACAACTCTATGAGAAGGAAATGTGCTTCGACTGCTACTCTAGCCGACTCAACCAGATCTGACCGGCTCTACCCAAAGGGGCTGTCTCCCCTATGGAAAAAACACATCCAAATCCCCTGCCCATAGTAACTAGGGGGTCAGGTCGTCTCAATTGATTTGTCAGGGAGGTCCTTCCACCTGACTTTCACTTAGGGCTTAGGGTTTAGTTGTCCCCAGTACTTCTGAAATCTGGATTCAGTTGCCCCTGTTGAAAAATTTAAAATGTTAATGGTAAAAAAGCTATCTGTAACTGTATATGGGGGCTAACTCCTCCTTTTTGTTTTACTAATTATAATTGCTCCTTAAGACATTGGTGATTTCTTTCTATAATTGCTTGGCCTTGGAGATTATAGGGAATTCCTGCTCCTGCATCACCAATATTCATATATATATATATATATATATATATATATATATATATATATATATATATATATATTGTTGGTCATGGAGCTTGAACTCTGGGGTGGGGCGCTGTCCCTCAGCTCTTCATCTCAAGGTGAGTGATCTACCACTTGAGCTACAGCGCCACTTGTGGCTTTTTCTGCTTATGTGTTGCTGAGAAATTGAATCCAGAGTCTCATGCATGCAAGGCAAGCACCCTACCACTGAACCACCTTCCCAGCCCCTTCCTGCACCTGGGGCAGGGTGTAGGGGTCGGTTTGGGCCCCCCTGGATGGTTGGTGGGGGATTGTTGTGAACAGTCCTTCTTAAAGTACCCCTCCTGCCCACATTTAAAACAAGTCCCTCTCCCCAGTGGTCTTGGGGTTCCTTGGCCCTGGGCTGCCAGAGCCTGGGTAATAGCCTCAGTCATTGCAGATGTCTGAGCCTGTAAGGATAAAGGTAGTGATTAGGAATGATGCTGTTGTGTTCCCATATCCTGCAAGGCCACCACCCATCTGCTCAGGGAACTCTCTCTCAATCCCACGTAGGCCATGATGTGGTCTGCATTCATCCCTTCCCAGACCATTAGCTTTACAAACTGATTTCGGAGGTCCCCTGCCAGCAGCTTGCAATTAATACTCTGTTGGAATAGGGCTATAAACTCAAGTAGAGGCTCACCAGGTTTTTGTCTCACTCCTGCTATGGGGGACTCAGTGGGCCCATCATCCAGTTTGTACCACACGGCAAGTGCTTCCTGCCTCACCTGGTCATGGCACAGGACAGGTATTGTGGCCTGTTGGACCCTTTCCCCATCCCTGTTAAAACTGCATAAGGAATAGGTATTGCGGCTTGAACCTGCCAGTTATTCTCCGCCCACAATCTGCATGGCTCCTTAAAGAAAGCACACCATTTAATAAACTGAGAACTGGTGAAGACGGCTTTGGCCACATCCAGCCAGTCCTTAGGGACACATGGGTGATAAGCAATGTCCTCTAATTGGGTATGGGCCCAAGGAGAGTTCAGGACATTCACCGCCACCACCTTGCAGATCTCTTTAAGATCCTTAGCTTCCCATGGATACCATTCCAAGGGCCTGTTAGCTCCTGGTGAATGATTGACTGGATATGTTGGGGAAGTGAATCCCGTGGCCCAGGTTCTGGGCTCCCAGGTGGGACTTCCTTTACAGGGCAGGCCTCCGAGTAGGTTTCTTCTGCAGCCCTCAGCCTCTCCATGGAAGGTCGGTATGGGTCTGGGTCTTGCAGGTCCTTCTCACAGGTCTACTAAGGCACAACCTCTGGCCCAATCAGGGGAATAGGGTGGAAGCCTAGGAAAGTCAGGGCACCCAAGTCAGAGGGGGTAACCTTCACCCTTGTTTTGACTTCCACTGTGCATGTTTCAGTGCATTCTCAGTCGAATTTGACCCATTCCTTTACCTTCTCACTTCCCAAGTCCCGCTTTACTCCCTCTAGGCTTAATGTTGCCTCCTCCTCCTTCTTCTGTGAAATAGCATTACCCATACTAAGCGTTTTACTTACCCTGAGAGACCACTTAGCCTCAGGCGGTATATTTTCCTTTCTTGCCCGAGTTGGGCTCCTGATGTCGGGTCTTCATCCCATGATAGATGGACGGGGTCTGAGAAAAGTTAAGTGCGCTGCTTGCCCGTCCCCAAGCTTCCCTTAACCCAGTAGACAATCAGACACAGCAGGGAGTCAAGTCAAGCAGGAACTCGTTTATTAACACACAGCAAGCATTTTTTAAAAGCAAAAAAGACCGGGTGGCATGGGGAGGAAAAGGAACCAACTAATCACTGTACCAGTCACACCCTATCATGCACCTAAGCTTCCAGGAGCTATTTACCCACTGAATATAAACAAATCAGACTCTGCCTACTCAACTCCCTCTCAGCACCATCTTTGCTGCGCACTTGCCCCACAATTATTATTATTTTATCTATCATAGATATTCAGGAGATCTGAATATCTGAATATTAAGATCTGAAGATTATGGTTCAAAGCTCACCCAGGAAAGAAGTTTCCTTAGATTCTTATCTCCAGTAAACTGCTCAGGAAAAGCCAAAAAAAAGTGGCATTGAATTTCAAGTGGAAGAGGTGTAGCCTTGAGCAAAAACAGGATCAGGGACAGTGCCCAGACCCAGAGGTCAAGCCCTAGGACAAACTAAACAACAAAAACCAAATAAAAACAAACCTCAAATCTAGCATTTTTCTAATTGTATACAGCGGTCCGTAATTAAGGAAATTTCTTCCTGTGTTATGTATAGGTAGAAGAAAAAAAGATGTAACACAATTACTCTCTTCACACCATGTTACATCAATGTCTCAAAAAATTGCTTTTTCTAAATTTATAAATTAATAGCATCCATTTGTTGGCAACTGTGTAGATTATTCACATTATCATGATATACATGAACTGTTGATATTATCTATTAAGTTCTAATTATACCTCAATTGAAAGAATATTCCAGGCAAATAGAATGTCAGAATCATTTGTGCATTTCTAAATTAAACCTTCTACTTGAAGGTATTTTGCAGTATCCTATCGAATATGAAATTACAAACAAAAAATATTTATTTTAAATGTAAATTCTAATTTAGCCAGGTCTACAAAGTCCTACATTAGATGAGCTTTGCCATTTCTCCAGGCTTAAGTTTTTGTAATCCTTCATCATTTCTTTGGAATCCAACAGAATGATGCTTACTTTCTCAAATTTTTAGTTGGGAATCATGAGCCATTTTGCATTTAGGCATTTTCTGAAATTAAGAGAGCATTTAAAACACAACTGAGGATGATATATGAGTTGCATTTCAATAGGAAACTTGACTTCTCAAAACATAGTGACAAAATTAGCCCAAACTTCAAACTGTATATTTCTTTTTGTTGTTTGGCTTGTTTTATTGAGAGAAAATTATACTACCTGTTCCAGGGAAGATATCGTTACGTAATTCCATTCTCTAATCTCCTGTCTTAGTCTGAGTTCTAAATTTCTAGTCTTGTATCACATTGCCCTGCCATAGTGTGATGCTTTATTTAATCTAGAAACAGGCTAGCAATTCTGAACTTCTCTGATAATCTTATCCACTAGACTAAGTGCTTAAACTGTTTATGTACAATTTTCAAAGACGTTCTAACATTTGACAGAGGTTATGAACATTTTCAGGTGCACTTGCAGGGGTCTCTGTTTCGTTCCTCCATGGATCTGATCACTTTAATAATAATTAGTTGACTATCTTATTATCTCTGGTCCCTACCTATGTAATATTCTCAACCTTTTTTGGGGAAAGATCACTTGAGGAATTTCTAATATTAAAAATTATCACTTGTTCTAGTCTTACTCAGGATATATTTTCTGACTTTTCTACACATTCTGAAAGTTGTTTCTTATGTGTGTTTACACATATAAGTGCCTCTGTGTGTATATGCATGCTTGTATGTGTGTATGAAAAAACCTCAAGCTCTTATTCAGCAATCTTGCTCATAACTAGTATTCAATTACTTGAGCCATTCTTCCAATGCAGCTTTTGGCTGGTTAATTTTAGACAATGTTGCAAAGACTGTTCTGCCTAGGCTTGATGCAACCTGAACTTCCCAGACTTCCTTATATTCTTATGTTTTATCTTTCCAAGAGTATCGACTTTTAAACTTGAAACATTTTTGCGAGTGTAAAGTCATTTTGCAATTATTTTCTCTGCTTGGGAAGATTACTATTGACTTTGTCGTTCCTTTTGAGGAAACTTAACATCATATTTACACCTATTCTGTTCATCGTGCAATGAACTCTGATCCTGGGTGCTGTCCCTCAGCTCTTCAGCTCAAGTCCAGTGCTCTACCACTTGAGTTACAACACCACTTCCGGATTTCTGGTGGTTAATTGAAGATAAGGGTCTCATGGATTTTCCTGACCAGGCTGGCTTTGAACCACAATCCTCTGGTCTCAACCTCCTGAGTAGCTTGCATTACAGGCATGAGCCACCAGCACCTGGCTCATATTTGCATTTATGTGCACTTAATGACACTATGTAGACAAAGAATGGAAATCTGAATCAAATGATGTGACATTGCAGCTTTTCAGAAAAATTGAGGTAGCAATAAATATGCCCTCTTTTTCCATGTTGTTACATTAATGACTCATGAGCTATGGGACTCTTACATTAGCATCGTCTGATGTCTGCATATGTGGATTTAGTATCAGAAATTGTTCATAGAGAAATAGAGAAAGACTGAGATTTTTAGAAAGCAAAGGAGATCAGGTATGAAAGATCAGCATAGAAGGATATACAACTTATCACACAGAGATTAAGAAGAGCCTAAGTGATTAGAATAATAAAAGCAATGAGGAATAAACCTAGTTTATAATTAGTTTATAATTCAATAACCAAAAATGGTTCCCTAGAACGGTTTCTACTATACCTTAGTTACTATAATTTATTCCTTCCATCTGGAGTTATTCCTTCTCTTCTGTCACAAATGTTAACTAGCATCTGCATTTTTGGTGTCATGACTGGCCACAAAGATCTCTAAATCTCACTTAGATTACCTTTCCCTTTCTGATTAACACTGACCACACAAAATCCTAGAATCTTTCAATTTCCAGAATTAAACTTCACCTGACATCCAAGCACATTCCTGGCATTAATTGGCATGACTTATTAACAAAACTTTTTTTATTCAACACAGCATTCTAATATAAGTAAAGTACATGAATTAAGAACTATTGTTAGGTATCACTTGGAAGCAGCAATAATATATTCCAAGTATGGGTTCTTAATTTTGCATTTACTAGCTAAATGACTCTTTTGCCTGTCCTGGGGCTTGCACTCAGGGACCGTAAACTGTTCTTGAGCTAGATGTCTACCACTTGAGGAAAAGCACCACTTCCAGTGTTTCTTTTTCTGTTTATGTGGTGCTGAGGAATTGAACCCAGGGTTTCATGCAATGAAGCCATAATCCCCGAGCCCTAAATGACTTTTTTCATATTAATAATTTTTGCATGAAAATACAGTACAGATGGGTTACAATTACATGAGCAAGGTAATGAGTACATTTCTTATCAAGTATTGTTGCCTCCTCCTTTGTTTCCCCTTACCATCCCTGCTCACTGATCCCCCCATCCCCCCACAAAGTTGTAAAGTTCCCTTTTCGACATAACGTCTTGTTCCAATGGGACTTTCTTAAGATGGTATTACTTTTTCTTTCTGTTAATATGCATTATAATTTAGGTCAGGTGGTAGGAAAGGAAGTGGAAAACAATACTACGTCCAATAAAGCTGACATCCTATTACATCACTAAGGAAGTAGTGATAAGATCTGCAGGACTCATAGGTTGTTGCATGTGACATTATTATGTAAAACACTATTAATGATCATCTCAGACATCCATAACATTCTGCTTCCATTTTGAAGGCCAAGAGCCAAATATCTATGCCTTTTATTGATTGGGTGTGTTTCCTAGGAAGGAAGAAGGAGGATGTGGTAGGTGATGATGGAAAAATATGTATATTAGCTCCCTGTCCAAATTTTTGCAGTTTATTTCTTTTTCTTTGTTATATTATTTTTTATTGTGAAAATACTGTACAGAGGGGTTACAATTACATGGGCAAGATAATAAGTACAGTTCTAATCAATCCTAGCCTCCTCCTTTGTTTCCCCTTCCCATCCCTTCCCAACCTCCCCCTGCCCCCCTAATCTTCCCTGCTACCCCCCCCCACCAAAGTTGTAAAGTTCATTTTTCGACATAACGACTTGTACATCTCATTTTTGCAATGGGTCCACCTAATTTAAGTTAAATAAAACATAATTTGTAAAGTGAAAGTAATTTATGGTTTCATTGACTATTTTAAGAAAACAATTATGCCTTTTGTTTTCTATTATATTTCTGTGGTAATGTGTAACATTCATGATTTAACTGGTAAAATTGATAACAGTTATATTATATCAAGTTGATTCAAACTTGTATTTGAAAATTGCACACTTAACACAAATATACTTCCACTTTCCTCTACCACATAATTAAAATAATAGTAAAGCAAAGATTGGTGTTAGCCATTCATATGTACAATCCTAGAACTCAGGGGGCTGAGACCTGAATATTTTAGTTCAATGTCATTCCAAAAATACAAAAATGTGAAAACTTATCTCCAAGTATGCAGCAAGAAACCGAAGGTGAGCATGTGACTCAAGGATAGAGTGTCATCAGCCATGACCAAAAAATACAGGGGAGACCATTAAACATCGAGTTCAAGCCCTAAAAATGACATATACACACAAGACAACAACAAAATGTACTATGATTATCAATAATGAAGACAAAATAGTAAAAAAGATCATGAGAAATGTGTAAACATCTGGAAGAAATAAATCATTTGACAGAATTTTGATTCATAAGAGGGAAAAGTCACAGTGTCGTTTGTACAATCTCATTGTAGTCATTTGTGTTGAAACCTGGCTACTGGGTAATATGTGAAAGAGTAGATTGGATTACCTGACACAGGAGAAATTGCCTGTGACTATATACCATCCCACTCTGCAAAAATTTAAAATCATGCTTGTTAATTTAAATAAAACATTGTTAGAGATTGTTTTGTCCACACAGACTGCGGTCCTTATTTTGAGGCTTCAGACCAGTGCTTTTGTTTATAACCACTCCTGTTTTACTCCCCTTCCCTTGGGCAGCTATACCTTACTTAACTGGCACCAAGCCAAGTCTTTGAACTAGACACCCGTGCCTTAATCCCTCCCTTTCTCCAGCTACAACTCATTTCACATACTATCTCTATCTTAGCATTAGTTGTTTTCTGACTAATCCCCATAAGAAAATACTTATATTCATGTAAATCCAGAATAATTAACCTAGTTAGAAAAGGGAGAAAGGGTTTACCATTGGCTGAGGCTCTCATCTGTAGGTTTGCTCCCTAATACATCTGTGCTACACTATCTCTTTTTTTCATGGCTTTTGAGTCTGACAAATGATTGATTTGGTTTGATTAATCCCATTTATCCAGACTTACTTTGGAAATTTTGACCTATGGCAAGGAGCCCTCATGTTTCCGCTAACTCTTCCTGTAAGATTCCTAAGGCATCTGGATTTACTTTGAGCTCTTCAATCCATTTGGAATTGATTCTGGTGCAGGAGGATATAAAATGATCTAATTTAAGTTTTCCGTGGGAGAGAAAATATAAGATGAAAAGTAGAATAGCGAACTATTGAAGAATTCATAAACAATTTTCAAAACTATACAAGAGAGCTTGGGTACAGCTAAGTTGTAGAGCTAGACTAATATATACAAAGTCATGATTTCAATCTCCAAACCTAAAGGTCTAATAATAAGTTAATAAATAGTAATAATATAATATTTACCTGAAATAAATGCTTTTATATTAGAGAGGCCTGAATCCTAAAACAATAAACAAAATACTCTCAATTCTTGTATACAATGAAATGAAACCACGAATGAAGAGCAAATAGTTCCTTTTTTATCCTTTCCTTTCATTTTCTGTTTTCTTCTTTTCTTTTTCCTTTGGCACTACTGGTGCTTGAAGGTGCTAAGGCTCTAACCACTTTAGATTACTTTTCAGGTCAAGCTCCCTTGAGCAATGATCGCTTACCTGTGGTTTCCACATAGTGAGATAACAGGAAAATTACACTATATCTGGCTTTCTTTGTTTTTGTAGTTTTTTTACAATTTTTTTTGTTAAAACTGGTCATGATATCATTCTTATAAATCTCTGCCTCCTAATTAGCAAGGTTGAGTGTCACCAGTATCAAATAACCAATTGCTCCACATGTTTAATTGGGAAAACTAATAGATTTTTTGCTAGCTGCCAGTGGCTCACACCAGCAATCCTAGCTACTCAGGAAACTGAGGTCTGAAGATTGTGGGTTAAAATTAGGCCAGGATAGAATGTCCATGAGAGTCTTACCTCCAATTAACTACGATAAAGTTGGAAGTGGTACTGTAGCTCAAGTGGTAGAGTGCTAACAGTTAGCAAAGCAGCTCAGGGACAGCACTCAGGCACCAGAACAAACACACACACACACACATACAAAGATAGATGCTTCTAGTTCCTGGCCATGTTCTTTTTTATAATGCTTCTTTTGGTGAAGATTTTGTAAGTCAAATAATCTTGATGCAAAGTAATAGCTATGCTGTCTTGGGCATGTAGTCCTCAGCTTCATCTTCCTTGCTTGTACAATGAAGAAATTTTTTTGCCAAACTGGTGCAGTGGGAGAATCCAGTCATAATATTCAATGAACATGTGTGAAAATGTGACCACGTAAATGGAGGGGGTGGGGTTGCGTGAGAGAGAAGAATGATCAAATTAATGACATCGATCAAGATGTACTCACAAACCGACATATTAAATTAAAACTCCTTTTTACACTATTTTTGTATATTTTGTAAGTAGAAAAAAATGAAACCAGTGCTTCAGTGCAATCCACACATCTTAGGTATAGATTGCTCAAAGCTGTTTCTTTTAAAAAATACAGGACAGAGAAGAGTGGAACAAATCATTTCCAGAATAAAACTGATCAACTCTACCCCAAAGTTAACATCAATAATGATGTTGACCATACACCTTTGATTTCATGGACTGAGAATACATTTCCACCTATCCCCCAATCCTGGGTTTAAATTCTGGGTCAAGATTCTGTCTCCCCCACCCACTCATAGCTAATGCTCTAACATTTGAGCCACAGATTCAATTCGGGCTCTTTTTGTTTAATTGGAGATGAGTCTCATGGATTTTCCTGCCCAGACTGACTTCAAATCATAATCCTCAGATCTCAGGCTCGGAATATAGGTGTCAGCCATCAGTACCCAGCTTGAGAACTCACTTTTCTACTCTAATTCTCCTCCCCGAAACCTCATAGCCACAATCTTGGGAGAAAAGATTCAGAGAACCCCCAATTGAAAAACATTCTATAGAATGCCCTGTCCCATACACCTAAAAAGGGAGAAATGCTATCTCTCTCCCTTTGATGAAACAATAGATGTTAGATTATTATATGAAAATAATAGTAGATATTATTATAGTGCTCTCAATATCTATTCCCATCCCCATTAATACCAGGCTTGGTTGTAGAACTTACTTTGACAAATGACATGTGAGAAGTGATGGCATGTGTCTTTTCTGAGCTTTAGCCCTGTGGTTTTCACTCTTTGCATCCCCTGGGAACCTCCAGCATTCAGTCTGGTTCCCAGAATGGACACCATGCTGAGTGGAAGTGGATCTGGAATAGGCTTTGTAGCATGAGATAGAGTAATCAAAATTGTAAGGTATTGCATCCTTCAGGTTGGTTTCCCCAGTAAAATTAAGCTCACATTGAGGTCCCAGCTCTAGGTAGTCTAGGTCTCTTTCTCGCTATTCCCTCCCACTTCCTTCTCATTCTTCCTGAATATTTCCTTTTTCTCCTCAGGTGACACCAATTCGTGAGTTTCCTTATCCTAGAAATTTGTTTTAGCGTTAAACATTGTGGCTTTCTGTTTTACATTTTCTCTTAAGTGTTTCTTCACTTTTCTCTTTCTGGAATTTTCAGCCAGAAGCTCCCAAGTGTGATGGATCATCAGATAAAAACCCTCTGCCAGGGCTGGGAAGGTGGCAGAGTGGTAGAGTGCTTGCATTGCAAGCATAAGGCCCTAGGTTCGATTCTTCAGCCCCACATAAGCAGTAAAAGCTGGACGAGACACTGTGCCATAAATGGGATAGTGTTAAACTTGTGCTGAAGAGTTGAGGGACAGTGCCCAGACCAAGATTTCAAGCTCCAAAACCGACCAAAAATTTTTTTACATGAAGTAAGCCAGGCCCAAAGAAGCATAGGTCTCATGGTTTCTCTTATTTTCAATAACTAGTACATGTCTGAAACAAGCAGAAACTGTCAGATAAGTTGATGTTAGGCGAAATGAACTCCAAGATAAGAATTCAATGTTTTTCTTTCTTACGATTGTTTCTATCATATTTATAAGATGATTTCTTTGTTGCTTTTTATGTCCCTCCCCCACGGTATGCCCCCTGTGTTCACTGCACATGATATTGGCATACTTTGTGCAGGGGAAGTGAAAAACCAAATTGTTTAAATTGGGGTACAGGTGGATCCATTGCAACAATGAGATGAGCAGGACGTTATTTTGAAAAACGAACTTTACAACTTTAGTGGGAGGTGGGTCTGAGGAGGGACCACTGGGAAGGGGTGGTGAATTGGGAAGGAATGGGAAGGGGAATCAAAGGAGGAGGCCACAATGCCTGATAAGATATGTATTCATTACCTTGCCCATGTAATTGTAACCCCTCTGTATGGTATTTACACAATTAAAAAGAATAAATTCCTCTCTCATATCTGCCTTGCTTGCTTTCACTCCCCTCATGTTGGCCTACTAGGAGGCCAGAATAACATGAAGCTCCAGAAACATTTTGGATACAAAAAGAAACCACCGCATGGGAAGTGAGGGGTGTATTACAAGAGATTGGGAACTGAACACAGGTAGAAGGGATCATAGCTTCAGCCTCAACTGTCTTCTGAATCATTGCTCAGTTACCAGCTGTAAGCCTTTGCTCCAAAATCTATGTGGCGAATTCTGCAATTCTTACTGTATCATCCACACACACAGACTTAGTTAGTCATCCAGCATGACATAAAGTATACATTTCTTAAATCAGAGAAATCTGTACCGGAGAAAATGTGCAGAAAGAACTTCATTTAATCAGGTTCACTTTATTTTTACAGGCTTATAATTTGACTGAGAGAACATATCAAATTCTCTTAGCCTTCACAAAATCAAAATATCCAAGCAATACACCACTGTAATGAAAAAAAAAATCTTTTTACTAAAGTGAGTATTTGGAATGGGAAAAAATCAAATATTATAAAACTTAAAAATTGATCAAATACCAAAAGAAAAGGAAAGACACTGATCAAGAACGAAATACCAATATGTTTAGTAAATAAATGAAATGTTTGAGATTCTTATCCACATAGGAAATACATAGGAAAATAAATAGGAAAGTCACTGAGATCCCATCTTACACACCAGAAGAGTTATCACCACGCAAACAAACAAAAAATAAAAACTGCTATAGAGTTTGAAATAAATCAGGAACTGTGTTTGGTGGTGTGGAATTGTAAACTAGTGAAACCCATATGGAGATCATAATGGAAGTTTACACGATACAAAAAAGACAAATATCTTGAAGACCATTATTGCAACTTGGATACATACTGAAAGAATATAAATCAATATGAACATATATGTTCATGGCAGCAATATTCATAGAAATCAAGCTGTGTAATCAACCTGGATGTTCCATAAAGAGGGAATAAAGAAAATGCACATTTCATAGCTATGAACATGTTTTGGTATATAAGAGAAGTGGATGTTTCTACTATATCATTGCTAAATATTTTTGGATAGATACCTAATCTTAATTTCACTGGTTTTGTGGCATTGTGTTTTTTCTTTAATGAAGGATTTCCATATTGATTTCAGAGCAGATACAATAGGATGAAAATATCATATAAAATGTGCATATTAGATAAAAATTTATATTTATAAATGAACACATACAGATCATCATACAGAGTTTATAATTTGAAGCAATTTTAAGAAGGCAACAGTAGGGGGAAAAGACAATGTAAGAAGCTTAATAACAAATATACAGATATGGAAAAATACAAAAAAGTTGCAACTAATTAGTGCTAACAGTAACTCAACATTTTCCTCAGGTTTCAAAATGAAACTATTAAAATAATACTTAATAACATCAAATATATATGGCATGGAAGAAAATATAGCATAGACATATTTTCCCCAAAAATTTGTTTTATATTATAACGAATGGATTAAAACAAAATGTAATTACATGTCTGAAGATGATAACACTTTCAAGTGTCATTGATTGAATCCAGCAAAGGAAAGTAACCGACAAGTACAGGGTAAGAACAACATGGGTTATGGAAGAAGATACTTAGTAGAACATTGTGAGGAAACGATGTGCGCCTTTTTCCTCATCAAATTAGTACAGCTACATTTTGAGAGAACACTAGTAATGTAGTCAGAGCCGTGGAGTTACTAATTTAGGTAATAATTTATTAATTTTATTCCTGAATCCTGTGATGTGATTTCCAAATGATGTGGGTGATCCTAGATTTTCTTTATTTTATTTTATTTTATTTGTGAACATACTGTACAGAGGGGTTACAATTACATGGGCAGGATAATGCATACATTTCTTACCAAGCATTGCAGCTTCCTCCATTGTTTACCCTTCACATCCCTTCCCAGCCTCCCCCCTCCCCCTACCTAATCCTCATCACCCCCGCCCCGCCCCGCACCGACGTTGTAAAGCTCGTTTTCGACATGACAACTTGTACTTCTCATTGTTGCAACAGGTCCACCTGTATGCTTAAACGACTTGTTTTTCCCCATCCCCTCCACAAGTTATACTGACATCAAATATAGTGAAAGCAGGAGTTATACTGTGGGGGAGGGACATACAAAGCAACAAAGAAATAATCTTATAAATGCGATAGAAACACATGCATGAAAGAAAAAAACGTAAAAATACAAATCTAAGGGTTCATTTTCCTAACATCGCATTATCTGACATTTTCCGCTTCACTCATACATATACTAGATATTGCAAATAAGGGAAACCATGGGAACTATGTTTCTTTGGGCCTGGCTTACTTAACTTAATACAATTTTTTCCAAGTTTTTCCATTTCCTAACAAATGGGGCAATGTCATTATTTCTGATGGAGGCATAGAATTCCATTGTGTATATATACCATATTTTCTTGATCCATTCATCTACTGAGGGGCATCTGGGTTGGTTCCATATCATAGCTATGGTAAATAATGATGCAATAAACATAGTTGTGCTGGTAGCTTTAGTGTGGTCTTGTTTGTAAACATTTGGGTAAATGCTCAAAAGTGGGATTGCTGGGTCATAGGGGAGATCTATGTGAAGTCTTTTGAGGAACCTCCACACTGCTTTCCAAAGTGGTTGAACAAGTTTACATTCCCACCAACAATGAAGTAAGGTTCCTTTCTGTCCACATCCCCTCCAGCATCTGTTGTTGTTAGAGTTCTTGATTTTTGCCATTCTAACTGGAGTGAGGTGGCATCTCGATGTTGTTTTGATTTGCATTTCTTTTATGGCGAGGGAGGTTGAGCATTTCTTCATGTGTCTATTGGCCATCCTTCTTTCTTCTTCAGAGAAGTTGCTCTTTATGTCTTTAGCCCACTTATTTATTGGGCAGTTGTTTCTTTCAGGATTTGTTCTTGGGGGATTTAATTTTTTGAGTTCCAAGTGTATTTTGGATATGAGACACTTGTCCATTGTATGGCTAGTGAAGATTTTCTACCAATCCATAGGCTTTCTATTGATCTTGCTAGGTATGTCCTTTGCCATGCAGAAGCTCTGCAAATTCATGCAATCACATTTGTCCAACCTTTCTTTGATTTGTTGTGTTTCCGGGTCTCTATTCAGAAAATTTCTGCCTGAGCCAAGGACACCTAGGGTTTCTCCTATTCCATCCTGTTATGTTTTCAGAGTGTCTGCTTTGACTCCGAGGTCTTTGACCCTTTTGCAGTTGATTCTGTTGCAGGGTGATATATAAGGGTCGAACTTTAGTTTTCTACAAGTAGTTAACCAATTTTGCCAGCACCGTTTACTGAAGAGGCTGTCTTTCTTCCATTCTATTGTTTTAGCTCCCTTCTCAAAGATTAGATGGCTATAGGTCTGTAGGTTCATTTTTGGGTTTTCAATTATATTCCATTGATCCTGAGGTCTGTTCTTATGCCAATACCAAGCTGTTTTGATTACTATGGCTTTATAGTAGAGTTTGAAATTTGGCATTGATATTCCTCCAGCAGTGTTCTTTCCGTTGAGGAGCGTTTTTGCTATTCGGGTTCTTTTATTGTTCTATATGAATTTTTGGATTGCCTCTTCTATTTCCTTGAAGAATAAGGTTGGAATTTTCATAGGTATCGCGTTGAATTTGTAGATAGCCTTGGGAAGTATTGCCATTTTCACGATGTTAATCTTTCCAATCCAGGAGCATGGGAGGTTTTGCCTTTTTTAAAGTTCTCTGTTGATTTCCTTTTTCAAAATTTTAAATTTTTCATCATAGAGGTCCTTCACTTCTTTGGTTAAGTTAATTCCTAGGTATTTTATTTTTGTTGGCCTATTACAAATAGAGTTGCATTCCTAATTTCAGCCACACTTTTCTCATTGTTGGCATACAGAAAAGCCATTGATTTTTGGGGGTTAATTTTATAACCTGTTTTGAATCAGATTGAGTAATTTGGGAGTGGACTGTATTGGATTCTTTAAATACAAGATCGTGTCATCTGCAAAGAGGGAGAGTTTTATTTCTTCTTTCCCTATTTGGATCCCCTTTATGTCTGCATCTTGTCTTATTGCTGTAGCTAGGCATTCTAATACTAGATTGAAGAGAAGTGGAGAGTGTGGACATCCTTGTCTTGTTCCTGAATTAAGAGGAAATGGATTTAGTTTTTCACCATTAAGTATAATGCTGACTGTACGTTTGTCATATACAGCCTTTATTGTATTGAGGAATGTTCCATGGATTCCTAGTTTTTCCAAAACCTTCATCATACAGGGGTGTTGGATCTTGTCGAATGCTTTTTCTCCATCTATTGAGATAACCATGTGGTTCTTATCCTGGCTCCTCTTGATGTGATGAATAGTATTAATTGATTTGCTTATATTGGACCAGCTTTGCATCCCTGAAATGAATCCTGTTTGATCGTGGTGTATGATTTTTTGGATGAATTGTTGATATTGATTGGCCAAAATTTTCTTGAGAAGTTTTGCATCTATGTTCATCAAAGAAATGGGTCTATAGTTCTCTTTCTTTAATGAGTCCCTGCCTGCTTTGGAGATGAGGGTTATGATGGCTTCATAAAATGTGTTCGGTAGTGAACTTTCTCTTTCAATTTCGTTGAAGAGTTGAAGGAGTATTGGTGTGAGCTCTGCTTTATAGGGCTTGTAAAATTCCGCTGCAAAACCATCTGCTCCTGGACTTTTCTTAGCTCACAGGTCTCTTATTGCTCTTTCTATTTCAATGCTTGATATGGGCCTTTTAATATGGTTTAAATCATGTTGATTTAGTTTTTGCATGTCAATATTTGCTAGGAAAAGCTCCATTTCTGTCAAGTTCTCAAACTTACTAGCATAAAGTTTTGAGAAGTATTCCCATATAATGTTCTGAATCTTGGTTGTTTCCGTGGTTATGTTTCCATTCTCATCTCTGAGTTTAATTATTTGGGTGTGTTCTCTTCTTTTTCTGATAAGATTTGCTAAGGGTCTGTCAATTTTGTTAATTTTTTGGGTGAACAAACTCTTTGTTTTGTTGATTCTTTCTATAGTTTTTTTTGGATTCTAATTCCTTTAAATCTGATTTAATTTTAATTATTTCTTTCTGGCTATTGGATTGGGGTTTATCTTGCTGCTCTTTTTCAAGGAGGTTTAGATGTGTCATTAAATTGTTGGTTTCAGATCTCTCCAATTTGTTGATGTAAGAGCTCAGAGCCATAAACTTGCCTCTGAGTACTGCCATAGCTGTGTCCCAGAGGAGCTGGTAATTTGTGTATTCATTTTTGTTGAATAGCATGAACATTTGAATTTCCTTTCTAATCTCTTCCATGACCCACTCATGATTCAGCAGTGTGTTGTTCAGCCTCCATGTGATACCGGACTTTCTTTGGTGACTTTTGGTGTCGAGTTCTAATTTTATTCCTTTGTGGTCAGAGAGAATGCAAGGTATAATTTCAATGTTTCTGAATTTAGACAACTTTGCTTTGTGGCCTAAAATGTGGTCTATTTTAGAAAATATTCCATTTACTGGTGAGAAAAAAGTGTATTCTGATGCTGCTGGGTGAAATGTTCGGTGAATGTGTGTTAAGTCTAGTTGATCTATGCAGCTGTTTAGATCTGAGGTTTCTCTGTTGAGTGTTTGCCGAGTTGATCTATCTAGAGGGGAGAGTGGTGTGTTAAAATCCCCAACAATTAATGTTTTTGGATCTATAAGGGATTTGAGAGAAAGCAGGGTTTCTTGCATAAATTTGGGTGCTCCATTGTTTGGCGAATAGGTATTTAGAATTGTAATATCCTCCTGAAGGAGAAATCCCTTAATTAGTATGTAGTGACCTTCTTTATCTCTTCTCACGAATTTTAATTTGAAGTCAATTTTATCTGATATTAGGATTGCAACTCCCGCCTGTTTTGGGGGGGCCGTTTGCTTGGTAGATTTTGTTCCAGCCTTTAACATTGAAAATGAGGGTGTTTTTAGGGGCAAGATGTGACTGCTGAAGGCAACAGATAGAAGGATCTTGCCTTTTAATCCAACTAGACAGTCTATGTAGCTTAATTGGGGAGTTCAGTGCGTTAACGTTAAGAGATAGGACTGAGAGGTATTTGGGAGTTTCTGCCATGTTATCCACCTTCTTGGAGGCTGCGAAAACTGGGTTCTTCCTATGGTTCTTGGATTCTCAGTTTGGGTACAGTTTCTTGGCCTTTATTGTGGTCTTGTTGGTTTTCTATGTGTAGGACATCTTTAAGAATCTTTTGTAGGGGTGGTTTGGTGGAGATGTATTGTTTCAATTTTTCTTGGCCATGGAAGATTTTTATTTGGCCTTCAATTATGAAGGTGAGTTTAGCTGGGTACAGCATTCTTGGTTGATAGTTGTTTGTTTATAGGGCATGGCATACATCATTCCAGGCTCTTCTTGCTTTGATTGTCTCTGCTGAGAAATCTGAGGTGATTCTAATTGGTTTCCCTAATCTTTCCTCCTTGACAGCTTTAAGGATCATTTTCTTGGTCTTAGTTGATCCTGTGTGGATTATAATGTGACTGTGGGATGTCCTATTTTGGTCTGGTCTATTTGGCGTTCTAAAAGCTTCTTGTATCTCAACAGGCCTATCTTTTTGTATGTTTGGGAAGTTTTCTGCTAGGATCCTGTTAAACAAATTTCCTAGACAATTAACTTAAGTTTCTAGGTGCTCCTCTAAACCTATTATCCTTAGATTAGTCCTTCTGATGGTGTCTTCCATGTGTTGGATAGTTCTATCATATTTCTTAGTCTTGTCTTGGATGGTTGTATGTTCTTTCTCTATAATATCTTGGCTGTCTTCAATCCCTGAAATTCGATCTTCTGCATGGTCTAACCTGCTGTCAAGACTTTCTACTTTGTTTTTTATCTCTTTCCCTTCTAATTGGTCAGCTTTGATGGCTTCAAATTCTTTGTTGAAGCTTTGTTTTAGATCTTGTATGAATTTCTTGGCCTCCTTAATTTTGTGTTCATTGCTTATTCTCAAATCACTTGGTTATAATTTCTTTGAACCCGCATTCCTTCTGTTGGGTTCCATTCAGCATTCCCTTTATGGTCTCCCTGACTTCCTTCAGCTCTTTGTTAATGGGTTCCATGAATGCTTTTAGTGATCTTTGTATATTCTCTTCCTGCTCTCTCAATTCCTGTATTACTCTTTGATTAGCTTCCTCCTGTTCGTGGGATTCTTGCAATTCTCTTTGAGTGTTCTCAGCCTGTTCAAGCCATCCCTGCCTTTCTCTTTGAGTACTCTCAAGCTGCTCACACAAATCCTGTATCAGTTTTTGAGTAGCTTCCTCACATTTATGACATTCCTGTATAAACTTTTGGATTGCCTCCTCTCTCTCCCTATCATGCTCATTCAGAGTCCTTTGTATGTTTTCTATCTTTTCATTTATCATGTTTGCCAGCAGTGTTTGTAGAGCTATTAGGAAACTCTCTTCTGGATTATTCATTATCTGTTCTGTCCCTGATTATCAAGATTGGGAATTGAGAAACCCGAATTTGCCATTTTTCTTGTGTTTTTCCAGCTTATTCTGCCCATTTGAGATGAAATTAACACCAGTTTTGTGCTCGAACACTATCTTAAGGCAACCATCAGACAAAATCTGAATTTGTACAGTCAATAGTCTACAGATACAATCTAGTACAACAGATACATCTATTCAACATCAAAAAACTATACAAAATGGACTTTGAACCGCAGAGAAGAATTTGGAAAACCAGAAATTATTAGGGTTAGGGAGAGATGTGGGTAAAAAATAGGAATAGATTGGTGTGGGGAGGCACAGGGAGAGTTAACTAAGTCCTAATATCAATGCAGGAAATAGGTTGGGTAGGATGAAAGTAGAGAGAGAAAAAAAAGAAGAATGGGAAAGGGAAAAGAAAAGAGACCAGAAAAAATAGAAAAGTAAAAATTAATAATATTATGGAGATGAGAAAACAACCTATTTAGCGAAGAACGTGAAGATATTGAGAGAAGGAGAGGAACATAGAGGAGATGTGAAAAACTTAAAAATAAAAATGCTTAAAATATTATATAGGTATAAATAGGTAGTACTGCTATTAAGGAATTTAAGTCTCAGAGGTTTTGAACTGAGGAATAAATTTGTGGATTAAGTGTGTACACAATGGGGGATAGGGTCTACTAGTTAACTACGGGCTTATCTGAGGATGTGCAGGACAAGAGTTAAGTCACATAAAGAAGAACAAAAGACACGAAAAGGTGAAAAGGATAAGAAAGGAAGAAAAAAGATCAGAAGTTCAGTAGAGCTAAACAAAAAACAAAAAGAATTATAAAAGAAAAAAGAGAAAGAAGAAAAAAATTGAAAGAACGCATATTCACGTATCCCTAAAGTAAAAATTATAAGAGGAAAAAAAAAGTTACTGGAAAATAATTTTTTTTTCAAAAAAGGCAAAAATTAAAGATTAAAAAAAGTTTTAGAAAAGAAAAAAAAATTTATATAAGGTACCCAAAAAGAGGAGGAAGGATTAGAAGAAGAAGAAGAAGAAGAAGAAGAAGAAGAAGAAGAAGAAGAAGAAGAAGAAGAAGAAGAAGAAGAAGAAGAAGAAGAACAAGAACAAGAACAAGAACAAGAACAAGAACAAGAACAAGAACAAGAACAAAAACAAGAAGAACAAGAAGAAGAAGAAGAGCAAGAAGAAGAAGAAGAACAAGAAGAACCAGAAGAACAAGAAGAAGAAGAAGAAGAAGAAAGTTCTTTGATTTTTTTTGGGAGGGGTGGGAAAAATTCTGTATCTCCCTTGTGTCTATAACCATCCTCTTCTTGGAGCCTGTGGTCTGCTTGTGGTCCTGTGGCTTGGTTGGTTTCTTAAGTCAGTTGGTTCGAACAGGCAGAAAAATGCTCTGCTTTACACAGAATTTTGAGATCCTCCACCCAGGATAGTTTAATGGGAGGCTGATCTGCTTTAAGAATCACAAAAGAGGGGGATGCAGTGATGAGGCCAGGTTCTGGGTAGAGTTGAGGCCTTTCAACAAACAGTAGCTTTTCCCTGGGGCTATTTTGTGAAAAACTCACAGAGCCCAGCCTGGAGCCATTCTCAGGGTTTCTGTTTACTGAATTTCAATTGATTGTAGAGGCTGCTAATGGGAGGGACAGCCTCTGGCTCTGATTACCCAGTGAAGAAACCCACTCCTAGGGCTGGCACCCGAGCTGGGTGACTTTTCCCTGGGTGTAGCTGAGTCTGGCAGGTCACGCCGCCATTAAGTTCTTGTGACCTGCTAAATGACCCGTTTTATTCCAAGGCCTGAGTTGGAGCTAGCAGCTGGTCCGAGCTTTGTCGGTATCCAAGATGGAGATCTCCGGTACCGGGGGAGGAAAGGTGGCCTTCCCTCCTCTGCTCCCTGAGAAGGAGTGAGGACGTCGGGCTTCTACTCACACCAAGTCTTGGTTCCTGGGTCGTCTCTGGTCTGCGAACTGCAGGATGAAGATGTCCGCTCCTTGTCGGTTCTTGCTGGTGTTGAGTAGAATCCGCTCGCCCGCTGCATCAGGCTCCTTCATCCTGGACTCTCTGTGGCTCAGGTATGGTGCCCTGCTGTCGCTGCTGCCACAGCTACCGCCACCGCGGTGGCTGCTGGCAAGTGCTCAGATGTGTCTCCTTGCCTGGATTTTCCCTCTCTGGCCTGTCTCTCTGTTCTGTGATGTCACCCTTGGTGTGATTCTCTGGCTTAGGACTGTTCACTGGAACTCTAAAACTGCTTTCTATGTGAGAGCTTGTTCAGATTCCAGCTTCTCCTCCGCCATCTTCCTGGAACTCTGATCCTAGATTTTCTGAGCCCTTTTTTCACACAGGGTTTCTAATTCCTCCCCATGCCAATGATTCTTCTGCTACTCTCATTTCTCCTTGTTTCTCAACTCAACTCCTGTGACCTTTATTTTCGTGTGAAAGAGCAGAAGAAATGTGAGGATGGCCTGGTGTCTGAGGTAACATCCACTCCTGTTTGGAGGATCTAGGGAAGGACCACCACGTGGGCCTCATAATCAGATATTAATTGACCTTTTTGGAAATGGAGAAACTCACTCCCTCAGGCAGAATCTGTCATTCCTTGACTTTCTCTGAAGATATTTGGTAATAGGGAACAATTCAGAGAATGAGCTTTCCCACCACCCACCACAGCCTTGTCAGAATGAACAGGATCAAAATTAAAAGTGGCCTCAGTTCCCATAGGGCTAATCAAAAGCCAAGAGATCACACATTCCTCCTCATCAGGGACCTTCTGGTAGGAATAGATCTGGGCAAAGTCTAAGATGGAGATAAAATGAGACTGGGCCTAAGGAGGACACAGAAGAATGACCCTCTCTTTGACTACAGGTGAGTTGTGTAATGAGACATGACAACTTCCTTCATATATGAAAATTCACTAGGTGAGTTATATCACTGCCAATTTGCAGGAGATCAGTGTCCCTAAAGGAGAAGTTGTTAAATGTTGTGACTGCCAGTTTGCTCTCTAGGCTGTTGTCTATCCCACCCCTTCCCATGCCAGGAATGCATTGCTTTTATTAGGCACGCAACTACTTGTCCTCACTCTTAGGCAGGAATACTGTAGGCTATTCTTTTACCAACCTCTTGCATTTGAGGTAGAATAGGCCCAGGCACAGCTCATGCCAAGGTGTAGATTCAAGAAGGTGAGTATAAGTTCATATTTGTATTGAAAAATAATCATATTGAAAGAATTAAATGAAATTAATAATTGAGAGATTTAGGGTTTATACCTACTAAATTTAAGTAATTATTACTAAAACATCTAGAATCATGGATTAGGAAGAGAACAGTTAAGTAGTTTCAATAGAATTTGCAAAAAACTCCATAGCCAGAACAATTAAAGGAACTATTGGCATAGTTCCATTTACAATCTTAGGAGTGACCTTGGATTGGAGGCTTTTAGAATAATGTCTGAAAGAGAGGGACTTGCTTGGCACTGGTGGCTCACACCTGTAATCCTAGCTACCCTGGAGGCTGATATCTGAATATTATGATTCAAAGCATGTCCAGACAGAAAAACCGAGAAGTGGTGCACGGCTCAAGTGGTAGAGCACTAGCATTGAGCCCAGGGACACTGCCTAGGCCATGAGTTCAAGCTTCAGTGTCAGCAATACAATGACAACAAAACAATAACGATAAAAAGAAATAAAAGAAGGACTTAAAGATATGTGATGGAATGAGGCTGATGTGTAACTGTTTAGGGAACCTACAAGGAGACAAAATTTGGAGCCAAATAATATCTATTCATGACTAATCAAGGATGCAAACCAAATGCCAAATTCCTCTTCTCAAAACTTGCAAACTTGGGCTGGAATGGTGGCTCATTGGTAGAATGCTTGCCTGGTATGCATGAGGCCTTGGGTTCGATTTCTCAGCACCACATAAGCTGAAAAAACCAGAAGTGGAGCTATGGCTCAAGAGTTGGAGCACTAACCTTGAGCTGAAGAGTTGAGGGACAGGGCCCAGGCCCAGAGTTCAGGCCACATGACTGGCCAAAAAATAAAAAAAAGAAACTAAACTAAACTTCCAAACATATCTTTTCTCATAATTGAGAAGAGGCTTCTTTTAGAGGAATTCTCCTTATCTAGCTCAAGGGGATCAGAACTTCAGTAGAATTTTCCTGTTGAGATGTAATGTGCTTAACTGTACTGATGCTAATCATAGCTAGGAAAGTATGGACTGATACAAATAAGTGGGAGGTACACAGTACTTTTCAAAATTGAATAGATTACATATTTATTAGAAAGCTCTTAAGAAAAAATATTCAGTGTAGGATGAAAGATTTCAGAAAACTACAGTATAAATTACGTATAACCGGGTGGAGGTAGCTCATGCCTCTGATATTGGCTGGTCTGGAGCCTGGTATATGAGGATCACCGTTCAAAGCCAGGTTGAGAAAAGTCCCTGCGGGACACTTATCACCAATTAATGACTGACAACTAAAATTGATACTGTGGCTCGAAGTTGTAGAGAGCTAACCTTGAGCAAAAGACCTCAGGAGCAGTGCCCAGGCTCTGAGTTCGAATTCTGTAATAGATAATGAATAAAAATAAAAAATACATTACAGGGCTGGGAAGTTGGCTCAGTGGTAGAGCGCTCCCCTTGCATGCTTAAGGCCTGGGTCCAATTCCTCAGCACCACATAAGCAGAAAAAACCCAGGCGTGGCGCTGTGGCTCAAGTGGTAGTGTACCAGCCTTGAGCTGAAGAGCTGATGAACAGTACCCAGGCCAAGAGTTCAGGCCCCACAACCGGGCCCCCCCCCAAAATAAAATAAATTACATATATTTTTACCAACTCTGTAAAAGGAAAATAGGATATGACACATGACAACATAAGACTTCAAATTACAAAGTACCAGGGCATTTCCTCACTCTTGACAACTAGGAGTAATCCATATCAAGAAAAAAGATAAATGATTTATACCAAATTTCAAAATATGTTATACAAAGTAAATGCAATAAACATGCATTCCACAGTCTAGTAACATCATATAGTGTAAAGAATCTGATTAACTGATTCATGAAAACCAATACTATGCAGTTAAAACATCCAATATCTCAGGTGTCAACTTAGCACAATACTTTCAATCTATGATGTCTGTTTGCATATTATCCAGCCCTATCCATTCCACAATGGCAGAAAGCTCTTCCTGAGAAAGTCCAGAGAGCTGTCTACTGTGAGTGCTCAATGTAGACCTGTTCCCATTCTCTATTATTTGGGCATGTGATAGATTGAATATCTGATAACTTGGAAAAGGCACAATTTGGGACTGGCTAAATAACTTTTTCCCATTGGAACATCTAATTTCAAGGCCACTGAAAGATTAGAGATGGTGATATTCTCTTTAAAATTATGTATTCAAAGGAGACAAAGTTATTTAGGTTTTGAAAGAATTGACTAGGAAGCAAAATGCATGTGATTTTTGTTAGCTCCGTAATTCTCAAAAACATAAAATGAATTCAAGTATTTAATATATACCCATATGTGTGCATATATCCATGTATGTATGTATATCCATGTATGTGCGGTCATGTCTTTTCTGTGTAGCAAATGGTACAAATGAAACTGTGCAATCACTACTCAAAGCATGAATAAACAAAGAGAATGAGAACAGAACTCATATTTAGGAATCTATGGCTAGCGAACTCTCTGAAAATCTTTTACATCAGATTGCATGTGTCACTTACTGCAGTGCAGGGACAGTACGAAAACAATTGGATACCAGGCAGAAGAAATGAGAAATGAGAGATACAAAGGGCACAATACTCTTTCTAATGGGTAAGTAGGATTTCCTCTGTGTGTGTGTGTGTGTGTGTGTGTGTGTGTGTGTGTGTGTGTGTGTGTGCATTACATTTTCTTGAATCATTTCTCTCTTGAGGGGTATCTGGGCTAATTCAGTACGCATGGTTGTGCTGAAATATTTACTATATCCGGGTTTGTAATCTTTCAGGTAAATGCCTAGGAGTAGAGTTGCTGCATCATATGTAAGTGGCTAATCAAAACAGGGGTGAAGAGGGAAAAGTACAAGAATGACCAGGAGAAAAGGGGGGAAGTGCAGAGAGTAATCCAGTAAATATCCTACAAAATTAAGAAGAGTGAAGGAAGAGGTTCATAGAGGAAGGATGCGAATGTTGAAAGGGTTGGCGTTGATCAAGTTATATTGTACGCAGAAACTGCTTTGTTTAATAACTCATTTGTTACTTAAAATAATAATTAAAAAATCATATCCCTAAAATACTATGCAATTAGAAGTCAACCATGAGAGTCTGCTCAGATCATCTCTAGGGTTTATAAAGTTTAGGATAAGTTTTAGAACAGCACTAATGATTCATATCAACTGAAGAAAATTTAATGATTTCCAGCTATTTAAGATAATCATTTTTGGAGATATGGCTCAAGTGGCAGCTTGTTACCTAGTGAACAATGCTATCAAATATTGAATTCAATGTTGATCTTGAACAAAAGTAAAAACAATCAATAAAAGTCAGGCATTTTCCATGGCACTGGTAGCTCATGAGTTTAATCCTATCATTAATCAGAAGGCAGAGAACTTGGGATCTCAGTTCATTGTCAGCATGGATAGGAAAATCTGTGAGACTCTCATCTCCAATTCACTGCCAAAGAAATCTGGAAGTGGAATCTGGAAGTGGAATCATGGCTCAAGTGCTAGAATGCTAGCCTACAGCAAAATGTTCATGGATAGAACCCAAGCCTTGAGTCCAAGCCTTAGAATAGTGCATATACAGACACAAAGGAAGTAAGTCACTCAAGTTCTCAACCTTCCATTTCCATAATCCTAACTCTAATCCTGGTCAGAATCCTAAGAGTAACCTTGATGATAATAGTAACCCAATCCTAAAATTAATGGAAAATATATCCTAACACATACTCATGGTCTTTGAAATGATTTATTTGCACTTTTCTCCAAATCCTACAGATTCCCTCACTTGGACTATGAAATCATTCCCTATTATGAATATTAACCTCAAATCTTCATATCATGAAAGCTATCATAGTTTCCACTGATCTTAACTTTTACTGAACTCCTCTAACTCCAAAAAGAAGTTGCAGGTTTACTTAAATTTTACTCTAGTTCCTAACCCTAACTATATATCTAAACCTTACTAGAAACCTAACTCTAAATTTAACCCTATTGAACCCTGAATAGTAAAATTAGGAAAACTCTGTAATTTTTGTTAAATTTCACACTTATTTTACTTGAAAATGTTAGCAGAAAACTCAGTTTAACCTTACAGCTTACCCTTACCTAAGTCTAAGTCTAACCTGAATTAGAACAGCAACCCTAACCATAGAACTAATAGCCTTTGGATTCTAAAAGCCATAAAAATACATTAGATTTATTCATCCTAACTTTGATTCAACTCATCTCTCTAAAACTAATTTGTAGTTTTACCCATTATCTTGCCATTTTTGTAACTCTAACCTTAACTGGAATATTGAGGCTAACCCTCTCACTAACCATATCCTAATCTTAATATAATTAGCAGTTTCCTATTTCACATTCATCCTAATTCTAACATGACTTGTTATTCAAAGATAGTTTCAGTTTGACCCTAAACTTTCCATTGCCCTAATGCTAACACTAACTACAGCTGCAACTGAAACCTAACTTTCACCCTAATGATAGTCCAATTCTAATGTTTAAGAAAAATTCTCTAGTTTTAATCAGTTTGCACTCTGGAAATGAGTTTCAGATGGCCGTTTTTCCACAAATTTTCTGACTCTTCCTCAGAAGTTATCTTGTTCCCTAACATGAACCATTATAAAATAACTTGCCCTCAAATTCTGTTATCAGGAAAAATACTGTAGTATCCATTTCTTGAACTCCTGTAGCCTATAACAGTTTCAGATTTACTTACCATCTAGTTCATTACTAGGTTAACGCTCTTAACCTGAACTGGATGGACATTCCATCAACATTTTGTTATTAGAGGATTATTCAATATTAGTTGTATGTTGATTGATAATGACTGAGCTTGACAGACAGGTGAAGGAAATCATGTACACTTCAATGAGGTTCTGACTTGTGTTACAGAAAGGGTTATGAAACCTCTCCATTAGAAATATAGCAGCTGCGCGTCTAAAAATTCCTTGCGTGGTTAGTTTCTGATAATGTCTCAATTCAAGAACTTCTCCTTGGAGTTCCATATTATTCAAGATGCTGTAGTACATCCTTTTACATTTTGCAGACAGCTCTTGGTGATGAAATTTGAGCTTTTCAAAACTGCTCTCCCAATTCCATCCACAAAATGCAGACAAAAAGACAAAAAAAATTGAAAAAAAATTGTTTCTTTTGATAGTGCAAATACTTTTATTTTCCATTTCAAACATAAAATATAGTAAAATGTTTCATAGCAATTACACTGAACTAGGTTGTGGACACATTCTAATGTAAATAATGTACTGTGTTCAAGTAAAATGTTTGAGGATCCAAAATTTTAATATGCCTGTGGTCCTAAAACCAATACCTTACTGATATTGAGTGATAAATACAACTTCCCATAAGTACAGAAGTTTTCCTTGTATCTTTTTAATATATATTTTTATTGTAAAGACACTGTACACAGGGGTTACAGTTACATAAGGAAGGTAATGAGTACATTTCTTATTGAGCATTGTTACCCAATCCTTTGTTTTTCCCCTACCATCCCTTCCTTTCACATCACCCAAATCCTCCCTCTAACCCCCTCTGATAGTATATACACTGATAGGATATTCTCCTGCTACTTTGGTTGTTGAGAGTGTCTACAAGAGCAGGCATTCCGTGGGGAGCAGGGAGACACCTTATGACCTTTATTACTGAGATTTCTGAATGACTTGCTATCACTTGTACTGCATTTTGCAAGTCGAATCTCATGCCTTAAAACGTAGCAGTTTTTAAGAGGTAAGAGGAGTGGTAAAAGAACTCTTAGAGACAAATACATCTTCAACATATTTGGTTCCAAGCATTCCGTCTAAGGCATATTCATCAAGTAGTGAAACTTGTGTTGACTGTAACTATGTGTCTTTCTCCATGTGCATTTATACACGAGTATATGTATGTGTGTATTTGGGAGTATAGTAACATACATGTGTACATATATAAGGGCACATACATATATGCATATATAAATATATAAAAATATTTGCATATATATCAAGTGTTCAGTGATTTAATCTATAGTTCCTAACACATTGTCATTCTCACAAAGTGTACAGGGTAAACTACTTTAAGGATCTGTGCTCTATGATGGGTATCCTTTGTACTCAATTCCCCATTATCTTGTTTTTCATCCCTATGAACAACTTCAGTCTACTTTCCATAGGATAGCTTTGTTTCATTACATGTAGTTACTCACTGATACTCAAAGAAAAAGGTTGTTTGTAAAAGAAAAAGTACTTTTAGGTCACAGGTTAAAATTATCTTATTCATCCCAATGATTCATAGGAAAATAAAATTTATAATAGTAATAAAAATGAGAAGGAATTCCTAGATCTGTTGTTTTACCATTTAGAATGGCAAATAATACCACATCACTGTTGTAACTCTTAAATAAGTCAAGGGTAACTGATTGTCTTTATCATGTTCCCACAAACCAGTGGATCCTGAAGGATAATAATAGACCACCAGAAATTCTAAGTAGCAGACATGAAGCATGAAAGAGAAAGTGAGGAAATGAGAGAGAGTATAAGAGAGAGAGAAATATCATAATACTGAAAGTACATAACATAAATAAGAGCTGCATGAGAATATTCATATGGCTATCTTTAGACACTACATGTACATTTGGAAGTAATTGTTGTATAATAACCAATCAACATAAAATATAAAGAGTTTCATGGAGGTCGGAGGAAGATGGTAGAGGAGAACCTGGAGGCTAAACAAACTCTCACATACAAAGCAGCTTTAGTGTTCCAGTGAACAGTACTAGCCTAGATAATCACACCAAGTGTGCCATCACTGTACACATTGTTTGGCTAGAGAGGGAAGATCCAGGCAAGAAGACGGATCTGAGCACTTGCCAGTAGCTGCGGTTGTGGCAGCAGCTACGGCACCCATAGCCACCATATCTACAACAGAGAGTCCAGGACAAAAGCGCCATATGCACTGGGTGAGAGGATTCTACTCAACACCAACAAGAACTGACAAGGAGCAGATAAATTCATCCTGAAGATCACAGACCAGTGATACCCAGGAAGAAAGACTCCTGTCTGAGTAAAATCCTGACATCCTCACTCCTCATGGAGCAGAGGAAGGAAGGCTGCCACTCCCTAGCACCAGACATCATCTTTGATACTGAGAATGGCCAGGCTGAGCAACTAGCTCCAACTCAGGCCTTGGAAGAAAACAAAAGAGTCATTTAGCAGGTCACAGGAATCTGACCTGACCTTCCAGGCTCAGATCCACTCAGGAGAAAGTCACCTAGCCCAAGCAGAGAGAGTTCTGCCCCCCAGAGGAGTGACTATCTTCAGTGGGTTAACAGAACCAGTGGCTGCCCCTACTTACAGCAGCCTAGACAATCAATTGAAATTCAGTAAACGTAAACTTTGAGAATGGCTCCAGGCTGGGCTCTGGGAGTGTCTCAGGAGCTAGCCCCTCAGGGAAAAGATACTGTTTGCTGAAATGCTTCAACCCTAAACAGAACTTAGCCTCATCACAGCATCTCCACACTAGAGGAAAGAGCCATCTTTCTCTTTCGTGATACTCAAAGCAGATCTCCCTCCCACTGAACTAGCCTGAAGGAGGATCACAAAATCCTAGATAAAGCGGAGCATTTTATTGACTACACAAACAAACTAATGTAAGAAATCAATCAAGCCACAGGAAAACAAAACACCAGAAGCAGACCAGCCACTGCACGAAGAGACTGGTTACAGACAAAGGGGAGACAAAGGATCTTCCCATTCCACACCCCTCCCCCCCCAAAAAAATTAAAGAACTCTTTTTGGTACCATATTTTTAAATTTTTTAATTGTTTTCTATTAATCATTTTTTTCTTCTTCTCCTAATTTTTATTTTAGGTGTGTGTGTGTGTGTGTGTGTGTGTGTGTGTGTGTGTGTGTGTGTGTGTGTGTGTGTGTGTGTGTGTGTGTGTATGCTTTTTAAAAAAATCGCTATTGACCTTTTGGTCCTTTTTAATTTTTTTATATCTTTTGTCTTTCTTTTCTTTTGCGTGACCTAATTGCTGTTTTGCCTCATCCCAAGATCCCATCATCGTTTATTAGAACTTATCCCCTATTGTGTACATAATTAATCCAGAAATGTATTACTTAATTCACAAATTTTTAGGCTTAACTTTTTTTTGTCTTTTTTTTCCCCCAGGGCTGAACACCGAACCCAGGGCCTTGCACGCGCTGGGCAAGTGCCCTTCTGCTGGGCTAAACCCCCAGAAACAGGCTTAACATTTTAATAGAAGTATTATATCTTTATAACATATAATTTTCAAGTAAATACTTTTAATAATTTTTATTTTTTAGTTTTTCATGTCTCCTTTCTATCATCCCACTCCTGTCATCTTATCCTTTTCTCCTCTCAATATCACTTTTTAAAGTCACATAATTTTTAAGCGTTTCACTTTTTAAATTTAAATTTTTCTTTTTCCATTTTTGATTTTCTTCTTTTTAATTTCTCTCTTGTCATTCTGTCCAATCCCTTTCCCTCTCTGAGTTTAGGACTTGGTTAAATTTACTTTAACCTCTCCACATATTTCTAATCCTGTTTTTCCCCACATTTCTTCCTAAACATAATACTTTCTGATTTGAAAAATTCGTCTTTGCTGTTCTTAGCCCATTAATGGATAGTTGTTTGATGTTGAAAAGATTGTATCTGTTGAACTAGGTTGTATCTACAGCCATTTTGACTGTGCAACTACAGGCCTTTGGTTGATGCTTGCCTTAAAATAGTATTTTAGCAAAAAATTAGTGTCACTTTCATATCAAGTGTGCAGAACAAGCCGGAAAACAGGAGAAAAATGGCAAGTGTGGGTATCTCAACTCTCATTCATGATAATCCAGTGACAGAACTGTTAATGAATAATCCAGAGGAGAGTTCCCACAAAGAACTAAAAACACTACTGGTAAACGTGGTGAATGAAAAGACTGAAAGCTTGCAAAGGACTCAGTTTGAACGTGATAGGAAGAGAGAGGAGGCAAACCAAACAACAGGAATCTCATAACTGTGAGGAAACTGCTCAAAGATTGATACAGTAATTGCGTGAACAGGTTGAGAACAAAGACAAATAAAGCAATTGCGTGAGCAGGCTGAGAACAATCAAAGAGAAAGAAAGGAATTGTGTGAGCAGGCAGAGAACAGACGAAGAGAGACACAGGAATTGCATGAGCAGGCTGAGAAAAGTCAAAGAGAACTACAGGAATTGCATGAACGTGAGGAAGCTAATCAAAGGGTAACACAGGAATTGTGACAGCAGTATGAGAATAGACAAAGATAAATAGAGGCATTCATGGAATCCATAAACAGACATCTGAATGAATTCAGAGAGACCACAAAGGGAATGCTGAATGGAGCCCGACAGCAGGAATGGGAGTCCAAGTAAACCATAACCAATCAACTAAGTGATTTGAGAACACCAAATTAAGGACGTAAAGAAGTTCACACAAAATCTAAAACAAAGCTCCAAAAAAGAATCTGAAGCCTACAAAGCTGACCAATTAAAAGGAAAAGAAATAAAAACCCAAGTAGAAAGGCTTAACAGTAGGTTAGGCCATGCAGTAGATCTGATCTCAGGGATTGAAGAGAGCCTAGGTATTAAAAAGAACATACAAGTATCCAAGACAAATCAAAGAAACATGATAGATCTATTCAACATTTGGAATAGACAATCAGAAGGCCTTCTCTGAGGACAATTGGTGTAGAGGAGCACCTAGAGACAGAAGTTAATTGTCTAGGAAATTTGTTTAACAGGATCCTAGCAGAGAACTTCCCAAACATACAAAAAGATAGGCCTATTCAGATACAAGATGGTTGTAGAACCCCAAATAGACCAGACCAGAACAGCACTTCCCATTGTCACATTATAATCCACACAGGATCAATTCAGACCAAGAATAACTTCCTAAAAGATGTCAAGGAGAAAAGATCAATCACCTATAAAGGAAAACCAATTAGAATCATCTCATATTTTTCAGCAGAGATAATTAAAGCAAGAAGAGCCTGGAAGGCTGTATGCCATGCCCTAAAGACAAACAATTTTCAACCAAGAATACTGTACCCAGATAACTCTCCATCATAACCGAAGGTCAAATAAAAACCTTCCATAGCAAAGAAAAACTGAAAAATATATCTCTACCAAACCAGCCCTACAAAAAATACTTAAAGATGGCCTACACACAGAAAACCAACAAGACCACAATAATGGCTAAGAAACCACACCCAAACTGAGAATCCAAGAACCATAGGAAGAACCAAGTTTCCACAGCCCCAACGGAGGTGGATAGCATGGCAGGAGCTACCAAACACCTCTCAGTCCTAGCTCTCAACATTAATGGACTTAAAGCTCCAATTTAGCGAAATAGTCTGTCTAGTTGGATTAAAAAGCAAGATAATTCTATCTCTTGCCTTTAGGAGTCACACCTTGCCAATAAAAACAAAAACATTTTGATAATGAAAGGCTAGAATAAAATCTACCAAGCAAACGGCTGCTATAAACAGGAAGGAGTTGCAATAATAATATCAGATAAAATATGCTTCAAATTAAAATTAGCAACATGCAAATACTAAACCAACATGAGTTAAAGCATAGTAAGGGGCCTATATCAAGTGTTGAAATAGACACAGCAATAAGAGACCTCCCATCTAAGAAAATCCCTGATGGATTTACAGCGGAATTATACAAGACCTTCAAAACAGAGCTCACACCAATACTCCTCCAACTCTTCAATGAAATTGAAAGAGAAAGTTCTCTACCAAACTCATTCTATGAAGCCATCATAACCTTCATTCCAAAACCAGGCAGGGACTCATCAAAGAAAGAGAACTATAGACCCATTTCTTTGAAGAACATTGATACAAAACTTTTCAACAAAAGTTTGGCCAATCGACTTCAACAATTCATCCAAAAAATCATACACTAATATCATACAGGATGTATTTCAGGGATGCAAACCTGGTTCAATATACACAAATCAATTAATTTAATTTATCACATCAACAAGAGCAAGGATTAAAACCACATGGTTATCTCAAAAGATGCAGAAAAAGCTTTGGACCAGATCCAACACCCCTTTATGATGGAGGTTCTGGAAAAATTAGGAATCCATAGAACATTCCTCAATACAATAAAAGCTGTATATGGAAAACATACAGCCAGCATTATAGTTAATGGTGAAAAACTAAAGCTATTTCCTCTTAACTCAGGAATGAGAAAAGGATGTCCACTCTCTTAACTTCTCTTCAATTTAGTATTAGAATGCCTAGCTACAGAAATAAGACAATATGGCAATATAAAAGGGATCCAAATAAGGAAAGAAGAAGTAAAATTCTCCCTCTTTGCAGATAAAATGATCTTGTACATAAAGAATCCCACGGACTCCACTCCAAAATTACTCAAGCTAAATCAAAACTGTCAAAATAGCAGGGTATAAAATTAACCCTCAGAAATTAATGGCTTTCCTGTATGCCAACAATGAGAAAAGTGAGGCTCAAATCAAGAAAGGTTTTCCATTTGTAAGAGCCCCACAATAAATGAAATACCTAGGAATTAACTTAACCAAAGAAGTGAAGGACATTTATGATGAAAACGTTAAAAATCTGAAAAAGGAAATCAAAACAGAACTTAGAAAGTGGCAAAACCTCCCATGCTCCTCGATAGGAAGGATGAACCTTGTGAAAATGGCAATATTTCCCAAGGCTATCTACAAGTTCAATGCCATACCTATCAATATTCCAACCGCATTCTTCAAGGAAATAGAAGAGGCAATCCCAAAATTCATATGGAACAACAAAAGACCCCCAATTGAAAAAAGCAATCCTTAACAGAAAGAACAGTGTTGGAGGAATATCAATACCAAATTTCAAACTCTACTACAAAGCCATAGTAATTAAAACAGTTTTGTACTGGCACAAGAAAAGACCTCAGGAACAATGGAATAGAATTGAAAACCCAGAAATGAACCTACAGACCCATAATCATCTAATATTCGATAAAGGATCTAAAAAGATAAAATCGAAGAAAGGCTGTTGAGTAAATGGTACTGGCAAAATTGGTTAATCACTTGTAGAAAATTAGATCCTTATATATCACCCTGTACCAGAATCAACTCCAAATATATCAAAGACCTCAGAGTCAAAGCAGATATTCTGAAAACATTACAGGATGGAATATGAGAAACACTAGGTCTCCTTAACAAAGGCTGAAATTTTCTGAAAAGAAACGCAAAAGCACAACAAATGAAAGTTTGGACAAATAGGATTGCATGCAGTGGCAGAGCTTCTGCATGGCAAAGGACATAGCTAGCAGGATCAATAGAAATCCCACGGAATCAGAGAAGATCTTCACTAGCCATAAAACCGACAAGGGTTTCACATCTAAAACAGATCTGGAAATCAAAAAATTAAATCCTCCAACAACAAATATTCAAAGAAAATACTGCCCAATAAATAAGTGGGCTAAAGACATAAAGACAAACTTCTCTGAAGAGGAAAGGAGGGTGACCAATAAAGACATGCAGAAATGCTCAACCACCCTAGCCATAAAAGAAATGCAAATCAATCAACATTGAGATTTCACCTCACCCAAGTTAGAGTGGCTATAATCAAGAACTCTAATAACAACAGATGCTGGAGGGGATGTGGACAGAAGGGAACCTTACTTCATTGCTAGTGAGAGTGTAATCTTGTTCAACCACTTTGGAAAATAGTATGGAGGTTCCTACAAAGACTCCACATAGAGCTCCCCTATGACCCAGCAATCCCACTTTTGGGCATTTGCCTAAATGATCACAAACAAGACCATACTAAAGCTACCACACAGATATATTTATTGCAGCATTACCATAGCTAAGATATGGAAGCAACTCAGATGTCCCTCAGTAGATGAATGGATCAAGAAAATGTATATATACACAATGGAATTCTATGTCTCTATCTGAAACAATGATATTGCCCCATTTGTTAGGAAATGGAAAACTTGGAAAAAAAATTTATTAAGTGAAGTAAGCCAGGCCCAAGAAACAGAGGTCCCATGGTTTCTCTTATTAGCAATTACTAGTGTATGTCTGAGACATGCAGAAATTGTTAGATAAGTTGATGTTAGGTGAAATGAACCCCAAGATAAGAATTCAATATTTTTTTCTGTAATTATTTCTAACATATTTATAAGATGATTTCTTTGTTACTTTGTATGTCCCTTCTGCATGGTATAACACCTGTTTTCGCTGTATTTGATGTTGGTATAATTTGTGGAGGGGAAGGGAAAAATTTTTTTAAATATGGATACATGTGGACCCATTGCAACAATGAGATATACAAGACATTATGTCGAAAAACAAATTTTACAACTTTGGATGGGGGAAAGGCAGAGGGGGAAACGGGACGTAAGAGAGGTGAGATGGGAAGGGATAGTAAGGGGAAACAAAGGAGTATGCAACAATGCTTGATAAGAAATGTACTCATTACCTTGCCCATGTAATTGTAACCACTTTGTCTGGTATTTTCACACTTAAAAAAAACAACACGAAAAACCATAAAATATAAAGTATTTTTGATAAAAAGTAGAAATGACTCAGAATAAATAATCAATGCAAAAACAATCTTTACAGAAGCAAACTCTCAGAGATATTACATGACTTTGAAAAGGGTAAAGTGGCTGAATTTAATATAAATTTAGAAGTATGACCATTCAAAAATATAAAAAGATATTCTTTATTTCATTATATAACCCAAAACAGAAAGTAAATGTTGTTTAGATGATTTTTTAAAATACAGTCTCTCAGGTGCTGGGAGGGTGGTTCAGTGTAGAGTGCTTGCCTTGCATGCATGAGGTCCTGGGTTTGATTCCTCAGCACCACATAAGCAGAAAAAGATGGAAGAGATGCTGTGACTCAAGTAGTAGCAATAGCCTTGAGCTGAAGTGCTGAGAGACAGCACCCGGACCCAGAGTTCAAGCCCCACAACCTACAAAAATAAAACAAAAACAAAACAAAATACAATTTCTCACTTTTGTGTGCTCAACATTGTAACACTAGTGCTTCTGTCTAGGGCTTAGATTTTAGGTGTGGACATTTATCAACACTCCTGATTCAGATTCTAATTGATAAAATTTTTAATCAATGTTTTGTTATTAATTTTGCTCTTTATAAATTCACATATACCTATAAAAAACAGTGTGGCCATCCCAATAACATTCTCAAAGTATTTCCTAATGATGACTTACAAAAAGTTGTATTATATTATAACAAGGAAAGCAATGCTACAAATAAGGAAAACCAATACATAAATATTAATGATTAATAAAATAAAAAACAAAACATTTACCTCTATTTCTAGTATTTGAAATGTACTACATATTCAATTTATTATTTTCTCATATTGCTGTACATTGATGTTCAACAAGAATTTTATAGACTATGTTTAGCCTTTAAAGTTACCCACTAAGATTATTATTTATGGTTCATCTCATCATTTGTATATGGCTTATACCATCATTTATTCCTCGCTAACATATAAAGTAAGGAATCCCTTAAATTTTAACAGAAACTGTGAAGTTAATGTCTTAAATCTTCACTCTGCTTCTTTACACAAACGCTTTTCAATTTCTCATTAGTAAAGTTTCTATAAACTCTGAAATGTACATACTTAGTAGTATATGACTGCTACCATGAATCTTAAATGCTTTATGGAAAAGTTTTACAGCGTGCTAAATAGTCTTATTTTTGGCATATATGAGCAAATCCCCAAAATTGAACATATTTAAAACATTAAAACTTTTAACAAACCTTAACACTTTCTATAGTGTTCATTATGGCAGGTTCCTTGTACAGAATAATTGAATTCCTCCTCCTACATATCCGTTGAACAACAAATATATGGAATTATTTTGTTTTGGACATATCAATCTTGACTTTATTCTTAAATGTGTTCTTATGTAAGAAATACATGATTCTAAAATTTCACAACAATTCTTTTGAATTTAATTTTTGTGGAATTGTCTAGTTTAAGAAAATCAATTACACTTTATATATAAAATTGTTCTGTGCTCAATTCAGTAGCACATACACTAACATTGGAACAATAAAGAGAAGAATATCCCCTGACTGAGGATGACACTCGACTTCGTGAAGCATTCCAGATTTTTAAAAGAACAGATGCTGGATAGGATGTGGACAGAAGGGAACCTTAATGCCTTGTTGTTAGGAGTTTAAACTTGTTCGAAGACTTTGGAAAGTAGTATGGAGGTTCCTCAAAAGACTACATAGAGCGCCCCTAACACCCAGCAATCCCATTTTGGGCATTCACCCAAATGATCACAAAAAAGACCATACTAAAACTACCAGCAAAACTATGTTCATTGAAGCATTATTTACCAAAGCTAAGATATATAACCAAACCCGATGTCCCACAGTAAACGAATGGATCAAGAAAATGTGTGTGTGTGTGTGTGTGTGTGTGTGTGTGTGTGTGTGTGTGTGTGTACTGGAATTCTATGCCTCCATCAGAAAGAATGACATCACCCAGTTTGTTAAGAAATGGAAAGACTTGGAAAAAATTATATTAAGTAAATTAAGCCAGGCCCAAAGAAGTGAAGTAAGCCAGGCCCAAAGAAACATAGGTCCCATGGTTTCCTTATTTTCAATAACTAGTATGTGTCTGCTACAAGTAGAAAACATCATATAAGTTGATGTTAGGCAAAATGAACCCCAAGATAAGGATTCAAATGGTTTTTCTTTCTTGTGATTGTTTCTAAGATATTTATAAGATCATTTCTTTGTTGCTTTGTATGTTCCTCCTGCAAGCTAAAGCCCCTGTTTTCACTGTATTTGATGTTGGTACTATTTGTGGAGTGGAAGGGAAACACAAATCGTTTAAATAGGGATGCAGGTGGACCCATTGCAACAATGAGATGAACAAGTCGTTGTGTCAAAAAATGATTTTGGCCGGGGGTTGAGGGATGTGGACAGTGGGGGGACTGGGGTGGGGGAGGGGTTAGTGGGGGTGGGGGGTAGAAGATGGGCAGGGATGGGAAGGGGAATCAAAGGAGGAGCAAGTGGACCCATTGCAACAATGAGATGTACAAGTCATTATGTCAAAAAATGAACTTTACAACTTTGGTGGGAGGAGGACCGGATGGGGGAAGTGGGGGAGTATGGGAAGGGATGGGAAGGGGAAGCAAAGAGGAGGCAACAATGCTTGATAAGAAATGTACTCGTTATCTTGCCCATGTAATTGTAACTCCCCTGTCAGTATTCTCACAATAAAAATAAAAGAAATGTACTCAATAACTCACCCATGTAATTGTAACCCCTCTGTATGGCATTTTCAGAATTAAAAAAAAAAAAGAAACATAGGTCCTATGGTATCCCTTATTTGCAATAACTAATGTATGTCTGGGATAAGCAAAGAAGGTATGGTAAGGCGAAAAAAAGTAGTAGGCAACAATGCTTGATAAAAAATGTATTCATTACCTTTTCCATGTAATTGTAACTTCTCTGTATGGTATTTTCACAATTTAAAAAAAAAGGTCAAAAGCATGTGCATATGACTAGATAAGATTATGTTAAGGTAAATGAACCCCATGATAAGGACACAAGTGGTGTTTTATTTCTTCCTGTGGTTTCTAATATATTTCTAATGTACGATGTGATTTTTTATATGTGCATCCCCCACAGTTAAACCCCTGTTTTCACTGTATCTGATGTTGGTGCACTTCCATCTCGTATGTACACTTCTCTAACTTGGGGATGGAAAGGGAAAAAACAAAAGGCTTAAATAAGCATACAGTATGACCATTGCAACAATGTGACGCACAAGAGAGTATGTTGAAAAATGAACTTTACAATTTAGGAGGGGAGGGGAGGGAAGTGTACTTGTGGAGGTGGGAGGGAAGGGATCGCGGGGGAAAACAAAGGAGGAGGTAACAATGCTTGATAGGAAATGTACTCATTACCTTTTCATGTAACTGTAACCACTCTGTACAGTACTTTTACAATAAAAAATATAAAAATGTTCTCGGATGGAAGAGAATATTTCCCCTATTTTACCCATGTAATATCGTTAACAAAGAAATTAATGCAAAATACTGATATGAAGATATTTTGAATAAATATGTGTGTATGTGTATGTGTGTGTGTGTGCGTGCCTGCGCATTTTCGTTCTCAGAGTTTGAATTCAGTGCACCAAGGTCTCACTAGGCCATTCCTCTCTAGATTGATGAGCTACTATATAAGCTACATCTCCATTCTTGGCTCTTTGCTAGTTCATTAATTTTTTAAAATATTTTTATTACTTTTTTATTGTGAACATACTGTATAGAGGGGTTACAATTACATGGGCAAGATAATGAGTACATTTCTTATCAAGCATTGCAGCCTCCTCCTTTGTTTACCCTTCACATCCCTTCCCAGCCTCCCCCTGCCCCCCCTACCCCATCCTCACCAACCCCCACCAATGTTGTAAAGTTTGTTTTCAACATAACAACTTGTACTTCTCATTGTTGCAACGTGTCCACCTGTATCCTTAAACGACTTGTTTTTCCCCTTCTCCTCAACAAAGTATACCGACATCAAATATAGTGAAAGCAGGGGTTATACTGTGGGGGAGGGACATACAAAGCAAAAAGAAATAATTTTATAAATGCATTAAAAATGCATTAAAGAAAAAAACATTTAAATACATATCTAAGGGTTCATTTTCCTAACATCACATTATCTGACCTTTTCTGCTTGACTCATACATATACTAGATATTGCAAATAAGGGAAACCATGGGACCTATGTTTCTTTGGGCTTGGCTTACTTCACTTCTTTGGGCCTGGCTTAATTCACTTAATATAATTTTTTCCAAGTATTTCCATTTCCTAACAAACTGGGTGATGTCATTCTTTCTGATGGAGGCATAGAATTCCATTGTAATTTTTTTAAAATAATCTCATGAATAGTTTTTGTCCTGATTGGCTTCCAACGGTTATCCACAGATCTCAGTTTCCTGAGTAGACAGGATTACAGGTGTGACCAACCAGCACAAGGCTTTCAGAATAATTTATAAAGTAGAAGAAAATTGAGTTCATGGAGGCTTGTTTATCATCTCCTGCTTTTAAAGCATTTTGGAGTGATTATATGTGAATTTATTTCGTTTTGGATTCTTAAAAGACAGTAAGTGATGGTATTTAAAAGTTTTAATCTTTTTTTTTTATTGGTCATGTGGCATGATCTCTGGGCTTGGCCGCTGTCCCTGTGCCTTTCAGCTGAAGGCGAGTGCTCTACCCCTTGAGCCACAGTGCCACTTCTGCTTTCCTAGTGGTTTATTGGAGATAAGAGTCTCACTGACTTTCCAGCCCGGGCTGGCTTTGAAGCGCAATTCTTAGATCTCAGCTTCCTCTGTAGCCAGGATTATAGGCGTGAGCCACCAGCTACTGGCTAGTTTTAGTACTTTTTAAAATGTATACTGGAACTGTGGAACAGAAGAAATTTGTCTCTCTTTAGACCTCAATTTATGAGCTCAGCTCTGAGCATGATAACCCAATGTCACCAACACTGTGTTGAAGACAAAATGTGACAGAAAACAATTACCATCGGCAATAATTGCTATGCTATTATTTCTTGGACATGAATATTGAATTGAGAGAGTAAGGGAATGGAGAGGATTTTACCTACTTTTTTATTGCTTACTTTTGGAAAGTAAGCACTGTGTGTCTTTGGGCCATGCACTTAGTGCCTTTGGGCCATGCACTTAGTGCCTTTAATTAAAATATTTCCTAACACTAAAATGGTAATAATATTAGAATTATAGCAAATGTTTTCTTAAGAATTAAGAGAAATAAAACTTGTGAAATACTTAACATAAACTTCTAGGAATTACAATTACAATTACATGGGCAAGATAATGAGTATATCTCTTATCAAACATTGTTGCCTCTTCCTTTGCTTCCTGTTCCCTGAGATTTTTAGAAAAAAAAAAGAGATAAGGTATGAAAGAACAGCATAGAAGGATATACAACTTATCATACAGAGATTAAGAACTAGCCTAAGAGATTTAGAATGCTAAAGGCAATGAGGAATAAGCCTAGTTGATAACTAGTTTTTCAATAACCAAAAATGGTTCTCTAGAACAATTTCTAGTACACCTTAGTTACTATCACTTATCCTTCCATCGAGTTATTCCTTCTATTCTATCACAACTGTTAATTAGCCTCTGTGTTTTTGGTACCATGATTAACCAAAAAGATTTCCAAATGTCACTTAGACTATCCTTCTCTCTGTGATTAGCAGTGACCACACAAAATCCTGGAATCTCTGAATTTCCAGAATAATTCTTCACCTGTCATCTAAGCACATTCCTGGCATTATTTGCTTTGACCTAATGACCAAAATTTTTTTTTTAACAGAGTATGCTATAGTAAGTAAAGTACATGAATTAGGGACTATTGTCAGGTGTCAGTATGGAAGGAGCAATTATATATTCAAAGTATGGTTTCTTTATTTTGCATTTACTAACTAAATGGTTTTTTTTTATTGTGAAAATAGTGTACAGAGGAGTTACAATTACATGGGCAAGATAATGAGTACATTTCTTATCAAGTATTGTTGCCTCCTCCTTTGTTTCCCCTTCCTATCCCTTCCTATACCTCCCATCTCTACTGCCCCCCCCCGCCAAAATTGTAAAGTTCATTTTTCAACATAACGACTTGTACTTCTCGTTATTGCAATGGATCCACCTGCATCCCTATTTAAACGATTTGTTTTTTTCCATTCCCCTCCACAAATTATACCAACATTAAATATAGTGAAAGCAGGGGTTATATCCTGGGGGGGGGGGGCATACAAAGCAACAAAGAAATCATCTTATAAATATATTAGAAACAGTCACATGAATGAAAAAATATTTGAATACTTTTTTTTTTTATTATTGCTAGTCCAGGGGTTTAAACTCAGGGCTAGGGAATTATTTCTGAGCTTTTTTTTTTTTTAGGCTAGCACTCTACCACTTGAGACATAGCACCACTTCCAGTGTTTTTCTGTTTATGTGGTACTGGGGAATTGAACCCAGGGTTTCATGCATGCTAGGCAATCACCGTACCATGAAGCCACATTCCCAGAACCCTAAATGAATTTCTTAAGAAGACATTACATTTTGATTCCGTAACTATGTATCATAATTTTGTCTAGGTGCCAGAAAATGATGTAGAAAACAATACAATATGAGAAGTCTAGTAAGGCTGGATGGAAAATGAATAACTGTCATGGTCTAGCTAGGGTACAGAGAGGCTTATGTCATGGAGCTGTTTCAACAGGCTGAGCGAGACAGCTCCTGATCCACAGCCCACCTCCAGAATGAGAGGGCCACTATATGGTCTAGCCACATGGGGAAAATGGGCCACCTCCTCCAGGACATTCAACCAGTTCATGTGAGAGAGAGGGAGAAAGAAAGTGAGAACTACACTTAAGCCCTGTGTGGTGGCTCAGAACTCTAATCCCAACTACACAGGAGTCTGAGAAATGAGGATCATGGTTCATAGCCAGCCCGGTAAGGAAAGTCTGTGAGACTCATCTCCAAAGATCGACCAGAAAACTGAAAGTGGTGCTGTGGGCTCAAGTGGTAGAGCGCTAGTCTTGAGCTGAGGAGCTCCAGAACAGCGCTCAGACCTAGAGTTCAAGCCCCATGACTGACAAGAAGTGGACTTCCCACTACAAAAAGTGGGCTGAATAGCAACCATTTAACTAGGGAGGATGGTAGAGAAGTCAAGCCTAGATTTCTGTGAACTTGAGATCATAAGTAGGTCACCCAGCTTCTCCATGCCTTGTTGTCCCCAGTTGCAAAACTCAACACAGTGAAGGATACCCTTCCTCATGGGAATAGGGTAATGATGAAAGAGAGCCATGTTTTGTTTCATAATCCCACACCTGTTGCAACATTAATAACAGGGGACACCTGAGCCCTTTCCAGATAACTTCCTGTCTTATGCTCACAGAATTGTTGAGAACATTACCTGAAGGCCACTCCCTCTGTGCCTAGCCATGTTCCAGAGATCCCTCTATATAAATCCCTTGTTTCCTCACAACTGTTCTGTGAAGAGACTGAGTTCCGATTGTTGTGGCCCTACCCAGAGCTTTATCTGTGGTCAAGAATCGGCTGCCATGGACTAAGAGTTTGTGATAATCCATCTAAACTGATGACTGAGCATGGCTCTACATGTCTACCATCCCAACTACAGAAGACCAGGCCTGGTGGAGCATAAATGTCACAGAAAGGAGGACCACCTGAGCTCAGCCCAGCCTGAGCATATATTGTTTTTTTTCTCAGAAATGCACAAGAAAAAAAGGTGGCTCCTCAGAGCCAGGGAGAGGAAACAAGCAGGGGGTCATGGTGCTTTCAGAGGGGTTTCTGACCCGAGTTGGGAATGGTGTTGGGGCGGCCACTCACCTGTGCTGCTGGGAGACACTGTTGGCATCTGATCCATGTAGAGCGAGCAGGGATGGCGGTGGCATGGCAGACATATGGGCCCAGAGCAGAGGACAAGGGGCAGGGGCCAGGTCAGGGCCTTAGGCTGGCTGCGATTTGAAATCCAGCACCACAGGAAGGGGGGGGAGGGGGCTGGGACATGTAAATTTCCTACTATTCTCTAAAGTTACCTTGAGTCTCTTGCTCACCACTCAGCCACCTCTACCTTCCTTAACTGCTGGTAGTGGTGTACTAAAAGACGGAATCCAGTTGCTACCAGGCATCATGGAATGTGGGCGTTGCCACCATTCTTGTATTCCATTGGTCAGAAAGAAACATGAAAGAATGGGGGTGTGGCTAGAATCCTGTGATGCAATCAGCATGGGCAGAGTCAAGTTGACAGGGACTCTCCCAGCCCTTTTCCCATTCAGTTGGGGACAAGAGGGAGATCACTTTAGCTGAATGGCTGCACAGATTGTTATTTATGTCTGTTTGTTGCCAGTCCCGAACCTTGAACTCAGGATCTGGGCACAGTCTCTGAGCTGCTTTTGCTCAAGGCTGGCCCTCTACCACTGGAGCCACAGGGCTTCTGGCTTTGTTGGCACTGAAGTTGGACAGGGGTCTCAAGAACTTTCCTCCTGAGGGTGACTTTGACAATGATCCTCCCATCACAGCCTTGTAAACATCAAGAAGGACTGTTGAGAGCCACTGGTGCCTGCCTAATCATTGGTCTTGCTGATGTTCTTGGACAGACCAGTGAGTTCCCTATCCTCAGGTTTAAGTGGTGGGAGCTGGAGCCCACAGTTTGAATCCTGGTCCTGCCACCTCCAAATGGCAGGAAATCCTAAGACACTCATTCATATCCATATGAATACAAATGGATGGGATGTATGTCATGATTGAATGGGCAGTTCTTCAATGATTCTAGGATAAAATTATACATAATTATATTATAGGACACTAATCGATTTTATTTAATACTTTATTAAGATGTAAACAATCACATTCATAAAATGGAGGAATAATGAAATACCTAAGAATTGGGCCTCACATACTATAAAGGTGCCATTTTTCTGCCAGGACTGGGATTTGAACTCATGGTCTGGGTAACACTGTTGTACTGTGTAGGAAGGGGAATCTGGCCTCCTTGAAGTCAAGAAATTCAAGTCTGTTCCTTAGGCCTGAAATCAATCCCCACGTATTCATGTACAATTTACATATATGATTTATATTTATATACATATGTTGACTCCATATTGCATTCAGTGTAGTTATTTTATTATGTTTTTGTTTTATTTATGTATTGACCATTTATTTTATTGACTATTATGGCACATAGAACATTGGTTACATTGATTACATAGGATATAGGCCTGCATATGTATTCCACTTCATATCTGACACCCAGGACATTCACAGAAAAGGAAAACGTGTCAGCATCAGCTTCTTACTCAACGATTCATTGTTTGGGAGTGCTGGTATCTGAACTCATGGCCTACAGGGCCAAATTCATGAATGGGCGAGTGTGAACACGCCTTCCTGGGGCAAACTGAGTGATAGGCTGTTCCCAGGACCTGAGATCGAGCCCTGGAGTTAACAAAATATGAACAGATTGACATGCAGATGACAGTACACTAATAAATATATATCTTTATAGAGTGCCAGAGATGTCTATTATTCAGTTATATAGACTACATTCCTACCAATTCTTGGGTATTTTTTATGCGTCCATGTAATTAATGTTATTGTTTTCATCCTTACACTATTAATGAAATTAATCAGTGTACTGAAATTATTGCATTCCTGTAAATAATAATATTCTTTTAATGCTTCAAAAATATTAAATAAAATCAATAAGACTCATGAAAACATGCTGTCTAATTTTATACGAGCATCATTCACGATCAACTCATTCAACTGTGACATTGACAAGAATCCATTGTTATTCCTATGGATGGGAACCAGTTTCTTAGTATCTCCTGCCATTGGTTGGTCAGATCCTATGTTGCCACTTGGGCCTATGGCTTCCCTAATAGTCTGTCAACCTTCAGCAATGCAAGGGGCAGTACCCTTTGCAACATTGTCATTCAGACCCAGGAGGGTCACCATGCAAAGGAAGAAAACGTAAAAAGGCCACATTTTTTCTGTGCATTGTTTTCCCTGAAAGGCCTGAGTGTCTAGGATCCCATCAGCAGCTGGGGGTCCAGTGGCTGCACCCCAGCCTAGAGTGATCAAAGCTGAGGTAGAATTGCCACAACCTGAATTCAAGCCATGTGCTTGAAAAAATTAAAAAAAAAACTTACATACATACATACATATATACATACAAAATATTAAAAATATTGTGAGGATCCTTGGCTTGTAATTCTTGCCATTTTTTCTGCCAGGCCTGTGATTTGAACTCAGGGTCTGGGGAAATCTGCAGTACTGTGAGGGATGGGAAGATCACCGTGTTGGAGACAAGAAACAAAGACTTGTTCCTAGGGCCTGAATTCAAAAACAATATTCGTATACATTTTAAATACGTGATTTATATTTACATGCACAGGTTTACTCATGTTGTGCTTAGTGTATTCATTTTTTATGTTTTATTTGTTTCTTATGCATTTGAGTATGATTACACATATAACATTTTTTGCATCTTATTACATGAGACATAGACTTGCTTATGTATTCTACATCATTCCTGAGGCCCAGGACTTTCACCGATAAGGAAAACAAGTGGGACAATTGGCTTTTCCACCAGGCTTAAGTTTTTGCCAGTTCTGTGACTTGAACTCAGGCTCTAACAGGCCCCCTTCATGAAAGGGTAAATGTTAGCACACCAGTCTGATGCAAGTGAAGTTACTGGGCAAATTTGAGGACCTGAGATCAAGCCTAGGAATGGCCAATATATAAACAGATAGATGTTTAGATTGCAGTGTGTGTGTGTGTGTGTGTGTGTGTGTGTGTATTAATAAATGTATATGCATCTACAAAGTTATACAGAGACAGACATTTATGTAGATTCTAGTGTATAATCTTATACAAAAAGTGATGTCTATATCTTATTTTTACATATTCTATTACTACCAATTATATGGTGTAAAATTATGCCTCCATTAATTAATCACGGTATACTAAATAAAGAATTAATCAATGACCTATATTTATTGCATACAATCTTATACTGGAATGAGTATCTAATTAGTAATTCAGTTAGTACATTTCAAACATTCTATTAGTATTCCTATAGATAGGAACAAGTTTCTAAGATCTTCAGCCATATGTAGGTGGCAGGCCTAGGATCGATCTCAGGGCCTAGGTATCTGGGTTGGACTCATGCTTCACTGACAGCCCCCCATCCTTCATCCATGCAAGGTCACGTACAATTTTCAAGCCAAGTCATTGAGCCCTAGGAGGGTCACAGTGCCAAGGAAACAAAAGTAAACCTGTTGTGTAAAATTACCTAGTTTTCCTTCTCCATTTTTGTTGGTTTGCTGTATTTTTGCCAGTGCTGGGAATTGAACTCGGGTCCTAGGATCCCTGAATCATCTGTGGGTGTAAAAGCTGCATCCCAACCTAGGGTAATCATGGTTTAAGACACAAGGAAGCATTTGCTTACTTGAGCAAAAGTAGATCAGGGAAAATGTCTAGACTCACAGTTCCAGCCTCAGGACCTGCCACAAAAAAAGAGCCAGTAACTCCATGTGTCTGTGTATATATACATGTATTTGAATTTGTGAAGATCCAGAGTTGCTATTCAGAAAGGCACCTAGCTAGGAAATTTGCTTTGAATAGAATGAATTTTTAGCACAGAGTGTGCATTCAAGGCAGTGCATGATCCGGCGCTCCCCTCACTGTTCCCAGTTAACCTGAGGGAGTCCCCATACCCCAGGCTGCTGAAGGAAATCTGCCTCATTGTTGGAACAGGCAGACAAAAAGCCTCACTCCTGTGCATCTGGATAACAAACAATTCATCCAAGCCAATTAGTGAGGATGAGTGTGCTCAGGCTGTTAAGGCTGTTAGGAAAAAAAAGACCTCTTTGTACAACAAGCAATCTCTGTCCCCTGTGCTCTGTTTTGACTGGAAGCTTTCATTTGTGCCACCTGCCATGGCAGACCAAGTTCCCTACACTCATCCTGTCTTTGTAAGACTATGTTTCAGTGTTGAAACAACCTGCTACCATTAATCCAACAGTCCTTCTGTTAGGCAATTAGGGAGCTGAACACAATGAAATGATTCATTATTGGCAATGGTGCCTCCGTGTGTGTGTGTGTGAGTGTTTGTGCGCATACATCGTCTTGGTGATTGAACTATGGACCTAACCACTGTACCTGAGTTTCTGCTATATAAGGACAGTACTCTACCACTTGAGCCACACAGCCACTTCAGGCTTTTTTTCTAGGGATGTGGTACGGAGGATTCAAACCCAGGGTTTCACACACACAAAGCAGTCTACCCCTAAGAAACATTCCCAGCACTCCAGGTTTCTTTCTTTCTTTTCTTGTAAATTGGAGGAGTTGAAGTCTGGGCCTGGGTGCTGTCTCTGAGCTCTTCATCTCAGTCTAGCACACTACCACTTGAGCTACAATGCCCCTTCAGGCTTTCTGGTGGTTTATTGGAGATAACCATCTCAAGGAATTTCCTGCCAAGGCTGTCTTTGGACCATGATCTTGGATAGTTTTGAAATGAGATCCTCAGCTTCCTGAGCAGGCAGAATGATAGACCTCAGCTAAAGACATCTAAGCCATGACACTTTGCTGCAAGTGGGTCCTTGGCTCAGCATGGTAGAAAATTAGCCATGAGCCCAAGAAGAAAGTCAGCGCCTATGCTCTGCGTTCAAGGTTCATGATGGAGAAACCTAAACCAAAACAATTGTCTGCAGGAGACAAGTCACTAGAGTTTAGTACATACATAAATTTGGCCCTGCCTTGGGGACATATCTGAGCCTCAACTTTCTCATCTGCACATTCATCTCACTTGTGTAGCTCTTATAAGGACCAGATTAAAAGATACAACTCGTGAAGGACTTAGCACATAGCACCCTGTGAAGGACTCAGCACTCAATACCCTATGGACAACCCAGAAGTACTCAACACCCAGCACCCCAGGAAGGACTCATCACATAGCTATATCCCACAAACTGTCATTAAAATTAGGGTGCTTTCATCAGTATCACCGTTGTTTCAGATACATGCCACAAACTGCACAAGTTCACATCTAATGGTTTAAAGGGGTGTTTTGTGAGGGAGAGTCATCAGCCTCTCATAGGTTGGAGGGACTGTCCTAAGATCTTTTCCTCAAGGCTAGATCTCTACCACTTTTAGGCACAGCTCAGAGTCTACCAGACTTCGTGCCAGGGCTGAGTTTTCAACCCCCAGTGTCTGATCTCACCCCCTGAGCAGCTAGTGGTGAGCCGTCAGTGTCTGGTTCCATGATGCTGGGCTGCAGCTATTGACCTCTGGATAAGTTAGGTTAGATGACAGCCGTCAGTTTCAGACTCCCAGCTTGCTCTGTGATGAGGTATTTGAAATCCTGACTTTCTATAATTGCAGTCAGAACATTCTAACTTGTTTTTTGTTCCAGTCCTGGGGCTTGAGGTAAGGGCCTAGACAGTCCCTAAGCCTTCATGCTCAAAGCCAGTGCTCAACTGCTTGACAGCACTACTTCCGGGTTTTCTGTGCATGTAATAGTGTGGAATTGAACCCAGGTCTTCATACATTCGAGGCGAGCATTCTACCACTGAGCTCCAGGAATGACAAGTGTAGAAATAGATATGTAGATTGTAACATATATATATATATATATGTATATATATATATATATATATATATATGTATATATGTATAAAACAAGACAGAGATGTCTGTATATTATTTAATTATATATTTTATATTACTACCACTTATCAATAAATTATTCCTTCCTGTATTGAAGTATTATGGTTGAATACATAACAAAGTATTAATTGAAAATTATTCAATATAGTATAATTATTGTGTATAATTTTATAATATAACCATACAATAATGTAATTGTTACTTTACAACATTCCATTCATAAGGATGTATATCGGAATGCATTTCTTAGAATATCCTACCATTCATAGGTGGGAGTCCTGGGATTCACACCCCAGGCCTAGGTTTCTGGTTTGGGCTATGGCTTCCCAGATAGCCCACCAAAATTCAGCAGTGCAAGGTCATGTAAACTTTCCGAGCCCTGCTTGCAATGCAAAGGAACAAACAATGAAAAACTGCCTCTAATACTTCCCAGTTTTAACCTTCTCCTTTTTCCCCCTCTCTTTTCTTCTTTTATCTTTTTGGTTTTGGGGTCAGAACTCTGGGTCTCAGTGCTGTTCCTCAACTCTTCAGCTCAAGGCTATCGCTCTACCACTTGAGCCATTGCGCTATACTCGTGACTTGTTTCTGCTTATGTGGTACTGAGGAATCGAATCCATGGCCTTATGCATGCAAGGCAAGGACTCTATTACTGAGCTACCTTCTCAGCACTTCTCCATTTTTTTTTTTTTGCCAGAGCCAAGATTTGAATTCGATTCCTAGGATCTCAGGATGAACTGTGGGTACAGAGGCTGCAACCCAGCCTAAGATGATCGAAGGTGTCACATGCAAAGATGCACAATTTTATTTCTTCTTTCCCTATTTGGATCCCCTTTATGTTTGCATCTTTTCTTATTGGTGTAGCTAGGCATTCTAATACTGGATTGAAAAGAAGTGGACAGATTGGACATCCTTGTCTTGTTCCTGAGTTAAGAGGAAATGGCTTTAGTTTTTCACCATTAAGTATAATGCTGGCTGTAGGTTTGTCCTATACAGCCTTTATTGTATTGAAGAATGTTCCATGGATTCATAATTTTTCCAAAACCTTCATCATAAAGGGGTGTTGGATCTTGTCGAATGCTTAATCTGCATGTATTGAGATAACCATGTGGTTCTTATTCTTGCTCCTGTTGATATGATGAATAATATTAATTGATTTGTGTATATTGAACCAGCTTTGCATCCCTGAAATGAATCCTGTTTGATCATGCTGTGTGATTTTTTGGATGAGTTGTTGACTTGGATTGGACAAAATTTTGTTGAGAAGTTTTGCATCAATGTTCATCAAAGAAATGGGTCTATAGTTCTCTTTCTTTGATGAGTCCCTGCCTGGTTTTGGGATGAGGGATATGATGACTTCATAGAATGTGTTCGGTAGTGAACTTTCTCTTCAATTTCATGGAATAGTTGGAGGAGTATTAGTGTGAGCTCTGCTTTGAAGGCCTTGTAGAATTCTGCTGTAAAGCCATCTGGTCCTGGTCTTTTCTTAGCTAGGAGGTCTCTTACTGCTGTTTCTATTTAAGTGCTTTCTATTTCAGGGCCTGTTAAGATGGTTTAACTCGTCTTGGTTAAGTTTTGGCATGTCAATATTTGCTAGAAAAAGGTCCGTTTCTGTTAAGTTCTCAAACTTATTAGCATGCAGGTTTGAGAAATATTCCCTTATAATGTTTTGAATCTTGATTGTTTCCGTGATGATGTTTCCATTCTCATCTCTGAGTTTATTTATTTGGGTTTGTTCTCTTCTTTTTCTGATAAGATTTGCTAAGAGTCTGTCAATTTTGTTAATTTTTTGGAAGAGCCAATTCTTTGTTTTGTTGATTCTTTCTATAGTTTTTTTGGATTCTAATTCATTTAATTCTGATTTAATATTAATTATTTCGTTCCATCTACTGGATAGGGGTTTTTCTTGCTGCTCTTTTTCAAGGAGGTTCAGATGTCTCATTAAATTGTTCGTTTCAGATCTCTCCAATTTGTTGATGGAGGAGTCCAGAGCTATAAACTTGCCTCTGAGTACTGCATTTTCTGTGTCCCAGAGGAGCTGGTAATTTGTGTGCTCGTTTTGTTGAATAGCATGAACATTTGAATGTCCTTTCTAATCTCTTCCATGACCCACTGGTGATTCAGCAGTGTGTTTTTCAGCCTCCAAGTGTTACCGGACTTTCTTTGGAGGCTTTTGTTGTCGAGTTCTAATTTTATTCCCTTATGTTCATAGAGAATGCAAGGTATAACTTCAATGTTTCTGAATTTGGACAAGTTTGCTTTGTGGCCTAAAATATGGTCTATTTTAGAAAATGTTCCATGTGTTTCTGAGAAAAACCTGTATTCTGATGCTGCTGGGTGAAATGTTCGGTAGATGTCTGTTAAATCTTCTTGATCTACGCAGCTGTTTAATTCTGCGGTTTCTCTGTTGAGTTTTTGCTGAGTTGATCTATCTAGTGGGGAGAGTGGTGTGTTAAAATCTCCAACAATTAATGTCTTTGGATCTACGTGGGATTTGAGGGAAAGTAGTGTTTCTTGGATAAATTTGGGTGTTCCATTGTTTGGTGAATAGATATTTAGAATCGTAATATCCTCCTGAATGGGAGATCCATTAATTAGCATGTAGCGACCTTCTTTATCTCTTCCCATGAATTTTAATTTGAAGTCTATTTTATCTGATATTAGGATTGCAACTTCTGCCTGTTTATGGGGGCCGTTTGCTTGGTAGATTTTGTTCGAGCTTTTAACACTGAAAATGTGTTTGTTGGTATAGGCAAGATGTGACTCCTGAAGACAGCAGATAGAAGGATCTTGTTTTTTAATCCCAGTAGACAAGTCTATGACCTTTAGTTGGAGAGTTAATTCCGTTAATATTGATAGGTAGGACTGAGAGGTATTTGGGAGTTTTTGCCATGTTATCCAACTTCTTGGGTGCTGTGAAAACTGGGTTCTTCTTATGGTTCTTGGATTCTCAGTTTGGGTGCTGTTTCTTGGCCTTTAGTGTGGTCTTGTTGGTTTTCTATGTTTAGGACATCTTTAAGAATCTTTTGTAGGGCTGGTTTGGTGGAGATGTATTGCATTAATTTTTCATTGCTATGGAAGTTTTTTATTTAGCCTTCAGTTATGTAGGAGAGTTTAGCTGGGTACAGTATTCTTAGTTCATAGTTGTTTGATTTTAGGGCATGGCATACATCATGCCTGGCTCTTCTTGCTTTGATTGTCTCTGCTGAGAAATCTGAGGTGATTCTAATTGGTTTGCCTTTATAGGTGATTAATCTTTTCTCCTTGACAGCTTTAAGGATCTTTTCCTTGGTCTGAGTTGATCCTGTGTGGATTATAATGTGACTGTGGGATGTCCTATGTTTGTCTAGTCTATTTGGGGTTCTAAAAGCATCTTGTATCTGAATAGGCCTATCTTTTTGTATGTTTGGGAAGTTCTCTGCTAGGATCCTGTTAAACAAATTTCCTAGACCATTAACTACTTTTTCTAGGTGCTCCTCTACACCAATTATCCTTAGATTAGGCCTTCTGATGGTGTCTTTCAAGTGTTGGATAGAGTTTTCATATTTCTTGGGCTTGTCTTGGATGGTTGTATGTTCTTTCTCTATAATATCTAGGCTGTCTTCAATCCCTGAGATTGGATATTCTGCATGGTCTAACCTGCTGTCGAATAGAGTGATGTGGGAAGGCACAGGGAGAGTTAACTAAGTCCTTATCTCAAAGCAAGAAATAGGTTGGGTTGGATGAAAGTAGAGAGAAAAAAAGAAGAAAGAGAAAGGGAAAAGAAAAGAGACCTGAAAAGTAGAAAAGTAAAAATTAATAATATTATGCAGGGTTGAAAACAATCTAGTTAGAGAAGAACGTGAATATAATGAGAGAATGGGAAGAATAAAAAGGAGATGTGAAAAACTTAAAACTAATACAGCTTAAAATAGTATATATGTATAAAGAGGTAGTACTGCTATTAAGGAATTTAATTCTCAGAGGTTTAGAATTCAGCAATTAATTTGTGGTTTAAGTATGTACACAATGGGGGATATGGTCTAATAGTCAACTACGGGTATATCTGAGGATGTGCAGGACAACAATTAAGTCCCATAAAGAAGACTGAAAGAGAGGAAAAGGTGAAAAGGATAAGAAAGGAAGAAAAAAAGACCAGAAGTTCAGTAGAGCTAAACAAAAAACAAAAAGATAATTTAAAAAAAGAGAGAGAAAGAAAACAAAAAGAAAGAAAAAGACACACACACATGTATCCTTAAAATAAAAATTATAAGAGGAAAAAAAAGTTACTGGAAAAAAATTTTTTTTCAAAAAAGGCAAAAATTAAAGATTAAAAAAAGTTTTAGAAAAGAAAAAAAGGTTTTTTTTTATGTAAGGTACCAAAAAAAAAAGAAAAGGAAGAAGAAAAAAAGTTTTTGATTTATTTTGGGAGTGGTGGGAAAAATCGTCTATATCCCTTGTGTCCATAACCAGCCTCTTTTTGGAGTCTCTGGTCTGCTTGTGGTCCTGTGGCTTGGTTGGTTTCTTACGTCAGTTTGTTCAAATAGGCAGAAAAATGCTGTGCTTTACCCAGGATTTTGTGATCCTCCTCCCAGGCTAGTTCAATGGGAGGGATATCTGCTTTGAGTATCACAAAAGAGGGAAATGGTTTTTTTCTCAAGTTTGGAGATGCTGTGCTGAGGCTAGGTTCTGGGTAGAGTTGAGGTCTTTCAACTAACAGTAGCTTTTCCTGGGGGCTGGTTTGTGACAAACTCACAGAGCCCAGCCTGGAGCCACTCTCAGGGTTTCTGTTTACTGAATTTCAATTGTTGTAGAGGCTGCTAATGGGAGGGACAGCCTCTGGCTCTGATTACCCAGTGAAGAAAGCCACTCCTAAGGCTGGCGCCCGAACTGGGTGACTTTTCCCTGGGTAGAGCTGAGTCTGGCAGGTAATGCCATTAAGTTCTTGTGACCTACTAAATGACTCTAGTTTTTTTTCCAAGGCCTGAGTTGGAGCTAGCAGCTCAGCCGAGATTTGTTGGTATCCAAGATGGAGATCTCAGTGCTGGGGGGGGAGGGTTGGCCTTCCCTCCTCTGCTCCCTGAGAAGGAGTGAATATGTCAGGCTTCTACTCATGGCGAGTCTTGGTTAATGGGTCGTCTCTTGTCTGTGAACTTCAGGATGAAGATGTCTGCTCCTTGTAGGTTCTTGCTGGTGTTGAGTAGAATCAGCTTGCCCCTGCATCTGACTCCTTTGTCCCGGAATCTCTGTGATTCAGGTACGGCGTCTGAGGCAGCCGCCGCAACCGCTGCTGCAGCGGCGGCAGCTGGTGGCAAGAGCTGAAAGCTGTCTCCTTGCCTGGATTTTCTCTCTCTGGCCTAACTCTCTGACCTGTGATCGCACACTTTGTGTGATTCTCTGCCTTAGGACTGTTCACTGGAACTCTAAAACTGCTTTCTGTGCGAGAGCTTGTTTAGCCTCTAGCTTCTCCTCTGACATCTTCCCGGAACTCCTCAATTTTTATTTTTATAACATTCCATTATACATTCACATGAATAGGAAAGAGCTCCCTCCATTTGTAGGTGGCAGTCCTGGCATTGAAACTCCAGGCCTGGGTAGTTTACTTCAAAATGCAAACCATTACAATAACACTGTGAAGATTTCAGTTTGTCACAATGAAAAAAGAACAAGAAGAAAAGAAAGCCAGGTGTCATTTTTTCCTGCCTGTAATCCTAGCTCATCAGGAGTCTGGGACATAGAGAATACCAGTTTGAATTCAGCCAGGACAGGAAAGTCCACAGCACTCTTATTTCTGAGGGATCAAAGGAATAAAAACTCGTCATGAGTGAGGCTGTGGCTCAAGGAAAGAGCGCTATCCTTGAGCAAAAGGAGCTCAGGGACAGTGCCTGGGCTCATAATACAACACCTGGACCTGCCAAAAAAAAGAGCAAAATAAAAAACAAGTAACTCCATGTTTCCCCATGTATGTATGCATGCATTTCTATCGGTAAAGATCCAGAGTCACTATGATGAAAGGCATCCAGCTAGAAAATTTGCTTTGAATAGAATGATTTCATAATACAGACTGTGCTTTCAAGACAGTGCGTGTTCCGGGCTTCCCTCACTGTTCCCAGTGTAGCCTGAGGTTTTCTGCACACACCAGGGTGCTGGAGGAAGTCTGCCTCATTGTTGGAACAGACAGACAAAAGGCCTCACACCAGTACAGCTGTGTAATAAACAACTCCATCCAGGCCAATTAGTGAGGAGGAGTGTGGGCAGGCTCTAAAGGCCAGGAGAAAAAGACCTCTTTGTACCCCAAGCTATCTCTCTCCCCAGTGCTGTTTTGACAGGAAACCTTCATTTGTGCCACCTCCAGTGGCAGGCTAAGTTCCCTTCATTTATCCTGTCTTTGTTAGACTATGTTCCAGTGTTGAAATAACCTGCTACAATTATTTCAAGGGTCCTTTTGGCAGAAAACAAGGAAACTGAACCTAATGAAATGATTCATTATTGGCAATGGTGGCTTCCTTGGTTTTGGAAGCTTGCTAAATCTAAGCACATGTGTAATATCACAATGCTCCCTGTCATTTAGGGCTGGTGATGCTCATCAATTTTTGAAACCTTTGACCTCTCCTAGTTTGGACCCGGATGGCTAGGTTTTGGGGTTGAACACAGGGCCTCAGTGTTGACCATGAGCTCAGAATAGAAGCTCAGTGTTCTACCATTTTGTGTCACACCTTCACTTCTGGTATCTGTGTTTGTTTGTGTGTATCTATGTGTGTGTGTGTGTGTGTCTGTGTGCACATGTATGTGTGAGCATACACTTGTCCTGGAGCTTGAACTAAGGACCTGAACACTGGACCTGAGTTTCTCCGGTACAAGGATTGCATTCTATCACTTAAGCCACATAGCCACTTCAGTCTTTTTCTAGTATGTGGTACTATGGAATCAAACCCAGGGATTCATACAGGCAAAGCACTCTACACCTAAGACACATTCCCAGCACTCCACTTCAGGTTTCTTTCTTTCTTTTTTTTTTGGAAGTTGGAGGAATTTATATCTAGGCCTGAGAGCTGTCCTTGAGTTCTTCAGCTAAATCCAATTGCTCTACCACTTGAGCTACAGCATCCCTGGAGGTTTTTGGTAGTTCACTGGAGAGAAGCCTCTCAAGCAATTTCCTGCCCCGCCTGGCTTTGGACTGTGATCCTCAACTCTCAGGCTTCTGAGTAGCTAGGATGACAGGTGGGAGTCACCAGCTCCCAGCTTCCAGTTCAAATTTCTAAGTGGTGAAAAGGAGATTAGAGTCTCATGGGACCTTTTGTGTCTGGGATAGTTTGGAACCGAGATCATCATATCTCAGCTTCCTGGGTAAGCAGGATGACAGACCTCAGCTGTAGATACCTAGACTGTAACACTCTGTTGCAAGGGGATCCTTGCCTCCACGTGGTAGAAGGCTAGCCATGAGCCCAAAAGGGAAGGGTCAGGGGCTAGGCTCTGAGTTCAAGGTTCACGACTGAGAAAAATAAACCCAAACAATTGTCTGCAGGAGACAAACATAATTTTGGCCCTGACGTGGGGACATATCTGAGCCTCAAGTTTCTCTTCAGCACAATCATCTGACGTGGGGAGTTCTTACAAGAACCAGATGAAAGTAGGACTCAGCACACGAAACTTCATGAACGACTCATCACATAGCTGTATCCCACAAACTTAGAATTAGGGTGCTTTCATCAATATCACCATTCTTTCAGAAACACATCAAAAAGCACACAAAGATCACATCTAATGATTTAGAGGGGTTTTGGGGGGGAAAGTGGAGTCAGCCACGGGGATTGCATTGAAAGCCTGGTTACTGTCCTAAGATCTTTTGCCCAAGGCTAGAGCTCTACCACTTTGAGGCACAGCTCAGAGTTTCGCAGACTTCCTGCCAGGGTTGGGTTTTAAACTCACCAGTGTCAGATCTTAGCCCCCAAGTATCCTGGATGACAGAGGTGAGCGAGCCAGCAGCATCTGGTTCTGTGCAGCTGAGTTGCAACGGTTTACATCTGGCTAATTCAGGTGAGACAGCAGCTGTCTGCACGAGACTCCAGACTTGCTCTGTGATGAGGTATTTGCAGTGATATCCTTATATAGTTGTAGTCAGAACATTCTATCTTTTTTGGTGCCATTCCTGGGTCTTGAGTAAGAGTCTTGACACACAGTCTCTAAGCTTTTATGCTGAGCTAGTGCTCAGCTGCTTGAGCAACAGCACAACTTCCAGATTTATCTATGCACACAGTAGTGAGGAATCGACCCTAGGACTTTGCATGTACTAGGCGAGTACTCTACCACTGAGCCCCAGTAGTGACAAGTGTATAAACAGATAAATGTGTAGATTCGTAGATAGATAGATAGATAGATAGATAGATGTAGATGCATAAAACAAGAGACATATGTCTGTATACTATGAAATTGCATATACAATATTACTACCGATTATTGGCAATTAAATTATTCCTTGCTTTTTTAACTATCATAGTTGAATACATAATAAAGGAATAATTGAAAATTAGTCAATGTAGTATAATTGTTGTGTATAATTTTATAATCATACACTAACTACCAATTTAATTGTTAATTTTATAACATCCATTTGTATGGATGTATATGGGAATGGGTTTCTTAGAATCTCCACTATTCATTAGTGGCAATCCCGGGATTCAACCTCCAGAACTAAGTTGCCAGTTTCAGTATGGCTTCCTTAATAGCTTGCCAAACATCAGCAATGCAAGGTCATGTACACTTTCAGGGACTTGTCATTTAGACCCAGGATGGTCACAATACAAAGGAAAAAAAAGTAAAACCACCTTCTTGAACTTCTCAGTTTTATGCTTCTCCTTTTTTTTAATTTTTATTTTTTTTGCCAGCCACAAGATTTGAACTCGGGTCCTCGGATACAAGGGTCTGCTGTGACAGAAATGCCAAGACCTGAGTGCAAGCCCTGTGCTCGGCTAATAATAATAATAATAATAATAATAACAACAACAATAAAGCCCTGGTTTGGAATTTGCACCATTTTCCTGGCATGCCTTGTATTTGAACTCAGGGTATGGATAACTCTGTAGCACTGTAGGTGAAGGGCAAAGGCTCACCGTGCTTGAAGATAAGAAATTCAGAGCAGTTATCAGGGCCTGAATTGAATCCCCAGCACTGGAAAAAGGAATTTTAATATATGAGATCTATTTACTTGCATAGGTTTACTGTGTATGACGCTTATTACCCTTATTTATTTAGTATTATTACACATATAACATTTTTATTACATCATATCACATAGGATATATCCGCATATGGATTATGCATCATATTGAGACCCAGGACTTTCTCAGAGAAGGAAAAAATAAATATGTCAAAATTGGCTTCTTAATCCACAAATAAATTTTTGGCCATGCTAGGATTTCAACTCAGGGTCTTCAATGGCCAATCCATAAAAGGGGTCACAGTCTTAGCACACCAGCCTCTGGCAAACTGAGCTGCCAGGAGTTCTGAGGACCTATGATCAAGCCATAGGAGTGTCTTATAGATAGATAGATAGATAGATAGATAGATAGAAAGATAGATAGATAGATAGATAGATAGATAGATATGCATACATAGAGAGGGAAGGTGAGGATATTAAATTATATATGTATATATAATTACTAATTATTCATTACTAAATAGTGCCTCCATTTAATGAAGTATCACGGTTGAGTACTTACAAAAGCCTTAATTAAAAATTAGTCAATAGACTTCCATTAGGGGAATTATACCATGGTGCTGGAATGGAAGATATATATATCCAATAATTTTTGTGTGGCATTCTAAAATAGAATCATGGATTAGCTGCAAGTTTATTGCTTTCATAATATTCCATTAGCATTCCCATGAATAGGAAGGATCTCCTTCCATTTGTGGGTGGCAGTCCTATTATTTGAACTCCAGGCCTGGGTAGTTTACTTTGAAGGCAAACCATTGGAATGACACCATAAAGATTTCAGATTGTTACAATTATAAAAAAGAACAACAAGAAGAAAAGAAATCCAGGAGCCATGGGCTCATGCATGTAATACTAGCTCCTCAGGAGGCTGAGATGTAGAGATTGCCAATTTGAATTCAGCGGGGGCAGGAAAGTCTTTGAGACTCTAATTTCTAAGATATCACATGAAAAAAATCAATGGAGTTGTGGCTCAAGGGCAGAGCACTACCCTTGAACAAAAGGAGCTCAGGGACAGGGCCTAGGCTCATATTAAAAACTTGGAACTGCCCCCCCCAAATGAAGCAATAACTCCATGTCTCTGTATATGGATGTATGATGTATGGATGATGGGCAGTCAGCAGGTTGCCATGGCCAGCCCCCCAACCTGGTCAAGCTAGGAAAAGCCCTGAAGAGTCCTCAGTCTGAACCTGCAACTTGACCAAAGCATCCCTCTCTGCCATTTAAAAATTGAAGCCTTATATTCTGGCTGAAGTCTACCATCGGGACACGTAGCAGCCAGCCACTGCCTCCAGGGAGACCACAGTTCCTAGACTGTAGGAGTTGTCGAACTTTTTGGCTCCATAGTCTCTATCCCTCTGTAGGATATGAGTCTAGACCTCTGGGGCCTGGTGGCTATCACTCATTTATCATTCGTCATTGCCAAGTCTCAGGCTGGTCCCAAATCTTGGCAAAGATATTAAATAGCAATTTCTATGCCAAAAGGGGTATGCCAATAAATCCCACCCTCATAACTCCCATGAGAAGTGAGCCTTGGGCTGTGAATGTGGCTTAGTGGTATAGTGCTTACCTAGCACACACTAAGTCCTGGGTTCAATTCCTCAGTCCAAAGAAATAGAAAAAGCCAAAATTTGCACTGTGGCTTAAGTGATAGAGTGCTAGACTTGAGCAAAAGGTGATCAGGAACATACCCAGACCCTGAGTTCAAGACCCAAGACTGGCAAAAAGAAAAAAAATGAGCCTGGTATGACATATTCTTGTGGGACTCATAGGAGGGCCATGGTTATAGGAAAGAAGTAGAGTAGAGGGAAGCTGCTGATGGCTCACCTCTGTAAGCAACTCAGGAGGCTGAGATCTGAGGATCCCAATTGGAAGCAGGGAAGTCGATATGAGACACTTTTCTCTAATTAAACATCCATAAAGCCAGAAGTAGAGATATGGTTCAAGTAGTACAGTGCTAGCCTTGAGCACAAAAGCTCAGGGATCGGATAGAATCCAGGCCATGAATTCAAACCCCAGGACTGACACACACACACACACACACACACACACACACACAAACACAAACAAACATCATGATAGAGCATTTGCCAGTCACCTTTCACAAGTTCCATCTCTAGCAACTCATTATTTAAAAAAAGAGAGATAAGGGAAGATAAGACTTGCTCCAGGAGGTGCTATAGTCAATGCCAAAATTCCACAGGAGTTCTAAGATATGGATACAGGACAGAGAGCCTCAGGCAGAAGGTACAGCATGGGCAAAGGTCTTGAGGTGTGCTGTAGAGCAGGTAGTGTGGGTGGAATGAAGGTTCTGTGGCTTCAGAAGAGTCTGTCAGGACATTCATGGCTGGGCCAAGGTTTGTACTTGAGTCACAGGGCAGAGGTTGGGGTCCAAGAAGGGGGCCCAGGAGAAGAATAACTTGGCTTTTCACCACAGACCCCTGCCATTTCTGGTGGCTGGAAGCCTATTTTTCACAGCTCCTGACCCACAGAATTCCTTTGCCTGGAGGAGTCAGTACAAATGCAGGGGAGAATGCTTGCTTAAGAAAAGCTTCTAGCCCAATGCCACCAGTGGCTCAACCCCTGTAAATCCTAGCTACTCAGGAGACTGAGATAGAGATCGTGGGTCAAGCCAGTTCAGGGGAGGAAAATTAGTGAGACTCTTCTTGCCGATGAACTACCAAAAGCCAGGAATGGAGTTGTGGCTCAATTGGTAGAGAGCTAACCTTGAGGGAAAAAGTTAAGAGACCAGAGCCCAGACCCCTGAGTTCAATCCCCAGTACTGGCACGTAAAAAGTAAAGAAGAGCTTTCAAGAGTTCCTAGTCCACTGTGGTGAAAGGCCAGATCAGCCAGGCCCCAGTAGCCTTGTACTCCTAGCTCATCAGAAGGATGAGATGTGTGGATTGAGGTTCAAAGCCAGTCTGAGCAGGAAAGTCTGGGAGACTCTGAACTCCAAGGAACCTCTAGAAACCAGAAGTGGCTCTGTAGCTCAAGTGGTAAGCTGAAGAGCTGGAGCACAGTGCCCAGGCCCAGAGTACAAGCCCCATGACCAACACCTAGCCTGCTTGGTCTTACTTTGTGGCTCTAGGAAGAGTATTTTCCAGTGGGCCCCTGAGGGTCTCCCAATACCTAGATCTCCTACAAGTCTTGAGAGCAGCCTGTTTGGAGGCCATTACCTACAGATATTTCTCTTGGGTATTTATTGGAACATTACAGGATGGAATAAGAAAAACCCTAGGTCTCCTTGGTACAGACCAAAATTTTCTTAATGCAAACCCAGAAACACACAAAAAAAAAAAAAATCAAAAAAAGGTTGGACAAATGGGATTGCATGCAATTGCAGATTTTCTGCCTGGCAAAGGACATAGCTAGCAAGATCACTAGAAAGCCCATGGATTGGGAGAAGATTTTCACTAGCCATACAATGGATAAAGGTCTCATATCTAAAATATACCTGGAACTTAAAAAATTAAATCCCTCAACAACAAATCTTCAAAGAATCAACTGCCCAATAAATAAGTGTGCTAAAGACTTAAAGAGAAATTTCTCTGAAGAGGAAAGAAGGATGGCCAATAAACACATGAAGAAATGCTCAAACTCTCTAGCCATGAAAGAAATGCAAATCAAAACAGCATTGAAATACCACCTCACCCCAGTTAGAATGGCTATAATCAAGAACTCTAATTACAGCAGATGCTGGAGGGGATGTGGACAGAAGAGAACCTTATTGCACTCTTGGTGGCAGTGTAAACTTGTTCAACGATTTTGGAAACCAATATGGAGATTCCTCAAAAGACTCCACATAGAGCTCCCCTATGACCCAGCAATCCCACTTTTGGTCATGTACCCAAATGTTTACAAACAAGACCACACTGAAGCTACCAGCACATCTATGTTTATTGCAGCATTATTTACCATAGCTAAGATATGGAACCAACCCAGATGTGCTTCAGTAGATGAATGGATCAAGAAAATGTGGTATATATACACAATGGAATTCTATGCCTCCATCAGAAAGAATGACATTGCCCCATTTGTTAGGGAATGGAAAAACTTGGAAAAAATTATATTGAAAAGTAAGCCAAGCCTGTCTCTGGTATGGCATGTTCAGAATTTGAAAATGAGTAGTTAGTAGTCATAGGAATGCTGAGGAACAGATATATTCTGTCCTCTTAACAATTAGTCAGTTTTCAAATTTAGGAGTTTCCATAGAATTGAACTGTTTTCTGTTTTAGTATGAGACAATACTAAAATAATGTTTTTATCAAAATAATGGCAAGTCTATTCTGAAAATATTGTATACTTTGATAACATTCACGTTGAATTCCCTCCGATAAAGAAAGAGCTAATTCAAATTAGCAGGCAAAATGTTCATTTTTTAAAAGGTAATACACATAGAATAATATTTATTATACCAATACAGTGAAATTATATTTTATGCAGCTCATTTTAACTTAATTTTATTGTCAAGGTGATATATAGAAGTCTTGCAGTAATTGTAAGTTAGTGAATACAAAATATGTCAAAATTTTTACCCCTCCCTCATTTTTCTCACACTTTTCCTTCACCCCAACACTCCTCACAAATCATAATGTAAATTTCTAACATGTTGTCTTGTGAGTATTGCTATTGCATTGATTTGCCTTTAGTCCTTTGTCTCGCCATTTTATTGTTCCACTTCCCTTGTCAAATGAAGATATATATATATATATATATATACAATACACAGGATACTGAAATCAAATACAACAGTGGACACACCATAGAGGAAAACACAAAAGAAAAAAGAAATCACATAGTAGATTAAAAACAACAACCACAAAGAAAAACCTCTCTTTCCATATCTAGGAGTTTATTTTGCTCAGTATCATTTTTTTGTGTTCATTTATGCATAGCTATTGAGCCATTCTGTTCATCTGCTAGGACTACCTTAGATATTTCCTAATTATTACAAATGAGGGAAACCATGGAATCTGTCTTTGTGTCTTGCTTATTTTTCTTAGGATTTTTTCAAGTCTTTCCATTTCCTTATGAATTGGAAGCATAGAATTCCTCCGTACATATATAAACCACATTTTGTCAATTCGTTCATCTAATGAGTGATATATTGGTTTAAAACATGATTGCATGTAAGTATCACTTGAAGCCATTCAAAAATGACAGATGCCAACTCACCAGATATACTCATGTCATGATTTCCAAGTAAGATAGTATTTTATGGTGGTACAATTGTTAAGATATCTGAATGAGTCTAATGTATATCTTGCACTGAATTAGGCAGGAAGATATCCAATATCATATAGGATAAAAATGGTAGTGAAAAAATATTTCCCTTGAGAAAGACATAGGAGGCTGCCAGAAGTATGAATTAGTTCAGATAATTTTGAAGAATTTAGAAATGCAAGCTCAATTATGTCTCTTTAAAGAATAATTATGTAAGTAGAAGGGAAAAAGAAGGGCAAGAGAAGAAAATAACTGACAGCAGATCATTGTCCCTAGTTAGAGTATAAAATGATATAATCTATAACTTCCAAGTTAAAAAGAGACCAGTTATGATCTGTCAATGGCGACTGAGGAATTTTCTATTTTAAAGAAGAATCAATTCGAGGAGTCTTCAGTCACATCAGTAAAGCTGTATGTGCAATCTAATACTTGGTGTTACTTGTCCTACATTTATAATGAGTAGGCTGATAAGAAATCCAAACATATCTAAATATATTTCAATAACATCCCAAACTGATATGGATAGATGGGTCAATAATTGGAACTATAGGACAAAGTAGACTTGTCTGTGTTTTAGTTCAATCTATAATCTCCTGGCTAAATAAAGTTTTCAAAAATGTTCAGAGAATACCTCTAAAAAAAGTTCATGAGTTATAACTGTATAATATTTCTAAGGTCAGGATAAAAGCATTTGTTCCCAACATTTAGAATCAACAGGACCTGTTGAATTTATGGATCCAGAATTTTATGTCTTCACATTCATATCTCAACATTTTATTAATATGACTTTCACCAAAACACTGTTCTTATTGAACTTGTCTATGTCCTTTTACTTTTCAAATCCAAATAGTAGATTTTCTTCAATATCTTCCTGAAAATTCTTTCCTTCTTTTTCTTCTGTAAATCTGTGTTTATTACTTTTTTGTTTTCTTATTTATCTCTTTCCTCCAATCTTATCCACACTGATACTCACATTGTTCACACTTTCAGCAGAATTTTCCTTTTGCTCTTCCCTTTAATAATGTCCCTGATTTTATTATTATTTTTCATATTCATGTTCGTGGATATTTTGATGATGTTCAAACAGACCTATCTTTGCATCTGTTTACATAAACTTTAGAACAATCAGAGAGTTTTTTCCTCTAAATCCATCTTTTCCACCTGTAGTCCTTATCATCAAGAATGTAACTAACATAGTTAGGAGACAGACATGTGGAAACACTTTAGAGTTCCTCTTACCCTACCTCCATCCATTAGATGAACGATCAAGATTTTCTCAGTTTCTGTAACTAATGTAATTTCTATGTACTCCTTTTTATACCCATGACACCAGCCTATTGCAAATACTCATCACCAGTCACTCAGTCCTAAAACAACTGTTTACAAAGTATGCATTTTTCCCCATAGTCTTTTCATATTGGTCCTCTCCATCACCAAATGGCTCTCTTTGTAAGCACACACAGTGAAGAACTCAGACAAAAATTCTAGTACCATTATTTACTCACAACATTGACTGTTGGTCTTATATTTCTCATCTGTAAATGGATGTAATCTACTAGAAATATTGAAGAATATAAATATTGACTTCTAGAGCAAGGAAAAAGAAAGTAAACAGTCCTTACATTTTCTACCTTAGCTTACAAATAAGGAAAGAGTCAAATTCAGTTTGTTGGTATAAAGTCAGAAATAGTTTCATGAAGAAATAAAAATAAATTTTAACTCCTGGCTCTGCAGCTTGTGTCCTTTTATGGTAACTGCAGATAAGTAAGTGGTATTATGTATATTGTGTCATGTATTTACAGCTGTAGAGAAGAACATACTCTTAATATATCATTGGAAACATTGGTTATTGAGTAGTGTCTATATGAGAAAGTTATTTGAACTAATCACATTAAGTTGAAACCTACATCTTAGTCCATCAAAATATGGAAATAATAGATTTTATTTATAAGAAAATAATATCACCAAGAACAGTGAGTATACATTAGAAAGACTGCTGGCATAACATTAGGGTTTTTACTGTCTCTACCTGTTTATGTGATTGTATTTCTTGATATTGAAACTCTCCTCTTTTTATTCTGGGTTTTTTTTTTTTTTTTGGTTCATCATGGGGCCTGGACTCTGGGCCTGGCACTGTCCCTCAGCTCTTCAGCTCAATGTACACTACCACTTGAGCCACAGTGCCACTTCCCGCCTTTTCTGCTTATGTGGTGCTGAGGAATCAAACCCAGAGCCTCATGTAGGCAAGGCCAACACTCTGCCACTGAGCCACCTTCCCAGCCTTCCTCTTGTTATTGTATGTCATCCAACGCTGTTTATAACTATGCACTCAATGTGGGAAATTTAGCTTCAAAGATAATTAAAGTTTTTTTTTTTCTTTTCAATCACAACATCGTCATTGTTAGGCTACACGCCATCCAAATTATTATTAGCATCATAAGTGCTAATTATTGAACGTCGGTTATGTGTCTATGATTTTACTATTATTTGTCTATTGATTAATAATTTTAATGTTACCACTGTGCATGGATCCATATTGAAATTTTCAATAAATAAACAAAAAAACTAAACCATATCAGGTAACTTGACTGTGTGCTTATAACAAATTATGGAATAGATTTTTTGAAGCATTGCAAATTCCTAATCAGTATTAATTAACTTCCTCTCTCTCCTTAACTACAAACAAATATTTAAGAGTTTGGGCAGAACCTTTTCAAGTAATATACTGTAAATGTAACTACAATATCATGTGTATACCTAAAATTCCCTTGAAAGTAATAAACTCTACTTTATATTGAAATATTAGTTATTTTATTCTAGGAAACTTTTAGAAAAATAGACTGTATATCTTTGAAATGAAAAAGGTAAAAATACTAACATAAATGTTTTAGAGGGAGTCTGTCATATATATATATGTTATGTGTAGAATAGTTCATTTTTAGAGATTATTTGTCATCAGAAATATATACATATATCTAAATTTATTTGCAGAATGATATACATCATAGTGAAACAAACATCTTAAAACATAATTATAATTAATAAATAACTTCATGAAACCAAGTGCCGGTAACTCACCCTTATAATACGAGTTATTCTGTGTGCTGAAATCTTAGAATTGTTTTCGAAATCAGCCCAGACCGAACAGTACTTGTTAGATTCTTATCTCCAATTAACCACTAAAAACAGGAATTAGCTCTTTTCCTCAAATTATAGAGTGTTGTCTTTGACAATAAAAAGGCTTAGGGACAATGCCCAGGCCTTGCAAACAACACCCACAACAACAATTGTATCACATTAATTTCACAAAAGCCTCTTTTAACTGCTGTGAATATTTCTTAGAAACATGAATACATACCCCTGAAAAATGTTAAGTAAAAAAGTATAAAATATTTAAGTCTATGTTAAAGACATGACTATTTAGATTGTTTAAGATATTTAGGTAATGATTACAAGTTAATAATAATGATAGGTAGGTCATATATTGGGACTGGTTTTTTTTATTCTATTTTACAAAAGTAATAAAATGATATTTATAATGATTATATAAAATTACTCTTGCTTGGTATTTGAATTATCATTTGATAAATATTTTTAAATGGTTTCCAAAGCAAAGGAGTCTCAATTCTTTTGTAATTTCAAAACAATTAAGAAAATGATTTCAAGGCTGGTTCACTCTAAGTCTATGTTTGTTTTCTTCTTCTAGTTTTCATATGTTAGTAGAAATTAAAATTCCAAAAATTTAATGGATATTGGCATTCAGGAACATCTTCACATATACTAATATTGAAGTCGCTTTAGTGGAATTGTTTTATTTCATTTGTTACTTTCACAAATAAATCAAGATGATTGTGTATTTTGTTCTTTTCACTGCTTTTGGCTCTTATCTTGATAATACGTTTTTCCTAGTAAGGTAGAGATAAGCCATTTGATTGAGCAAGTAACATATGACTTTCATAAAATGCAGATGCATAGATGTCTTCTGTCATTTCCTAAAAGTTTCTTCCAGAAAAGTTTCTCAATTACTTAGAAGTTTTTCCCCTTCCCCTCTACAAATTATACCGACATCAAATACAGTGAAAGCAGGGGTTATACTGTGGGGGAGGGACATACAAAACAACAAAGAAATAATCTTATAAATGTTTTAGAAACAATTGCATGAAAGAAAAAAAACATTTGAATACATATCTTAGGGTTAATTTCCTTAACATCACCTTATCTGAACTTTCTGCTTGACTCAGACATATACTAAATATTGCAAATAAGGGAAACCATGGGAAAGAAATAGGGATACAGGTGGACCCATTGCAACAATGAGATATACAAGTCCTTATGTCAAAAAATGAACTTTACAACTTTGGTGGGGGGTGTAGGGAGGAGGATTGGGTGGCGTGGCGGGGGAGGATGGGAAGGAATGGGAAGGGGAAACAAAGGAGGAGGCTACAATGCTTGATAAGAAATATACTCATTAAATTGTCCATGTAATTGTAACCCCTCTGTACAGTATTTTCACAATAAAAAAATAAAAATAAAAATAAATTACTTAGAAGTGATGCATAATTCCTAGGTATAGGTATTCCAGTTATCACATATACTTTTGGATTATGTTATCTCTGTATAAATTCAAACGGACAAAATACCTTCAAAATAAACAGAAAAAACATATTTGTTTTTTGTTTTTGTTTTTTTTTTTTGGGTCTGGTCGTGGGGCCTGAACTCTGGGCCTGGGCACTTGAGCTCTTCAGCTCCAGGGTAGCGCTCTACCACTTGAACCACAGCCCCACTTCCGGCTTTTTTTGTTTTGCTTATGTGGTGGTGAGGAATCGAAACCAGGGCCTTGAGCATGCAAGGCAAGGGCTGTAACACTGAGCCACGTTCCCAGCCCCACATCTTTGTTTTAAATGCAGTAGTTTAGAAAGAGTTTTTAGCCAACACCAAAAACATCTTTTTAGCTATTCTGCATTGTGTGAAGAAGTTTTAACAATAGTTTTTTTTTCCTGACATGTAATTCACTTACAATATATTATCACCTTTTATTGTATACATTTTAGTGCTTTGGAAGTAAATTGTACCTTCATAGGTTTTCAAAGCCTAGTTTTCACAAACTTGCATTTCTTCAAATAGAAATGCTGTAAATTTTAGAACAGACAATAAAATAGATATAAAATTCAGTTACCGGAATTTGCCCAGCATACATCCTCTATATTTGGGGGATCATGTCCAGGGTCTCACACATACTATACAAGTTCACTGTCAATTAACTACATTCTCTGTCCAAAAATGTTTTTTACTTCTGTTTAATACATTCATAGAAGTGTAATGCGTGGATCCTATACAATTCTTTTTCACCTTTTGAAGGCTTGAAAACTTGTTTGCTAAAATGACTGCAGTATTATACAAATCAATCACAATGAGAAATATATCAATTTCTCCACAAATGCATTACTATATTTTGCCTCCTCTTTTTATATTATGGTCATACTAGTGAGTTTTCTTTTTATTATTTCTTAGACACTAAAAAGGAGTTTAATTCATATGCTCCTCCTATTGGCTATTGATTTACATATGTTATTTAAAGAAATATCCTATTCAGGAAAAATTTATATAGATTAGAAGATATAAAAATACTTAAGTTTCAGAATCATTGTAGCATTAACATTGTAGCATTAACAAATACGTGCCCTCTGTTGGATATGTTTTCATTTCTGTTATAGTGTCCCTTGAATTATGAAAGGTTATCACTTGATATAATCCAGTTCTTGCTTTTCTTTAGCCAGTAATATTTTCCATGTCAAATTTTTAGAAACCTTTACTGATCAATGTCATGAATTTTTACATTTAGGTTTTATAGGTTTTTACATCTCACATTTAGTTTGATAGTCATTCTTTATAAGGTTTGAGGTAGGCCAGGTGCCGGTGGCTCACGCCTGTAATCCCAACTACTCGGGAAGCTGAGATCTGAGGATCGTGGTTTAAAGCCAGCCCGGGCAAGAAAGTCCATGAGACACTTATCTCCAATAAACCACTACAAAACTGGAAGTTTTGATGTTGCTCAAGCGGTAGAGTGCTCACCTTGAGCTGAAGAGCACATGGATAGCGCAAAAGCCCAGAGTTCAAACCCCATGACTGACATACAAACAAAAAAACAAAGGATTGAGGTTGTAGTCTAAGATCGTTCTTTAAATCTAGAGAGGCAATAGTGGCAATACAACCATTTAAGATTCTGTTTTTATTTCATAAAATCATAACATCCTTTTCAAAATCTGTGGACCATAAAACTAAGAATTTATTTTTGACAAATCTGTTACCTTATTCTATGTGTCTGTTCTTATAGTTGAACTATGTTGTCTTCACTACTAAACATGGTAATACTATTCAATCTAGTATGAAGGCTCAAGCTACACCATTTTACAAGATTGCTCTGACTGACCTGTATTCCTTGAATTTACATACGAGATTATTGAGCAGGTGGACCAATATTCTAGAGATATCTAAATATTTCATAGTCACTCATATTTCACACCTTGTGAAAATACACACCCCTGATATTATATATAGAAAATGTCTTTAGAGACTGCTCAATGCAACTAAAATTAATTAAGGAATGAGATAAGATTTAGATAACAGTACAGCATAATAAAGCTGAATGATAACGACTTGAGCTATACTGCAGAAGAGAGCGAGAGGGGGACCACATAGGAGCTGTATGTCATTGGTATTGTTTCAAAAAACAGAAAGACTTCAGAGAAGACAAGGAGAAAAATAAAGTGTCCTGAATCTAGTTTCTTTTTAATCCACCTGATAGTTTGGACTGAAAGTCAGATAACATGGGAAAAATAAAATAGAAAATAAAGCATTGTATAAAGCTGTTACAATGTAAAGAAATTGTAATAGTAATATAATTCATTTTCAAAGAAATAAGAGAAAGAATAACAATAACAATTGCTAATGTGGATAGAAGATGGATCACATTTTATATACAATTTTGAAAAAACATACTAGGAATGAAAATTTAAAAGTCATAATTTATAATACAATTTGTATTATAACATGATAGAATAGCTCAGTGGTAAAACATTGGCCTAACATATGTGAAGCAATTGTGTGATCTCCCAAGCATTGCAAAGTAAACACAAAGCACACACACACAAAATTCACATAAACACACATGCACACCACATACACACATTTGGAATATTGTTATTATATTAAACAAAGGAAATTATCACAAATAGTAAAAGTATTTTAATATATGAAATCATAGTATTGTTCATACTATTTAAAAGTTTAGTAGAAATAAAATAGTCACAAGATACTTGGATTTCTTATAGATTGAGTAAATTGAAAATTAAGAAATAAAAGACATGAGAACTTTACAAACAAATTTTAAATAATAAACACTTTGAAATATTTGTCCTTTTAGTTTGACAAAAGATTGATGTTACTGTTGTTTTAACTCAAGATTTAGAAGATGATAACCAAGTGCTCTATATCCTGCTAGGGATAGCTATATCTCTAATCATTTCACTCTGGAAATTTTATGATAAGGTCTCATAATTCCTCAATTTCTCCCGAATCACAAACCCTATTTACACTTCCCACCATAGTTAGAAATTTGAAACCACAAACTGCTATGCCTAGCTCAAACTTTTTTTTTTTAACTCAAGTACAAATATTTCCAAAAAGTGACCAGGTAATAAGGCCTTTTTAATAAAGTATGTGCTTCTTGAAAATACAGCATTTGTTACATGGACAAATATGTTTAGGACTATAACAAAATAAAATTATTTAAATTCACCAACCATATAAAATTTAAGAAAATTATTTTTTACATATTCACATGTTAACTATTTTGAAAGCAAAATATATGTCTGAATAATTTACATGTGTTATAATTATGCAAAACTAAATTAACTAATCTACAACTTTGAAAAAAGAATTACACTAAAGAAACAAAACAAAAGAAGTTCAAAATTTGAAATTTAGAAAATAAAGTGTATTCTTTAGTTGACTTAAGTAATGGTAAACCCTCTGTATATCAATTTTATAATAAAAAATGCATGAACAAAGAAAGAAAAGTATCCATTGGTCAATAACAACAGGAGAAACATCAGTAGTTTTTTTTTTGTGTGTTCAAAAAAATCAATGGAAGAGATAACAATGTTCCTTCCATACTAAATGTAGTCATTACCTTACTTAGTAACTGTATCCCCTCTGTACATTACTTTTACCATAAAATTCAATTGAAATTAAAAATAAACTAAATAATATACCAATTAAGAATTTGTAGACAGCTAGGTAGTTGGTTAACTGGTAGAGCGCTTGCCTTGCATGCTTGAGGCCCTGGGTTCGATTCCTCAGAATCACATAAACAGAAAAAAAAGCCAGAAGTGGCGCTGTGGCTCAAGTGGTTGAGTGCTAGCCTTGAGGTAGCCTTGAGGGACAGCGCCCAGGCCCAGAGTTCAGGTTCCAGGACCAGACACCCCCCCCCAAAAAAAACAGAATTACTAGAAGCCATTGGTTAAAAACTTTTTAGAAAACTGCCCTAAGTACCCAAGTAATATAATTTGATAATAGTATTTAAATATTTCAACTTCAGCAGAAAAGCTAAAAGATTAAAAACTGTTACAAACTAAAGTAATAAATCAGAATATATTACTATTTATAATAATCATAAGATGAATTTATAGTGGTAGTTAAGTATGTAAGAAATGAGGCAATTTGCCATTCGTTTGCACTTAATAAGTGAGAAAGAATTTTCTAGGTCTTTTTAAATATATAATAAGTTTAATGAAGAAACGATTCTTTCACATCATATGATAATCAGATGAAGCTGATATTAGAACAAAGAGCAGATTGTAGTAAGTTTTGGATGTTAATGTATATACTTATTTTGGTTGTGAGAAATTGCGTTCAACTTGGGGTATTGTTTTTGTTAGACTGGTTAATTTTAGGATAGGGGTTCCCTTTCCACAAGAACAAGCACCTGATCTGTATTTTTAGCCTTCTCATTACCAATGGCATAAGAGTTGCAAACCAACTTGTCTAGATTCCTACCTTGGCTGGCCTGGATTCTGCAGTCCTTCCAATCTTAACCTGTAAATACTGCAGGATGGTGGAAATAATACAATGCAGCTAGCTATAGATTGAGAAGGAAGTCCACTAAACTTTTGGCCTGGGTTCTGTTCTCAAGCCTCCTCAATAGTTAGTTCAGATAGAAGCCCCTACTGCCAAGCAGTAAGAGTATTTTTTTAAAGCAACTAGACATATATATTACTTAGGCATGTGAACACCTCAGGACAAGAATGAATAAAAGAGCATTGAAGCATAGAGGACAGGCCCAATGTTATCTAGCTACTTAGAGGCTGAATAAGCTTAGCTGGCTACTCAGGAGGCTGAGATATGAAGACCACTATTCAAAGCCAGTCCAATCTTGAAAATAAATGCGATTATCTCAAAAAAACAGAAGTGGAACAATGGCTCAAGTGTTAAACCACTATCCTCGGTGACAGAAGCTTAGGGAGAGTGCCTAGGCACTATCAAGCCTCAGGAATGATGAATGAATGAATGAGCACTTGCACATGCCTCTGCGTGTATATGCGTGCATGTGTACACACACACACACATACTCTCTCTCACACACACACACACAAACACACACACACACAAATGAGTATTTCAATGCGAAGTTCTTTTTTTTTTTTTTACCTTGCTGTAATCTATTTCCCAGTATTAGTTTACAAATTAACAAAATCAGCTAAGAACCTCTTTACATACAACTCATCTTGTTTCTCTAAAGTCAACTCTCTTTTTGGAAGCAGGCTTTTATTTGACCCAAATGTAAATTATTCAGAAGGTCGATTCATCTCCCTCAATTCTGTAGAATTAGATGATTGTTTAGCTTCCTCCAAGCAATATAATTTTGTGAAATCCTGCATCAAGCAACGTATTTCTTTCACTAGAAGGGAAGCCTCTGTCAAACAATTAATAATAGGTTTTCCTTCTCCTTGCTAGCATCTGTAGTTTTATTATCTTCATAAGTTTCATGGTCTGTCTGTGTATGACAAAGACTGCTGTGAAAATAAAAAGACCCTTCACAGCACTTATCATTTATATACCATTCATAGATATGAAGGTGTTTAAATATTACTGAAATTGCTTTGGAATGCAGCATGTTCACATTGACTATCGTGAAAAATAAGAATTGGTTTCTCAGAACTTTAGGTAAGAACTTGATTGAAAGAAACAAAGGGAAAAGTGAGGAACAACTCAACACATACATTCAAATGAAATAAAACAACCCAAGGAAACAAATTAATTCATTACTCAAGAACTTGCAGGAAATAAAAGACTTAAAAAAACATCAGCTATGACAAGCTTATGAAAATCCTGACTACATGGGAGTCTACTCTTGTGAGGATAGAGGTTAAAGCCCAGACTGGACAGAAAGATATATACACAATGCCATGCACCTGTTATTCTAAATTCCAGGAAGAATAACATAACGTGGACTGAGCCCAAGATCATACACAAGTATCTGAAAGATAATCAGGATAATTTAGGGCTGGAGACATGACAAAGTGATAAGAACACCCATTTAGGGGGCACAAGACACTCAATTCAAACTTTAATATTATGGGTATTAAAGTAAAAAGCTATGATTTTAAATAATTGAATAATTTTGAGATTTGAGTATTTGAATGGAAAAATGCATGAGAGAGAATGAACCCATGGTGCAAAGCTTTCAACTTAAGTGAAAATGTTTTGGGGTACTTTAGACAAAACAGAGTTACCTTGCAAATGAGCATGGTTGTGCATTTGAGTGATGGAAATATTTTACTTACACAAGTGTAAATTGAATAGATTTTATTTGCGTAGATTGTTTTTCTTGAATTACGAGCCTGGATGATGTCCCTGAGATTGTTCTCTCAAGGCTACCACTCTACTACTTTGAGCCACAGTTCCAATTCTGATTTTCTGTTGGTTGTTTGGTGATAAGAGGCTCCTGGAAATTCCTGTCCAGGATGGTTTCAAAACATGATTGTCAGATCTCAGCCTCCCGAGCAACCAGGATGCCAGGCAATAGCCGCCGATAGTATAATAATTTAGTAAATTGTACAGTTACTGAAGTTATTCATTATCATTATAACCTGTGTAATATATGTGTGTGTTTATATATATATATATGTATATATATATATATATATATCAATGCATATGGATAGAAATATTTTAACATATTTTTGTATCTACAGTAGATTTATAAAACCATCCATTATAAAATAAAATGGAAACAAAAGTTAATAAGGAGCAAAACAAAGGAAATTATCACATGTTTCTTGTTGCTGAATGGAATACGAATTGCGAGAATAAGTTTGGGAAAACCATCTCTACGTTAACAAAATGGATAAGAGGTATTAATTCCTATCAATTTATTTGCCCATATTGTGCAACCTCACACATGAGTGTCAAAATCAAGCCACACTTTTTGTCTTTGCTTTTAACTCACTTGTTATAATTTACGGGTTAGTTGAAGTAATCAAATAAAGATTAAAATAATATTATGTGAGGCTATGAATTAGAGCTGAAAATGATTTTAAATGTGATAATACCTAATTAAATTGCATATTTCTTACTTTTACTCTGTCACGTCCCTCATTTCCACATTAGGAAAGTACATAGAAGGTTCTCACTAAATTATATGAACATTTATGAAATAATGTATTGAAAGAATATGGGCACAGTGTGGTTTTAGCTTATTGAGACCTGTAAGAGGAATTGTGTTTCTAAAGACTTGCAATACATTGTGATGAAGGTAAAGGGAAGGATGTGCTTATTCTGGAAAACTGGCTAGAGGATTGCTCCCATAAAGGCAGTGATGAATTCTTTCAAAAAGTTACAGTAAAATCACTTTCAAAACCATGTTCACTGCTGCAATATTCACCAAGTTACAGAAACAGCCCAGATGCTCTTTGGAGGAGTGATAGTTGGAGAAAGTGTGGCACCTATACAAAATTGGATTGCATCCATCCATTATGAAGACTGTTACATCATTTGCAACAAAATGGATAGATCTAAAACTATATCAATTAAACTAAGTCAGAACCAGACACACAAAGGACCCATGTTCTGTCTCATATTTGGAAGCTAGAACTTTATTACAAGTTTACACAAAAATATTAACCAAAGCATGCTATTTGCGGCGGAGTATTTCAAAGGTGTAATTTCTTATAAAAGTGAACTTTTAATCCAACAAAATATATATCAGGAAACTATCACTTGGAAGATGTGAGGGGAAGTCAAAAGGAAGGAATAAAGAGAGTTATGGAGGAAGAGAGGGAAAGTATAATATTCAATGTACATAGTATGAAACTAGGAAAAATTAAGGTGGGGTGAGGTTTGGAAGGGTGTGGAAAAGTTATATAAAGATCCATTATACTTTAAAAAAAACTGATTTGTTGAATGGAAATTCCATTGTCCAAGTATTTAAGATAATAAAAATATAATTAAAAACAATGGAGACATCTGATCTTAAATTTTATTTCCATCTCTTTTAAAAAATAAAATTGTTTGCTCTATAAATTCATCAGAGGGATGTTATTTTGTGGCTAGCTAGATCATTGCACATCTGTCTCTCTCTTCTTCTCTCCCTTTCATGGTTCACATAGGTAATATGATTGCTCCATAATTATCCTAATTTATTTTGCTTTTATATTTTTGGTTGCATCATTTCACTTTCTGCTCTGCCATTTCCCAACAAATTTACATAGAAGGTTTTATTTCCTATTTTCTCATTCCTAGAATAAGCTGCACATGAAGACACCACTGGTCCTCATTTTCAGTCTGTACCTTTGAATACGGAGGAAAATCTTTCCTCTGCTCTCTACCAATTCCCGACTCTCCAGTTAGAATAATTTAGAATAGTAAAAAGGATAAAAGAAAATAAATAATAGTGAAACAAACAGATGCAGAAAATTCACCGGATTTTTTTGACCAGTTCATCCAATGTGAACTATTGGGGAAATACATGGACACCTCATTCTCACTGGCACTCAAAGTTTCTGGCTAGGCAATTCTGATGAAGTTGAGGAACAAGAAAAAAAAGTGAGAAATGGTATCAATTGCAAGAAAAAATGGAGAAGGATTCAATCAAATTTCTTCTTTGGTCTGCCGAAAATAATCGCCTTACTACAGTGCAGAGACAACTTTCCAAAAAGGCCACTCATGTGAATACTAGGGATAACAATGAGTATACCCCTCTTCATCGAGAAGCCTACAGTGGACACTTAGACATTTTCCATGAGTTGGTGGCTCCAGGTAGATATTCATGTAATAATTGTCAATGGCTGGACACCCCTGCACAGTACTTATACATGGAATAATACTAGAGTGGTTTCTTTATTTCATCATGATGCAGATACCAATGGACAAACTAAAGGCCTCTTGACCCCCTTGCATCTTGCTCCTGGGAATAGAAACAGCAAAGTTATACTAGATCTCTTTCTCTTGAACCATTATATCAAACCAGGTCTGAAGCACAACTTGGAAGAAACTGCATTTGATATTGCCAAAAGAATAAGTATGTATCACTACTTCTTTGAAGTTCTGGAAGGCTGTACAAATTGTTCTCTAAAGTCCTAATGGTTTGGTTAAGTTTCTTAAATTTCAAAATTGCCAGTCCATCCTATGTGTCCATACAAAATATTTTAACAATACAAAGCAACAACAATATCTTACTTTAAAAATTCATGGATTGCATGGTATTCTTCCAAGTGAATTGCCTGAGTTTGATGTCAAAATATAGTCGAGTTGTTTGTATACTAATGATTTCTGTAGAGTTTTTTATTTTTAATAAGAAATAATTTTAACTTATCTGTTGAAATGAGTAGTACAGAAGCTAAAGATATTTCTGATGCTTGTCTGAAAAAACTGTATTTTAAAATATTTAGTATTCTGTTTGTATAATATCCATAATCTGTTTCATTTTCTCCTTGATATAATACTTTGAATTCGACATTTTTTTATAATATATAGGTTCTTAATAAACGTGTCCTTTCAGATTGCATTCGATATAGAAACAGTTAAAGATTCCTTTAATTCCTAGGTCCTTATGGAATTTTATTTCTTTGGAATAAAATGACAATGTTATCTTATTTCAAAAGTTTTATAAAAGTTATGCTATGTAAAGGCCTTTCTGAAAAGGTGAAGATTGAATATATTGATGTCAAACTAACTTTTTTTCTATGAATTACATGTATTATTACACTTGTATATTTGTAATCAACTTTTTAATAACTGTTTTTCATTTCTTGCATTCGAAGAATGAAAAATATGGAATACTTCACAAATTTTCATATCATTAACATGGCTCTTGCACAAGAGCATTGTAATTCAGGTAAACGTGCTGCTGAAGCATGTAGTATCCTGTAAATTTAAGTAGTTAATGATGCAATCTTAAGACAGGCATATATCCTTGGTTGCCTATTTGTAACAAGGAAACCTTATTGTTACCTAAATTGCTTGTTATTTTTTGTTCAATTGTTCACATTTGCAATGTTTGTCAATAGCTATTTTAAGTCTTTTTCATTTGAAATTTGATCATACTTTGAAGCCTTTATAGCTAGGTCCAAAGGTGATGGCTTTTCAAGTACTTACTTATCAACTGATTTAGCTTTGTGGAGCTAATGGATTCAAAGTAAGCCTTGCTTAAGAGCTACTTCTAAAATTCTCCAGCTTAAAAATGTCACAAATGAGGTCTTACTGGCACAAATGTCTGCCTGACCCATTACCCTTCTTCCATGTAGGAACAGACCAACCAGAATATCTTACTCTGACAGCATAGCTTGTCTTACTGGAGCAAAACTAATCTTAGTTATAAGGGATCATAGAGAGATGAACAGTTCAGACAGAACTGTTCAGACTAGAACGTATTTTAGTCAAAATATAATTATTTATTATCCCTACCATTTCAAAAGTAGCTAAAGCCAAGAAGGTGAAAAAATTTTCATATGCATGATTACCTAGTGTCCTGGCCTGTCTAAAATCCAACCAGGCAGGAACTTACACCACTGATTTTCTATCACCAAATATATTCCATAGCTCCAGGAGTAGTCCATATGTTTCTTCTCATTATTAGGCCTTAAATTGGTAATGTTTTAATCACAGTGTTTCCTCTTGCTTCTAGGCTGTACATGTCCAAATGGTAAAGCTTTAGGTCTAATTCTACCAAACACTGAGGTAAAGGTAATGGAAATATATTTTAAAACAGTTGCCTTTGTTACCTTAACCACAACAGAACAATGTAAACCATTTTCTTATATTATATATACTTATATATTTTATATTTATATGTGCTGATTTTATATTTCACACAGTGAATCTTACTGGAATTAATTGATAATTTGACAAATTACTTGATATTTATTCCAATAAATAGATTGGAATATAAATAATCAGGATTAGAATATATATTAAAATATAAAAAGTATCAAAACAATATTTTAGGTATAAACTGTGATACCTTCTAAGTGTTCTTGGTTTCTGAATTCACATGTTAAAAAAAATGTTGTTTTCCTCCAATCTATAAGGGATTTTACTCTGCTGCTCTATTTTTTTAACTTGCTGATCCCAAACTGTTTTTCTCCATATTTCTGAAGCATTCCTACTGATTATACCCAAATTTTGCTGATATGATACCTAAAAGGTATTTTTCTTCGACAGGATCCACGGGTCCTAGGATGCCAGGTCCCAGTTATCTGCATCATCAGATAACTAGGGCAAGAGTTCTTACCTAGACCCATGCAACATGCCAACAGAAAGTAATTGAAGACCCATCTCAATTTCTCATTTCCTATATTTCAGGGCCCCAATTCCTTGAAATGCAGGAATTAGCAGTAAGCAATTGAGAAATGCAAAGCAACTTAAAATGCAAGATGAAATCACAAAATGTGAAAGTACAGTAATTCAAACTTTCAATTTTCAGATGACCATCCCATGTGAGTGAACAAGACCACAAATGTCACAAGATTATTTGTAATACCCCTCTCCTAATGATTAATGAATGATTTCAGTCCAGCATCATCAGGCCAAAAAATAGTTCCTGGAATGATAGATCCATAATTGGTCTACAAAGACTAGGAAAACTTGACATAGAAGTCAAATATAATTCAGAAAAACATTAATTGAGAAGATCCTTAGTGCTTCAAAACACTGGTACTTCAGTAAAACTTGGTTCTGTAGTATAAAAATGTTGTCATTCTCAAACAAATGATAACCTACATTTAATCTCCTGAAAGTATATGCCTTTTCAAATAAACTTTTTAAAATCACATTTGCCAAAATAACACTTTACAAGTAGATAATATTTAGTGACGTTACAAATTTTTCAAGTGTAGGGAGCAAGTTACAATAGAGTTGATTTATTTACCCAGCACTAAGGCCAAACAGGTTCAACCATTCATTAAAGTGTAGAAATACTACCCCCCATCATTTGTGTTTTTCAGTAGGTGACTTCGAAAATTTGTTAAATACATCAGCCTCCCATATTTCAAACCAAAATATTAGCTAACAAAGTAAATTTCATCATATAATAAGTACATTTAAAAAAGTCATGAATAGTTGCCTTATCATATGGTGTTTTATGTTTTCCCTATGTGTCTAACATAATAAGAAATATGACTTTAAGTCTTAATATGGGTACTCATCAGAGATTTGACAAACATAAAATATGTCTTCTATTTCTATCATATTCCTCTGCAGTAGTAAATTTTCATTTTCTTCATTTTCCAAAACTTATAGGTAGTAGAAAATATTATCCCATGTAAAATAAAATAATCACAAACCATTGTACAACACCATTTACAAAACTTGTAGTTAGGAATACATTCTAAGCCATTTTTAAACTTTCTTGTTGACTACAGATTAATTTTCCAAATGGAGGGGAATAAAATCATGTCTAGGTGCTTCATGTCTCCACTTGTTACTTCAGATGAATGAATTATGGAAATATAAGCTGACATCAGTTCAAGTATATGCAGGATATAAACTCCATGGAATGTATATAAACCTTTCAAAGTACTAGCAGACAGTTTAACAGAATGACTATCAGGAAGTTGAAACAAGAGAGGAATAATAGTAAAGACATAGAATGAATGAAAATGGAACAAGGAGCAAGTACAGCTAGAATACTCAATGTGCACATGTGAGAAAGGACGTGGTAAATCGGAAATAAATCTTGTAGAAGGGGTTGGTTGAGAATGATAGAAGGAGTGACTCTGATCCCGGAACATTGGACAATTAGATGGACATCTTTAATTGTAACACACTTGCACAACCTTTTGAAATTCAGTGAAAAAACACAACAAAAAACAAAAACACACAAAAAGCACAACCAAACAGCAATCTCTATAAAGTATGATTATGACCTCTCAAAATTTTAAATAGTTAATGAAGGACAATCTTGGGAAAAGCATACAAAGCTGTTAAAAGTAGGCAGTTTAGGGTAGAGGAGAATTTTTAACAGATTTAAATAGATTGTCTAAGGTTATAAATGACCTACATCTGCTGCAAATATTTTCTTCTGCGAATTCTCTTGGCCTGAACTGGATACTCCAGTCCTGAGCCACACTTGATAGCTTGTGAAGACAGAATGGAAGAAACAATATCAAGAACCCATTACTCCACTGGAGAGAAAACAGTCCTCTATGTTTTCTCTCATTTCTCTTGACTACTTTTATTCATAATTTTAAGTCAAGTGATTTGTAATTATATTTTTTCCTTCTTCGTTCTGGCAAAGTAATTGTTCAAAGTAATTTAATAAATATTATTTGCCATTTTTTTCTATCATGCTGTTTACTTGTCCAAGTGAGTCTATTAAACTTTCCCCTTTCATTTGGGTGCCACGGAAACTCAGCATCAATGTTAATGAGGACAATCTCTATTGTAAAACTTTGTCTCCAAAATACCAGACCAAGAAGCTGTGATCACAAATATTTAGCTTTACTTTTTTTCTTTTTTCTTTTACCTTAAAAGTCTTCTTGTGTCTAAAGTGCCCTCAAAAATAGGAACTCCACCACTTTTTGGTTCAATCCTTCTAACCTCAAAGATGTAATTTGCTAACAAGATGCTTAGAGGAAACCGAAGAATACTTCACTTTTATCTTCCCTCTTTAGATTTCTCCCTAGATAACATATCAGGATCAGTGAAGTTATTCTTTCCAAAATTATTTCAATAGATCATCTTTCTCTCGGTCTTGCATTTGCTCAGAAGGATGTATGGAAAAGAATAGAGTTAAATCATCCATACCTTGGATGACAGTGTCTGTTACAAAAGGACAGTGCTCTTATGTCCTATTGCTCTGTCCTCCTCTTAGCTCTTGCCTGATTTCCAACTAATCACAGATTCTTGGCTTCAAGTCTATTGAAGGTGAAGGACTATAAGTCCTTCCCCACTGCTACATCTTCATGGTTTCTCTTTTAAAAGTCTTATATTTGGATGTGGAATTTATTTTCATGTCTTCATTCAATCCGTTCTAAATTGTAGTGAGATAAATAGGCTCTGTAAAATCACTTTAGGTAGCAAAAATATTAAGACAATATATCAAAATTTTGGCCTCCCTCCACTGATGAAGCTAATATGCTTAGCTAGGGCCTCTAAGAACCCGTTTTCTTGCCTTTTCAATTTGCTCAATTATTTTCTGATCCCAAAACTTTTTGGCTTATGTAATAAGGGAAGTCTTCACTATCTCATGTTAATAAGGATATTATATATATGAGCTACTAAGAAATGTGAAATCATTGGTTAATGTATCCAATCAGGTTTTTTTCTGTAGTTCAGTGCTTCACATGCAAAGACATTGTAGAAAGTATTACAAACAGAAAAGTGTAAACCCAATAACTACTTTAATTGTTGAAGGCACTTTCTCCCTAAATATATTGACCCAAATTATCTTTTTCAGAGAATTATTGTTTGCTAATTAAAGTCAATTCACAAATTTTGATGTCTTTTTTAAATTTAATTTAATTTTAATTTATTTGTGAACATACTGTACAGAGGGGTTACAATTACATGGGCAGGATAATGCGTACATTTCTTATCAAGCATTGCAGCCTCCTCCTTTGTATACCCTTCACATCCCTTCCCAGCCTCCCCCCTCCCTCCCAATCCCAATCCTTCTCCTTACCCTCCCTCCCCTCCCCCCCCCCCCCGCACCGACGTTGTAAAGCTCATTTTGGACATGACAACTTGTACTTCTCATTGTTGCAACACGTCCACCTGTATCCTTAAACAACTGGTTTTTCCCCATCTCTTCCACAAGTTATACTGACATCAAATATAGTGAAAGCAGGGGTTATAATGTGGGGGAGGGACATACAAAGAAACAAAGAGATAATCTTATAAATGCATTAGAAACACATGCATGAAAAAAAAAACATTAAAATACATATCTAAGGGTTCATTTTCCTGACATCACATTATCTGACCTTTTCCTCTTGACTCATACATATACTAGATATTGCAAATAAGGGAAACCATGAGACCTATGTTTCTTTGGGCCTGGCTTACTTCACTTAATATAATTTTTTCCAAGTTTTTCCATTTCCTAACAAATGGGGCAATGTTGTTCTTTCTGATGGAGGCATAGAATTCCATTGTGTATATATACCACATTTTCTTGATCCATTCATCTACTGTGGGGCATCTGGGTTGGTTCCATATCTTAGCTATAGTAAATAATGCTGCAATAAACATAGTTGTGCTGGTAGCTTTAGTGTGGTCTTGTTTGTAAACATTTGGGTAAATGCTCAAAAGTGGGATTGCTGGGTCATAGGAGAGTTCTATGTGAAGTCTTTTGAGGAACCTCCATACTGCTTTCCAAAGTGGTTGAACAAGTTTACATTCCCACCAACAATGAAGTAAGGTTCCTTTCTGTCCACATCCCCTCCAGCATCTGTTGTTGTTAGAGTTCTTGTTTTTTGCCGTTCTAACTGGAGTGAGGTGATATCCCAATGTTGTTTTGATTTGCATTTCTTTTATGGCTGGGGATGTTGAACATTTCTTCATGTGTCTATTGGCCATCCTTCTTTCTTCTTCAGAGAAGTTTCTCTTTAAGTCTTTCACAACTGCCCAACAAATAAGTGGGCGAAAGACTTAAAGATGTCTTTTTTTTAAGAAGGTTGAATTTAAATTCTACTACAACCTTGTTTCACACAGTGAGTAGATTTCCTGGGTAAGGACAATTCTCAAGGCAACCTACAGGATTTATAGCATGGTTTCTGAGGTTTGTTTGTTTAGTGTGAAAATGAGCCATCTTCACCCACTTTGCTCCATCTCAGCTAAGTCTCCATTGATTACTTTGCATGAAAGCCTATTTTCCCAAGCAATTTTAAATTTTCATAATAGGCTAAGTTGTTAAAAAGTTTGAACAAATTAAAATTTACCTGCCATAATTTTTTGGGGGGTCCAGTCGTGGGGTGAACTCTGGGCCTGGGCGCTATCCCTCAGCTCTTCAGCACAAGGCTAGCGCTCTACCACCTGAGCCACAGCGCCACTTCCGGCTTTTTTTCTTTTTGCTTATGTGGTGCTGAGCAAGTGAACCCAGGGCCTCAGGCATGCAAGGCAAGCGCTCGACCACTGTGCTACCTTCCCAGCCCCACCTGTAATAATTTTAAAACTCTTTTGAAATTCCTTTATTGGAACCGTGAATTCATCAATCCTAACTCCTCCTTTATCATCAAAAACAGTTAACATGTTGTTTTCATGATATAGTGTCCATGAAACTATTATTTTCCAGTCTCTTTGTTATGCATATACATAACCTTATAAGCTGATGCTAAGCAAAATGAACTCCAAGATATGGAAATAGGAAGTTTTATTTGCGGTTGTTGTTTTTAATGTACTATGTGATTTCTATTTTCTTTTGGGTTTTTCCCCTATGCTTTATTGCCTGCTGTATTTGATTTTGGTAGCCTGTGTATTGGGTATATATTTACCTTAATTAGGGAAGGGAAGAGGAACAACAAAATGGTGAGACAGATGACAAAGGCAAACCAATGCAATATCAATACTCAGAAGACAATATGTTGGAAATGTACATTACAACTTGTGAGGGCTATTGGGGTGAAGGAAAACTGAAGAAAATGCGGGAGGGGGTAACAAGTTTGACAAGTTATGTATTCACTAACTTAAAATTACTGTAACCCCACTGTACATCACTTTGACAATAAAATTAAATTTATAAAATAAGCTGCATGAAATCAAATTTCACTGTATTGGTATAGTACACATACTATTTGGTGTCTCATTTGAATTAATTACCCCTTTTTAATTAGAGGACCATCAACTTTAATGCTCTCCGACTAGACAATATTTTCACAATATACTTGCCAATATTTTGAAAAAAGAATATAGTATTTTCTCATACTAAAAGCAGAAACAGTTTAATTCTATGGAAACCAAAAACTTGTAAAAGTGAATAAGTCGTTAAGAAGACAGAATATATGTGTTCGTCAACATTCCAATGACTAGTAACTACTCATTTTCAAATTCGGAAGATTCCATACCTGAGAGATTCAAAACAATACTGGCTTGCATGTTATGTAATTCTGCAATAGATGCATTTTCCAATGGGGTGTTACAGATTGAGAATCAACAGAAAAATAACCACATTCTGGTAAAGGATAAAACTATGTAGCATCGGTAATAATTAATTCTTCAAGAGTAAGCAATTGTTTATCACAATAAGCTATTATTTTTATGACCACCAATACCAATATTTATGATATAGAGTCATCCTAGCCCAAAATTTTCCAACTTTTAGGGTGCACCTCAAACTTCCCTTAATTCATATCATGAATAGCCTATCTCTATTATGAAAAAATACAATGCTGCTAATGTGATGCCATTCATGTTCTGGTAAGAACACCAAAATAAACTGGGTTGCATCATTTTCCCCCTACTGGTATTCTTGAGATCGGAACACTTGCAAATATTATTTATATTTATACTTTTTTAGCTATCATATAAATTCTGGATGCTAAAATTGGAAGATTAGACTTGAAAGCCCACCCAGGCAGGAAGATTCCCCAGATTCTTATCTTCAATAAACTTCTCAGCAAAAGCCAGACGTAAGTGGCACTGAGATTGAAGTGGTAGGGCACGAGACTTGAGCATAAACAGACACAGAGACAGTGTCTAGGCCCAGATTAAAAGTCCTAGGACAAACCAATAAAACAAAAATAAAAATAAAAACAAACTCCTAACCTAACATTTTTCTCAGTGTATACAGGAGCAAATAATTAAGGAAATTGCTTCCTGTGTTACATACAGGTAGAAGAAAGAAGATGTCACACGATTATTCTCTTCATAACATGCTATACCAAAGACTCCAAAAATTGCTCTTATTCTAAATTTATAAATTAATATCAACAATTTGTTGACAACTCTGTCTACAACCTTCACATTATCATTTTATACATGAACTGTTGGAATTATCTATTAACTAAGTTCTAATTATGACTCTCTTGAAAGAATATTCTAGGCACATAGAATGCAAAATCATTTGTGAATGTCAATTAAACACTCTACTTAAAAAGAATTTTGTAGAATCCTATAGAATATAAAATTACAAACAAAACCAAAATATTTATTTTAAATCTAAATTCAAATTTAGCAAGATCTTCAAAATCCTACATTTGACGAACTTTGCTATTTTTCCAGGCTTAAGCTTTTGTAATTCTTCATCATTGTTTTGGGATACAATATAATGATGATAACTTACTTTTTCAAATTTTGGATGGGAATCATGAGTCATTTTGCATCTAGGAATGTTCTGTAATGAAGAGAAAATTTAAAACACAAGTGAGGATTAAATATGAGTTGCATTTCAACAGGAAATTTGACTTCTCAAAACATAATGACAAAATTAGCCCAACCGTCCAACTACGTATTCATTTCTTGTTTGTTTTGTTTTACTAAGACAAAATTTTACACCTTGGTCCAGGGAAGGTATAACTATGTAATTCCATTCTCTAATCTCCTGTCTTAATCTCAGTGCTAGAATTCTAGGCTTGTATCACATTGTCCTGCAATAGTTTCTTGTTTTATTTAATCTAGATACAGACTACCAATTCTGAACTTCTCCAGTGATATTATACACCAGAATGACTACTTTGACTTTATCTACAATTTTCAAAGATGTTCTAACATTTGATACAGGATATGAACATTTTCAGACGCCCCTGCGGGATCTCTGATTCATTCCTCCATGGATCCTATCCCTTTAATAATGATTATTGACTCTCTTACTATCTCTGATCCTTACCAATGTAATAGTCTCAAACTTATTTGAAGGAAGTTCATTTGAGGACTTTCTAATATTAAAAATTTTCACTTGATTCTAGTCTTATTCAGGACATATATTTATTGTTTTCTAACTTTTCTATACATTCTGAGAGTTGTTTCATTTGTGTGTGCACATATAAGTGCCTCTGGGTGGATGTGTATGTTTGTATGTATATATGCAAAAGCCTCAAGCTCTTATTCAGCAATCTTGCTCATGACTGGTATTCCATCACTTGAGCCATTCTTCCAATCCAGATTTGGACTGCTTAATTTTATATACTGTTGCAAAGAGTGTTATGCCCAGGCTGGATGCACATTGAACTTCCCAGACTCCTTCAAATTCTTAGGTTTTATTTCTCCAGGAGTATCAACTTTTAAACTACAAACATTTTTGTGAGGGTAACGTCTAAGCTGTAGCCCAGATTTTTATCTCAAGAATTCTTTTTCTTTTTGTTTTGGTGGGGGGTCTGGTCATGGCGCCTGAACACTGGCCCTGGGCTCTGTCCCTCAGCTCTTCATCTCAAGGCTAGCACTCTACCCCTTGAGTCACCGCGCCAATTTCGGCTTTTTTCTTTTTTGCTTAAGTGGTGCTGAGGAATCGAACCAAGGGCCTCATGCATGTGAGGCAAGCGCTCTACCACTGAGCCACCTCCCCAGCCCCTAACTAAAGAATTCTTATAAAGACAGATGAACAGACACATTACATATCTTCATGCTGAGATATGAGGATTGAGGTTCAAAGCCAGACCAGGTAGGAAAGTCCAGAGACTCTTTTCTCGAATTAACTAAAAGAAAAGTGGAAATGGCACTGTGGATTAAGTAGTAGAGCATTTAGCTTGAGCAGAATAGCAGAGACACAGCTCACAGGCCCATTGTTCAAGTGCCAAGACCACCGCCAACAAATACAAATATATATATATATATATGTATATATATATATATATGTATATATATATACATATATATGTGTGTGTGTGTGTGTGTGTGTGTGTGTGTGTGTGTCTGTGTCTGTGTCTGTGTGTCTGTGTGTATGTGTGTGTGTTTTAAAGAAAAAAAAGAAATGTAATCTTAGCCACCAGTTCATTGCTAGCATAACCCCTGCTCTCACAAGATGGGCATTTTTCCAGCTAAATCCATGCTCTTATATCAGACTTGCATTGGAAACAGAATTATTCTTCGATTCTACTTTCTACAAAGTTGCATGATTAGCAAGCATGATTTAGAATGGGAGTGGCCTCATACTTCTTGTTCCATGTAGGTGTCTTGCTTTCTGTATATCACTCCCATAAATCTACATACTGGACTTGGCTTTATTGTTTCAATGTTGTCTTATTTGTAGAATCTTCTATAGTGTATTGAACCCTTATACTTAAACACAGAACTTCTCTTTCTCCTATTATTGCTATTGTTTCCCTTACTGTTAGCTCATGTACACTTGGGAAATAATGAACAGCACGTACACTCACAAAAAGAATGTTCTGAAAACCTTCTTCCCATTTAAAATTCGCCTTAATTTATAGAGAACTTACAAAGTTTGAACTCAATGTACTCATGTATAATGTATTTATAAGCAATATAAATTTCATATTTTCTCTTTACTAAGTTGTCTCTGAAACACGTGTTACCTCAGGTCCATAGGTGTTTTAGTGTTATTGCAGTGAAGCCAGAAAACATTCATTAAACCTCAAGCAGCACCATCAATTGTTACTGGAAGTAACTGTTACTGGATGTGGAAACTGACCCGAAGAGAGGAATGGAACATAGAGGAATAACAAAGTTCAAGTTACCTTGTGCTTTCCTTTTTACTGTACAAGAAAAGTATCCCAAGGCTTGAAGGAAACTGTGTCCCCGGCTTTTTCGAGTGTGTTCTTTACTCATATAAATTTTTTCTGTAAACTTCTAGTTAATAGTGTTATAAAAAGAAGTAATGTACCATTTGAAGGCCAGCATAGAACAAAAGGAAGTAACGTTGTTTTAAAGGGTTCTCCTGTAAAGGAACAAAGACATGGAGGTTTTAAAGTGTCTTATGGATGGATATTTCACGCCTGAGATGATTCTCTTGATGCAGGAGTCAGTTATCAATTCCTTTGTTCTGGTACTGAGTTCTCCAGAGCAATAAGGATTCCAAAAAAGCAGGATCCAGTCAATATGATCAGCAAAAGAAGCCTCTTCTCTGACCAGTACACCTTTAAGGAGGGTCCCAAAGAACTATCTGGGATTTTTGTTTGCTTGTTTGTTTAGTTTGTGCTCGTTCTGGGTCTTGAACCCAGAGGGTAGATCCTGTCCCTGAACAGTTGTCTTTCCTGCCCACCTGCCCCCAAAGCTAGTACTCTACTGCTTGAGCCAAAACTCCACTTCTGGTTTTTTGGTGTTCAATTTGTGATAGGAGTTTGACAGATTCTCCTGCCTGGTTTGGCTTTGAATTAAGATAGTAAGAAAGCTAAGTGACATCAACTGTATAGACTTCTCTTTTGAAACAAGAAATATTAGATGAAGCTTATTGTAAAGCTAATATTTGACTATTTATAAAGGAAGAGAATATATCTAGCAAAGAAGCCATAACTTAAATAACTCAGCATAAGTAGGTGCACTGAATCATTTTGAAATTATTTTTTCTCCTTGAGAAGATTATTGATCTTGTCCTTCCTTTTGGGAAAACTTAAGGTAATATTTGCAATTTTTGTTGGTTGTGGGGCTTGAACTCTGATCCTGGACACACTCCCTCAACTCTTCAGCTCAAGTTGAGTGCTCTACTGCTTAAGCTAGAGCACCACTTCCGGGTTTCTGGTGGTTAATGGAAGATAAGAGTCTCGTGGACATTCCTGACCAGGCTAGCTTTGAACCACAATCCTCTGGTCTCCTGAATAGCTAGGATTCCAGGTGTGATCCACCAGCACCCAGCTCATATTTGCCCTTATGTGCACTGAATGACACTATGTAGACAAATAATGGAAACTTGAATCAAATGATGGCATTGCAGCTTTTCAGAAAATTTGAGGTAACAATAAATATGTCCTCCTTTTCCACGTTGTTTCATTAATAACTCATGAGCTATGGGATCCTCAATAATCATTCTCTGCCATCTGTGTAGGTGTATTTAGTATCAGGAAATGTTCATAGAGAAATATAGAAAGACTGAGATTTTTAAAAAGTAAAGAAGTTAAGGTAAGATAAAACAGCACAGAAGGAGATACATTTATTACACAGAGATTAAGAAGTAGCCTAAGAGATTTAGAATGATAAAGGTAATGAGGTATAAGACTAGTTGATAACTATTTGTTCAATAACCAAAAATGGTTCTCTAAAAAACTTTCTGGTATAACTTAGTTACTATCATTTATTACTTAACTTTGGAGTTATTCCTTCTCTTCTGTCACAACTGTTAATTTGCCTCTGCCGTTTTGGGGCCATGAATAACCAAAAAGATTTCCAAATCTCACTTAGACTACCCTTCTCATTGTGATTGGCAGTGACCATTCAAAAACCTGGAATCTTCGAATTTCCAGAATTAATCTTCACCTGACATCTAAGCACATTCATGACATTAATTGCTGTGACCTAATGAACAAAACTTTGTTTTAACACAATATCCTAATACAAGTAAAAGTACATGAATTAGGGACTATTGTCAGGTGTCAGTATGACAGGAGCAATTATATATTCCAAGTATGGGTTCTTTATTTTGCATTTACTAATTGAATGTTTTTTGGTTTTGTTTTGGTTTGGGTTTTTTTTGCTTTTTTCTCAAGGATATCACTGTACCACTTGAGGCACAGCACCATTTCCAGCGTTTTTCTGTTTAAGTGGTACTGAGGAATTGAATTCAGGCTTTTATGCATGCTAGGCAATCACCATATCATGAAGCCACATTCCTAGATCCCTAAATGACTTTCTTAATTTGACATTATATTTTCATTCAGTAACTATGTACCATAATATTGGCCAGGTGCTAGAAAATAATGTAGAAAAGAATACAATAAATCCAGTAAGGCTAGATGGAAAATGAATAACCCTCACAGTCTTGCAAGGGCACAGAGGGCTTATCTCATGGAGATGTATCAATACGCTGAATGAGACAGCTCCTGACCCACAGCCCACCTCCAGAATGAGTGGGCCATCTTGGGTTCCAGCAACCTGGGGAGGTTGGCCCACCTCCTACAGCACCCATTCTACCAGTTCCTGAGAGTGACAGTGACAGAGAGAGAGAGAGAGAGAGAGAGAGAGAAAGAGAGAGAGAGAGAGAGAGAGAGAGAGAGAGAGAGAGAGAGAGAGAATCAGTGGCATAAAACTCTAATCCTAACTACACTGGAGGCTGAGATATGAGGCTCATTGTTCATAGACAGCTCAGGCAGGAATGTCTTTGAGAATCTTATCTCCTAAGAACCACCAGAAAACTGGAAGTGGCACTCTGGGCTCAAGTTATACAGTGCTAGCCTTGAGCTGAGGAGCTCCAGAACAGTGCCCAATCCTAGAGTTCAAGACCCACGACTGAAAAGAAGTGGACTTCCCACCACAAGAAGTGGACTGAATAGCACCCATTGTCCTAGGGAGCTTGGTAGAGAAGTCAGGCCAAGCTTCCTGTGAACTTGAGGTCATAATTAGGTCACGTGGTTTCTCTGTGCCTCGGTTTCCCCAGATGCAAAACTGAACAAAGTGAAGGATCCCCTTCCTCATTGGGATAGGGTAATAATGAAAGAGAGTTATATTTTGGTTCATAATCCCACACCTGTTGCATGATTAATAACAGGCCCCACCTGAGCCCTTTCTGGTATCTTCCTGTCATATGCTCACAGAATCGCCAAAAACTTATCTGAAGGCTGTTCCCTCTCTGTCTAGCCATTTTCCAGAGATCGCTCTGTATAAAGCCCTTGTTTCCTCACTACTGTCCTGTGAGGAGACTGAGGTCCAATGGTTGAGGCCCTACCAAGAGCTTCATGTGTGGTCAAGAATCCGCTGCTATGGACTGAGTTTGGGATAATCTATCTAAACCAATGACTGAGCATGAGACCACATGTCTACCATCCCAAATACAGAGGACCAGGCCTGGTGGAGCATACCTTCCACAGGAGGACTGCGATCCAGCCCAGCCAGAGCATATTTTTAGTTTCTATCTTAGAAATCCTCAAGACAGAAAGGTGGCTCATCAGAGCCGGGGAGAGGAAACAAGCAGGGGGGTCATGGTGCCCCCAGAGGGGTGTTTGACCCAGGGTAGGTTGTTGTTGGGGCGGAAACTCACCTGTGCTGCTGGGAGAAGCTGTTGATAGCTGCTCCATTTGTGCCAGCCTCGATGGCAGCAGCATTGTGGACATACGGGCCCAGAGCAGAAGACAAGCGGCAAGGACCAGGTCGATGATTTAGGCCGGCTGGCAGCACGACATTGCTTGAGGTTTGAAACCTGGCACTGTGTGAAAGGAGGGGAGGGGCCAGGTGGCCTCGAGTCCCTTCCTCACCTCTCAGCAACCTCTATCTTCCTCAACTGCTGGTAGTGGTGTAAACTAACATAGGGAATCACAGTGGTACCTGGCAGCATGGAATGTGGGCATGGCCACCATTCTTGTATCCCATTGGTCAGAAAGAAGCATGAAAGAATGGGGGTGTGCCCAGAATCCTGTGAAGCAAGCAGCATGGGCGGAGTCAAGATGACAGAGATTCTCCCAGCCCTTTTCCCAGGGAATTCTGTCCAATTCAGTTGGAGACAAGAGGGTAACCCGCTTTAACTGGATGGCTACACAGATTGTTGTGTAGTTCTGTTTGTTGTCAGTCTCAGACTTTGAACTCAGGATCTGGGCACAGTTCATGAGCTGCTTTTGCTCAAGGCTGGTCTTCTACACTAGAGCCACAAGGCTTCTGGCTTTGTTGGCACTGAAGTTGGACAGGGTTCTCAAGAATTTTCCTGCTTAGGGTGACTTTGACCAGGATCCTCCTATCACAGCCTTGTAAGTATCAAGGAGGACTGTTGAGAGCGACTTGTGCCTGCCTAATCATTGGTCTTGTTGATGTTCTTGGACAGACTGGTCAGTTCCCTATCCTCTGGTTGAAGTGGCCGGAGCTGGAGCCCACAATTTGAATCCTGGTCATGCCACCTCCAAATGGTAGGAGATCCTAAGAAACTTCTTCCTGTCCATATGATTACCAACGGAATGTGATGTAAGTCATGATTGAATGAACAGTTCTTGAATGATTCTAGGATAAAATTATACACAATTATATTACACGACACTGATTGATTTCAGTTAATATTTTATTAAACATTTAAGCAATCATATTCATCAAATGGAGGCATAATGAAATACCTAAGAATGGGGCCTCAAATACTATGAAGGTGATGTTTTTTTCTACCAGGACTGGGATTGGAACTCATAATCTGGGTAACTCTGTTGCACTGTGTGGGAAGAGGAAGCTTGCCTTCTTAAAGTCAAGAAATTCAAGTCTGTTCCTTAGGCCTGAAATTGATCACCAGCACTAGAAAACCCCCTATTCATGTACAATTTACATATATGTTTTATATTTTTATATATATGTTGACTCCATATTGCATTCAGTGTAGTTATTTTATTTTTTGTTTTATTCATGTATTGACCATTTATTGTATTGACTATTATACCACATAGAACATTGACTACATAGGATATAGGTCTACATATGTACTCCACTTCATACCTGACACACAGAAGATTCACAGAAAAGGAAACCATGTGTCACCATCAGCTTCTTACTCCACAATTCATTGTTTGGGAGCACTGACATCTGAACTCATGGCCTACAAGGCCAAATTCATGAATGGGTGAGTGCAAACATGCCATCCTGGGGGAAATTGAGGTGACAGGTTGTTCCCAGGAACTGAGAACGAGCCCCAGGGGTTAACCAAAGAAGAACAGATTGACATGCAAATGGAAGTATGCTAATATATATATCTATATCTATATAGATATAGATATAGATATAGATATATGTTTATAGAGTGCCAGAGATATCTATACATTATTCAGTTATATAGACTATATTCCTACCAATTCCTGGGTATTTATTATGTGTCCATGTAATTAATGTTATTGTTTTCATCCTTAAAATATTAATGAAAGCACTCAGTGTCCTGAAATTATTGTGTTCCTGTAAGTAAGAATATTCTTTTAATGCTTCATAATTATTAAATAAAATCAACAAGCCTTCTGAAATGATGCTGTTTAATTTTATAGGATCATCATTTATGATCAACTCATTCAACTGTGACATTGACAAAATTCCAGTGTTATTCCTTTGGATGGGAACCAGTTTCTTAGTACCTCCTGCCATTGGTTGGTGTCAGTACGGGGATTCAAAATGAGGGCCTATGTTGCCTCGTGGGCCTATGGCTTCCCTGATAGTTTGCCAGCCTTCAGCAATGCAAGGTGAAGTACCCTTTGCAACAGTGTCATTCAGACCCAGAAGGGTCACTATGCAAAGGAAGAAAACATAAAAGGCCACATTTTTTCTGTGCATTGTTTTTCCTGCAACACGTGGGGGTGTAGGATCCCAGAATCACCTGTGTGTCCAGTGGCTGCACACCATCTTAGGGTGATCTAAGCGGAGGCAGAATTGCCACAACCTGAGTTCAAGCCCCATGCTGAGAAAAGAAAATTAGCTCCCTGTCTTGCAATTCACACAGTTTATTCTTACAGGCTTTGGATTTGAACTCAGGATCTGGGTAAATCTGCAGCAATGTGGATAAAGGGGAAGATCACCTTTCATGAACATAAAAAAGTCAGGCCTGTTCACTAGTCCTGAATTCAATACCCAGCCTTGGAAACATACTATTTCTATATATTGTAAAGATAGGATTTATACTTACCTATAGATGTTCTGTCCATACATGTTTGGTGTGGTTGTACCTTGTATCTTTTGTTTTATTCATTTATTTACACATTCTGTTTATTACATTGATGATGACCTATGACAGAACACCTAGATTTGTAGAAATGTTCTCCATCATGCCTGACCCCCAACATTCTCAGAGAAAAGGAAAAAAATTTTCACACTCTCCTTCTTACTCCACGATCCACTTGTTGGTAGTGCTGGGATCTGAAAACAGGGCAGAGCAAAACCAATTGGCCAATCAGTCAAGGTGATCATACGAACTTGTGAGCAACTAAGGAATATGGCCATCCCAAGAATCTGACATTGATCCCCAGGGTGGTCCACTATAGTCAGAAATTCATAATTTAAACGTAGGATCTAAATTGACATACATGTGTAGACAGCATCTTGTGTTCAGTGCAATTATTCTCCTTATTTTGTCTCTAATCCATGGAGATATTGTGTATTTTAATAAGTATGTTGACAGAAATAACTGTGCTGATATGGATGACAAACTATTCCTAAGGTTACAGTGTTGTCTATGCATTCTCTATCATATTTGAGACCCAGGACTTTCACAGGAGAGGATGAAAGGCACAAAGACTGTCTTCTGACATCAGTATGAATCTTTTGTCAGTGCTGGGATTTTAGCTCAGGTCTGGGTAACTCTGATGCACTTGGGAGAAGGGGAAGCTCATCATCTTTGAAGAGTAGAATGTCAGGCCTGGTGCAGGGCCTGATTTGAAGCCCTAGCACTGGACAAAATAAAAAGCCCACATTTTTAAAACATAGGATTTCTCTTTACGTACAGGTGTGGTATGCATCTTGCATTCAGTGTAGTTATTCTTTCTATTTTGTGTCATGGATGTATTGTGTATTTTATTGTGTATGGGGTGACAGATATAACTGTGCTGACATGGATGACAACCTCTTCCCATGGCTAAGAGTTGCCAATATAGCATTCTCCATCCTCAATGAAACCCAGGACATTCACAGGACAGGAAAACCTGTGCCACCATAGGCTTCTCACATCAGAATGAATCTTTTGGTAGTGCAGGAGTTTGAATTCAAAGCCTAGCAGGCCCAATTGGTGAATGGGTCAAAGTGAGCACACCAGGCTGTGAGCCTCTAAGGAACTAGGCCATTCCTGGGACCTGAGATGAAGCCCTGGTAGGGGCCAATATAGTAATAAATTCATAATTAAACAGTGGATATATATTTCCAAACATGGGTGGGCTGCATCTTGCGTGTGGTGTAGTCATTCTCTTCGTTTTGTGTTTTATTCATTGATGTATTGTGTACTTCCTTGAGTGTAGGATGACAGATATAACTGTGGAGAACTGGATGACAACCTATTCCCATGAGTATAGAGTTGTGTATACATTCTCCTTCCTAGCTGAGCCCCAGAACTTGCACAGTGTAGGAAAACATGTGCAACGACTGGCTTCTTACATCATGGTGATTTTTTGGCAGTGCTGGGATTCGAATTGTGGGCCTAGGAAGCCCAACTGCCCAATGGGTCTACGTGATCACACCAGACTGTGAGCCACTAAGGAGCTGGGTCATTCCCAGGAACTGAGATCGAGACCCAGGGAGGCCAAAATAGTCCTCAATGATCATTGAAACATGGGATGTATATTCACATCCGTATGTGGACTGCATCGTGCATTGAGTGTAGTTATTCTCTTTATTTTTTTATGCTATTCACGGGTGTATTGTGTATTTTTTTGAGAATATGATGACAGGTATAACTGGGCTGACATGAATAAAAACTTATTCCCATGGCCATAGGGTGGCCCAAGCAATGTCCATCCTAGCTGAGATCCAGGACTTGCACAGGAAAGAAAACAGGTGCAATGTTTGACTTCTGACATCAAGATGAATCTTTTGGCATGGCGGGGAATCTGAACTCGGTGCCTAGCAGGACTAAGTGGCGAATGGGTCCACATGAGCACACCATCCTTTGGAAACTGCGATTGGGTCCCCCCTCCCCCCGAGGGGACAGCGGGGAGCACAACAGTCATCCATTCATAAACTGAAGGAAGTATGCAAATAAGTACATATTTGTATAGAGTAGGAGAGATGGTAACCTGTTGTGGAATCCAAACTGCGTGACTACTGATTCTTGGTTCTTTCCTGATGTGTCCATTTCATGACTATGATGATTATTGTCATGCTTCATCAACTTCTTTACAAATAATCGATACCCCATAAGTCTTGCCTATCATTTCCTACCTGCATCATGCAAAAACTATTCATTCAAGGATGAGATTGATCACATTCCATGACTCCTCCCAGGCCAGAAATGAGTACCTCAGGATCTCCCGCCATTCCCTCCGCATAGGGGGACTGAATTCAAGTCTCAGGCCTGGAAAAGATACTCCTTATACAATTTTTTTGGGGTCCACTTGTGGGCCTAAACTCTGGGCCTGGATGCTGTCCCTCAGCTCATCATCTCAAGGTTAGCGCTCTACCACTTGAGCCACAGCACCACTGTTTGCTTATTTTTCTGCTTATGTGGTGCTGAGGAATAGAGCCTAGGGCCTCATGCATGCAAGGTAAGAGCTCTACCACTGTGCCACCTTCCCAGCCCTCCTTATAGATATTTTAAAGATAGTATTTATACTTCCTTACAGATGTTCAGTCCATATTGTGTTTGGTGTGGTTATTTATTTTATTTCTTGTGTCATTCATTTATTTAGAAATTATTTTATTGACTCTGATGACATCTATACCATTTATTACATTGTTTACATCCTGTCACATAAACTCTAGATGTTAGATGTGTTCTCCATCATGCCTGGCAATGCCAGGATCTGAACTTAGTGCCAAACAGGCCCCATTCATGATTGAGCTTGGCAGCCTCTAGCCAATGAAGATATCAGGTGGTTCCCAGTCTCTGAGATCGACCCCCAGGTTTGGCCAAAACAGCGATACATGGATAGGCAGACGGAGGTATACAAATAAATATATATATTTGTAAAGAGTTCCATAGCCATCTATGTATGATAGATTGACACCCACTATGTTCCTACCAACTCTTAGGTATTTATTAAACCGCCATTGAAGGAATATTGTTCTTTTCATGCTTAATAAACTATTAATTAAGCTCAATCAGCATTCTAGGATTACTGCATCCAACTTTAGAGAAGACCGATGTATAAACTACTCTTTCAATCAGTATTCATATGCATAGGAATAGTCTCTTGTGATCTCCTGCGATTGATGTCAGAACTGCGATTTCAACCCAGGGCCTATGTTGACAGGTTGGCCTATGGCTTCATTGATAGCCCGCCAGCCACCAGCAATGGCAGGTCAGGTCCACTTTGCAGCTTTGTCTTTCAGACCCAGGATGGTCACTGTCCAAAGAAAAAATTCATAAAATCCCAGCTCTTTACAGTTCGCCACATTTTGTGCTTTCCAACCATTTTTTCTTCCTGAAAGCCCTCTTGGCCCAGGATCCCAGGATCGGCTATGGGTCCAGAGACTGCACCCCAGCCAAGGGAGATTCAAGGTGAAGTAGAATTTCCATGACATGTGTTCAAGACCCATGCTTGGCCAAAATCAATACATATAGATATAGGTATGGATATAGATATATAGATATATATATAATATACATATATATAATATAGATAGATATATATATACACACACACACATATGTGTGTGTGTGTGTGTGTGTGTGTGTGTGTGTACAATTATTTAATTAAATTAAAAAAAATAAAGCTCCCTGGTTTGGAATTTCTGCAAGTTTTCGTTTCTAGCCTGGGAATTGAACTCAGGGTCTTGGTAACTCTGTAGAAATGTGAGCGAAGAGTTGCCATTACTTGAGTTCAAACCCCATGCCAATCAAAAATGAAAAAATAAGTCACTGACCTCTGAGCAGGGGGAGGTAGTTGTGGAGATGGGAGGGAAGGGATGGTAGGGGGAAAACACAGGAGGAGTAAACAATGCTTAATAGGGAATGTACTCATTACCTTGCTCCTGGAACTGTAACCCCTCTGTAGAACATTTTTACAATAAAAACATACAAAAAAAAAAGAAAAACAATGTAGTTCTCAGAGAAGCACTTTGGAGGTAAGGGAAGGATGTTTGAATAGCTGTACAAAACTCTACACTGCTTTTTTTAATGTTCAGTATGGAACTGAGTAATCATAACTGCTTCCACTAAAAAAATTAAGTCACTTTCTTGGAACTGGGGCCAGTATTTCTGCCATTGCTACTTTTTGAGCTCACCATCCAGGTAACCCTTTTGTACCATGGGTGAATGCGAAGCTCATTGTCCTTGAGGAAAAGAAATTCAGGATAGAGTTCCCAAGGCCTGAATGATGGCCCTGCAATGGAAGAAATATTTCTATACATGTGTAATACATGATACATACTTATATATGTATGTTAATTTCATATTATGAATTTTATTATTGATTTTGTATTTGATTTTTCTTTGATTCATTTATTGATTTTTGTATTTAGTATTATTATACACATAATATTATATTTTGCACATCTATTATAAAATTGTACACAATAATTTAGGACATTGACTCATTTTTCATTAACATTGTATTAAGTGTTGAAACATGATACATAATTAAATGGAAACATTTGTCACAGTCTTCACATGTTTACAGTCCCTCCCAAGTATGAGCTTTGAGTTCAAGCACCAAGACTGACAAAAAAAATTGAGCCTGGTGAAACATATTCTTCTGGGACTCAGAGGAGGGCCGAGGTTATAGGTAAGAGGTAGGGTAGAGGGCAGTGCTGGTGGCTCACCCCTGTAAGCTACTCAGGAGGAAGAGATATAAGGATCCTAATTGCAAGCAGGAAAGTCAATTTAAGAAAATTTGCTCCAATTAAAATTCCAAAAAGCCAGAAGAAGAGCTGTGGTTCAAGTAGTACAGTGCTAGCCTGGAGCACAAAACCTCAGGGATACGATAGCATCCAGGCCCTGAATTCAAACCCCAGGATTGGCACACACACACAACACACACACACACACACACACACACACACACACACACACACACACACACACACACACACACACACACACCAATATAGAGCATTTGCCAATCAGCCTGCACAAATTCCATCTCTAGCAACTCAATATTAAAAAAAAAAAAGATGGAGAAAGGAAGGAAAGACTTGCTCCAGGAAGTGATATACCCTGTGCCAAGATTCCACAGTAGTTCTAATATGGGGTACAAGGCAGAGAGCCTCAGGCACAAAGTATAGCATGGACAAAGGTCCTGAGGTGTGTTGTAACATAGGTGGTGTGAATGGTATGAAGGTTTTATCGCTTCAGAAAAGTCTGGCAGGATATTCAAGGCTAGGTCAACGTTTAAATGAGTCACAAGGCAGAGGGTGGGGTCCCAGAATAGCGTCCAGGGGGAAGAATAGCTTTTCTTTTCGCCAGGGACCCAAAGCCATTTCCTCTGTTTGGAAACCTGTTTTCACAACTCCTTTCCCTCATGACGGCTTTGCATGGAGGAGTCAGGGCAAACGCAGGGAAAACCTCTTGCTTTAGAAAAGCTTCTAGCCCAATGCCACCAGTGACTCAACCCCTGTAAATCCTAGCTACTCAGGAGACTGAGATATAGATCGAGGGTCAAGCCAGCTCAGGAGAGGAAAGTTAATGAGACTCTTCTTGCAAATTAACTACCAAAATCCAGAAATGGAGCTGTGGCTCAATTGATAAAGTGGTAACCTTGAAGGAAAAATTTAGAGACCAGAGCCCAGACCCTGAGTTCAAGCCCCAAAAACTAGCACAGGAAAATTAAAGAAAAGATTTCAGGAGCTCCTACTCCACTGTGGTGTAAGGCCACATCATCCAGGCACAGGTGGCTCACGCCTGTCCTCCTAGCTCCTCAGGAGGCTGAGATGTGAGGATCACGTTTCAAATCCAGCCCAGGCAGAAAAGTCTGGAAGACTCTGATCTCCAAGGAACCTTCAGAAAACTGGAAGTTGCTATGTGGCGCAAGTGGTAAGGTAAAGAGCTGGGGGACAGCGCCCAGGCCTAGAGTTCTAGCCCTATGACAAACATCTGGCCTGCTTGGACTTTACTCTGTGGCTCTAGGAAAAGTACTTTCCAGTGGGCCCCTGAGGGTCTCCTAATGTCTAGGTGTCCTACAAGTCTTGATAGCAGCCTTGTTTGGAGGCCATTGCCTACAGAGCAGGCCACAGTACCAGATAAGTATCAAACCTTGGGGCATGAAGATCATCAGAATGGCATATGTCATGGGTGTAATGTGGATCGGAATAGTAAATCACTGTCTCAGACCACGATTCTGGGCCAGGAGGGGCAGGAGCTGCAAGATGTCACACCAGATAATACCCACTCACGGGAGTATCACAAGAGTACAAATTTGTCAGTCAGACCTTGGACAGGTGTTGAGTTGGGCTCATGAAAATTTTGTAGGAATCCACAGCCAACTGGCTGCTGCCTGTAGCAGTCATTATCCCAGGAGTCCGAGGGCTCGGTGCCCTGCTTTCCTCACCAGTGCTTGGGGAAGGAAGGCAGATGAAGGTCTGCATACATGGGCCAACTACAAAGGAGCATCCCTAGTGTCCTTCCCTTGATCCTGTGGCCCCATGTTGAGATCGAGGGGCAGGATCCATGGAACTTACTGCCATGGCCCAAACCCCTCAGCCCAAGAAGGACTTGGGAGAAACCACTTGATCTGGCTTGAGAGTTTACTGTGACTATGACTCAGGACTGCCCCCAATTCTAGCTCAGCTCATCCAGGTCAAAAATAATGCCCCAAAACATTGAGATACTGGCCATACCAATCTCTCATCCCTCAGTTCCCTGACCCTGGAATCTAAAGTATATGCCTCTCTATTATGGGCATCCGGAATTGTCTAGAAGGACCTGAGAGGCCCACCTGGGGCCAGAAGAGAGATTTGCCTACGATAAGGTACGTTGACATTTCCTAGGCATCCAACAGTATATCCAATCCACCTTGGCCTCACCTCTTATGTAGCCACAGATCATCCTTTATTGGGGAGCCTTCAGTCAGGTATCAAGGTTGAGGTGGCCAGAGCCACTGGCAACCACCCTTCCCCCACTCGACTGCCAACCTGCTGGGAGTGGGACATGCAGCTAGGGGCCCAGCTGAGAAAAGGACAGGACACAGCATGACTGACCCTGCCCCCGCAGAGGCAGGAGAAAACGTATGCCAGCCAGCACTGCTGACCCAGAATCCCCTGGATGAGGACAAATATATGGACAGCCGAACTTGTGTCCCAAGGAAAAGCTGGAATATGCACGTTTCTGGCAATTTAGGACTCATTGTGGACAATGATAGGGGGCTATAGACAAGGTTTCTATTGAGGAAGGGCACCATCCAAGGTCAGGAAGAGGCAGACAAGCATCCAGGAAGTGGGCAGAGAAAGATGAGGGAAAAATACACACACACACACACACACACACACACACACAAACACGGGTAGCCCAAGGCCTCAGTAGTCCCTGAGCAACTGAACATCCCACCTCCGAGAAGATGGCACTACCATCCTCAGACCAAATGTTGACAAAACTCAGAGCCTCTCACACATCTGGAATGGCTCATAAAACAGCATGACATTTCCTACTATACACACCGCTATGAAGAAACCTCAGCCACGTTATTTTTGGTCATCGGTCATGGGGTTTGAACTTTGGGCCTGTGTGCCATCCCTCAGCTCTTCAGCTGAAGGTGTGTACTCTACCACTGGAGCCACAGCACCATTTCCAGTTTTCTGGTGGTTCACTTGAGTTAAAATCTCACAGACTTTCCTGATTAAGCTGGTTTTGAAACGTGATCCTCAGATCTCAGCCTCCTGAGTAGCTAGAATGACAGTTGTGAGACACTGACAGTGCCCGGTTTCAGCCACCTTTATACAACCAGGGGAAACCCAAATTGTCAGGCCATAAAGCACATGTAACCCTACACTTTCAGACTTTGACACCAGCATCCAAAGCCAGTCTTCCTTCGTTGGAGAGAATATAATTGACATTAATCTCCCACTCCTGCTCCCATCCGCCCACTCCCTGCTTAAGACAGGCCACAAGCTCTGCAGTTCTTGGTAAGACAATGCCCACCCTGCTGTAAATTCACACTCGGGCAAACTTGGGGAGTTCTTAGAAATGGGTGTACACTGAGGCCAGAGCCTGGTGTCCCAACCACAGCAACCCCACTCCTTCACCATCTCTGGCAAGCAAGTGGTGTCTTTCTTTCTTGGTTTTTTGGATGAGGGGCTTGAACTCAGGGCTTGGGTACTGTCCCTGATGATGATTTTTGCTCAAGCCCAGTGATCTTCCACTTGACCCATGGTACCACTTCCAGATGGAGATAGGAAATGAGACTCTCATTGGACTTTCCTCCCTGTACTGGGATACAAGACCCTCTGGATCTCAGCCTCCTGAGTAGCCAGGATGACAGGCATGAGCCATCAGCGCATGGCCTATGGTGTCTCATTCTTTACAATTTCCAACTAGTCTGCCTCTAGACACTACCACCTAGACACTCCTCTACCTCCCTCAGAGACAGCAAAGGGAGCTTCAGAATCTGGGAAGGGCCATAGGCATAAAAGGGGCCCCTTCACATCACTAGCCCTTTCTAAGCTCCCATCCGCTTCCTCTGGATGGCCTGGATGTTTAGGACTTCTTAGGCCTGCCCTGTATCCCCCCGTCACACCCAACTGGTACCTGAGGATTTCTAGGGCCAGCTGCTCCATGTCCCAGTGGGAGACTTTGGGTGGGTTGCTGATAACTGGGTCGAGGGGTGCCTAGGGCAGAAGGAGTGTCCAGATACTCTTTGTCAAAGAAGGAGACACAAAGCATGAATGGATCTACTAAGAGCTACAGGGCAGAGCCATCTACCTGTCACCCAGGTCCCTTGGAGTGCAGTTTTAAATTGAAAATGCTGGGGCTTGAACTCGGGGTGCAGGCGTTATCCCTGAGCTTCTTTTGCTTGATGTGAGCACTCTTCCACCCAAGCCACGGTACCACTTCTGGCTTTTTCTGTGTATGCGGGAACTAGGAATCGAACCCAGGGTTTCCTGTGTGCTAGGTGAGCCCACTACAGCTAAGACAAAATCCCAACATTGGATAGCTGTTCTTCTGTGATCCCTTGGGCCTGTCTCGGACAGTCTTGCCCATCTTAACTGAGTTTCTAAACAGCAGCCCTGTCCGAGAAAGAACACGCTCCCCTATGTTGTCCTTTATCTATGGCATCTTTTCTCTTTGTGCTTCCTGTCACATTCTCCTTGTTAAGCAAGAACTCCTTTCAAGTGCTGCCTCTAAGAAGCCCTCTCCAATCACCCTGGCAGAGGGGGATCTTCTCCGCTCTGCAGGCTGTTGGCCTTGTCATGCTCTGCCTTCCAGCTGGTGTGGGTTGAGAGCGCACAAAGGCGAAGGCCTGGCTTTCACCACGAAATTTCTGAAGGCTCTGATACACGATCCAGGAACCAGTGTGGCATCACACTCTGTGAGAGGGCACTTGAGGATCAGGCAGTCTGGGGGCAACAAATTTGGCCATTTCTTGTTTGGGCTTGAACACGTCTCGATTTTTGGTGATTCCATACAGAGAAGAGTCTTATCAGCCTTCCAGATTATGGCTGGCTTCGATCTTTGATCCTCACATCTCTGCCTACCGAGGAGCCAGGATGTCAAGTGTGAGCCTGAGCCAGACAGGCTCCAGAACCTTTCCTTTGAGCTTCTGTTTATCTTGTGTCAACTAGCAAGCCCTAGTTAAAATAGTAATTTATAGGGGATCAAGTTCCTCTCCTAGGTCAGATAATACAAGGAGATAAAGTATCTTTAGAAAAGGCTATTCAGAGTGGGCCTAGGTGAGTGTGTGTGTGTGTGTGTGTGTGTGTGTGTGTGTGTATGTGTGTGTGTGTGTGAGTATGAGTTTCAAGGATATCTACCTCCATCTCTCTGGTGCTTATTTCACCCAGTGGTGAGTACATCCAGGATCCCCACCCCATGAAAGGCGGGTAAGGAAGGGTACTTAAGGTCACATCAAGTGGGATGATCTGAATTCTATCCTGCAACTGAAGACAGGGTGATAATAGAGAGAAGGAGAGGTTTAGAGGAACATCAAGGGAAGCCCCTTACCTTTGGCTACAAGTACCAGAGAGAAGAATGAATCCATCCATTTTGGTAGTAAGATAACAACTGCCCACTATTCATTTATTTTATTTTTCGTGAGTCCAGGTCTTGGATTCAGGGACTCAGTGTCATCCGTGGGCTTCTTTTACTCAAGGCTGAGGCTCTATCACTTGAGCCACAGCACCAAAACTGGCTTTTTTCGGGGGAGGGAGGGAGTTTGTTTATGGGAGATACGAATCTCACAGACTTGGGGCTGCGAAGGTAGCTCAGTGGCAGAGTGCTTGCCTTGCATGCCTGAGACCCTGTGTTCGATTTTTCAGCACCACATAAGCAAAAGAAACAAAGCCAAAAGTGGCGCTGTGGCTCAAGTTGCAGAGTGCTAGCTTTGAGCTGAAGAGCTAAGGGACAGTGCCCAGGCCCAGAGTTCAGGACACATGCCTGGACCAAAAAAAAAAACTCACAGACTCTTCTGCTTGGGCAGGCTCTGAGTTACGACCATCAGAACTCAGTCTCCTGAATAACCAGGATGACAGGCGAGAGCCACTAGCACCTGACCGTCACCATCCATTTATAGCTCCCTAGGGCCAATGCTGAGCTACCTGCATTGCACCTCCTTGTTGTGAGTGGGAAGCAGACCTGGGTGTGTTTGATACTTCAACAGCCTACCTACCTTTGAGCATTGTTCTGGCTCAGTCTGATGCCAGCTTCCTCCTTATCCACAACACTGACTTCGCACTGTCACAGAACAAATGTCCCCCAGGAGGTGTCCGACCTGGGGTCGTTCCTCTGCACACTGCCTCCACCCCACTCCCCGAAATGACACACTGCAGCAACATGAAGTAGACATAGAGTGAATTCAGTTTCTTATAATCAGGGTCTGGCCAGATAGTGGCAGTGAGGATCAGAGGCTCAGGAGAGTGCTGTGCAGTTGGAAAATGTGATGCCTCCTCATCCACTTTCCTTTAACTGTCTTAGCAAAGGGTAGTGGGGAAGTACTCACCAGACAGACTGACAATGAGTAACCATAACAGTTTATCCCAGGCATAGAGGGACTTACCTAAGGGAGCTAGTTCTACAGGCTGAGCAAGAAAACTCCTGACCCACAGCCTACCTCCAGATTAAGAGGGTTATCTTGGGTCCCAGCCACATGGGGACGCTGAGACACCTCCTCCAGCACCTTTTCAACAAGTTACAGAGAGAGAGAGAGAATTACACGTAAGCGGGCTGCCGGTGGCACAGGCCTACAATGATAACTACACAGGAGGCTAAGATATGAGGATCATGGTTCATAGCCAGACCAGGCAGAAACGGCTGTGAGAGGCTTATCTCCAAAGAAACACCAGAAAACCGGAAGTGGTGTTGTGCCTCAAGTGGTAGAGACCTAACCTTGATCTGAGGAGCTTGTGGAGCGTGCCCAGTCCCAGAGTTCAAACCCCACGATTGACAATAAGTGCACTTCCCACCACAAGAAATGGACTGAATAGCACCTATTGTCCTAGGGAGCATGGCAGAGAAGTCAGACGAAGCTTCCTGTCAGCTGGGGGTCATGAGTAGGTCATCCCACTTTTCTGTGCCTCGTTTTCCCCAGCTGCAAAGCTGAACAGTGAAAGATCCCCTTCCTCATGAGGAGAGGGTAAGAATGAAAAAGAGCCATGTTTTGTTTCATAATCCCATACCTGTGGCATGATAAATAACAGGCCCCTTCTGAGACCTTTCCAGGTGTCTTCTTGTTATATGCTCACAGAATTGCCAGGAAACTTATCTGATGACCGTTGCCTCTATGCTGGCCCTGCCCCAGAGTTCCCCTTGTGTTCATCCCTTGTTTCCTCACAACTGTCCTGTGAGAAGACTGAGGACCAGTGGTTCCAGGCCGAACCCAGACCTTCAACTGTGGTCAAGAATGGGATGCTATGGATTAAGAGTTTGGGACAGTCATCTAAACCGATGACTGAGCATGGAACTACATATCTACCATCCCAACTACAGAGGACCAGGTGTGGTGGTGCATGCCTGTCACAGGAGGACCATGATCCAGCCAAGCCTGAGCATATATTGAGTCTCTATCTCAGAAATGCCAGACAGAAAGGCTTGACTCCCATGGAAGAAGACCTGACTGGAAAGCCTAAGGATTTGACTTCCAACCCTAATATACCAAAAAGAATCCGAGGCCCTGTGCCAGAGGCTCATGCCTATAACCCTACCTACTCAGGAGGCTGAGATCTGAATAACACAGGTCAAGGTTTAAAGTAGGGTTGGCCTTGCCCATCAGACGTCATGATGAGAAGACCCAGAGTCTGACACATACCAATACGATCCATACTAACAGGACTCAAAGCCTTATTAAGTGCTGACCACGCTCTCTGTCCCCCTGGGGAGCCATCCCTTGTTGGCCCCACCTCCAGATCCATCCACACTCCTCTGCCACCAGCCAGGCCCAGGGGAGTAGACAGTTCCAGGGCACAAAGTTCCCTTGCTCTTATAATTTAAGGGTGCTGAGTCCCCTTCAAGCATTTCACCCTTCCAGAACCCCATACCTCAGCCTCAAAGCCCATGCTGCCCCCAAAGACAGCGCTTAGAAGTTACTAATGGGTCCAGCACTGCTTGTTACAACCAACTTCTACACACACACACACACACACACACACACACACACACACACACACACACACAAAGCCAATACAGGTGCCTCCTGTCGGTCATCCTAGTTACTCAGGAGGCTGAGGTCTGAGGATCACTGTTCAAACCAGCCACGTAGGAAAGTTTGTGAAGCTCCTATCTACACTGAACCACCAAATAGCCAGAGGTGGAGCTGTGGCTCAACTGTCAGAGCTCTAGCTTTGAGCAAGAAACCTCAGGGACAGCATTTAGGCCTTGAATTTAAGGCCCAGTTCTTCTACCTCCAAACACACACAGATACAGACATAGACAGACAGACAGACAGACAGACAGACACACACACACACACACACACACACACACACACACACACACACACACACACACACACATACACACAAACATACGGATAGCCCAAGGATTCAGCAGTCCCCGAGAATAGAAACATGAACTCCCTCAATTATGAACACATCCCACCCATGAGAAGGTGGCAGTACCGACATCAGACCCACTGTAGACAAAACATTGAGCCTCTCACATATCTGGAATGCCTCATAGACCAGCACGGCATTTTCTACCATGCATACTGCTATGCGGAAAACTTAATCACCTCTTTTTGTTGTTGTTCGTTAAGGGTCTTGAACTCTGGGCTTTGGTCCTTGCCTTGAGCTCTTCAGCTTAAGGCAAGCACTCAATTGCTTGAACCACAGCATTGCTGCTGGTTTTCTGGCAATTCCTTGGATATAAGAGTCTCAAGGTCTTTCCTAACCAGGCTGGCTTTTACCCATGATCCTCAGATCTCACCTCCTGAGTACCTAGGATAAAAGCCATGAGCTACTGGTAGCAGGCCAAACATACTTTTCCATTCCTGTCATCCTCTCCCCCCAGGAGACTGAAATCTGAGGACTGCAGTTGGATGACACTTAGCAGCAAAGCCCATGAGAACTCTTTATCTCCAATTAAACACCCCAAAAAGCTGGAAGTGGAGCTGGGATTCAAATGGTAGTGTGCTATCTTGGAGCATAAAAGATAAGATCCATGCCCTAAGTTGGGACATTCAAGTACAACCTCATACTGAAGATCCCCTGACCTTATCAAAGACTCAGGTTCTCTCACTGCACTGCCTCAGCACTGGGCAGTGAGGTAAGGTCTAGTTATCCAACCACATGATATGGGACCCAAAGGGATTCCTGGTCAAGGGACGGAGACTGGGGAGATCTAGGTCCCTTTTGGGGAGGTGAAAAGGGCTGCTCTATCCCAGAAATGTTCCTATGTTGTGAGTATTATCAAAGAAACCACCCTGTTCAGAGCCCAGTGCCTCTGGGTTTCCCACCAGCCTCTACCCAACTCTGCCCCACCTTCAGCCTGCCCTCTCTGAATCCCAGATCTGCCATGTAGACTAAAGAGTGAGCCAGCCAAGAGAACCATTTCCTGCCCTCATTCCCAGGCTGTCCTGTGGCAGTGGAATGCATACCTCAGTCTTTGGTGGAGGAATGAACACCGGGGGTGGTATCATCAGTTTGAGCCCTGGAAAGTCCTAGTCCCCAAGGATGTATGGCTCAGGCATCCTGCAGTGAATGAAAGCCAGGTCGTCAATGATGAGACCAAGGTGCCAGGACATTTAATAGAAGTGTGTCTGGTTCAAACACTGGTAGTCTATGTTGTCAGGTGAGGCCATGGCTCCAATTTCCTGACACACCTGACCTGGGACCATCCTCCCTTTTGAAATTCCTGCTTATCCCTTGGCCCCCCGTTGAAACTCTAACCCCAATACCTCCCTAGCCCTTGGAAACTTTCTTCTTATCTGACCAGAAAATAAACTCGATGTGGCTGGGGTTAATTGAAACCTGGTGACCCACCCTGAGCCCTAGGTTCTACCAGAGGCTGGTTCCCTCTACAGTCGGTGACCACATAGCTCTGGCTGTCATGAAGTTGCTGAGAGGTCAGTGGCTTGGTCCTACATACTGGCTTTAGGTTCTGAAACTGTCCCCACAGAAATTGTGAATAGTTGGCTCCCTTGATCCAGGGACTCCAAACCAAGGCTTGCATGTTCTCCCTTCTTCTTTTCTTTCCTCTTTTTCTCCTTTTGTCCTTCCCTCCTCTCTCTCTTTACTTTCTTTGTGTGAGTCCTAGGCCTTGTACTTGGAGCATAGGTGCTGTCCCTTAGCCTTTTTATTCAAAGCTAGCAGTCTATGGCTTGAGCCACACATCCACTTCTGGTGTTTTGTTTTTGGTAGTTAATTCAAGACAAGAGTCTTACAGGCTTTCCTGCCCGAGACAAAAGCCTCAGTTCTCTGATCTCAGCTTCCTAAATAGCTAGGATGACAGGCTTGAAGCACTGGCATCCAGATCAATCCAAGGTTTCTTCATGCTCTGTGGAACGAATCCTGGAACTTTTCATTGTCTGTGACCCCCCAGAGCCTGGTGCACACTGCAATGATTTGTTGCAAAATAAATGAGCATCTGTCTATGACAATACTACAGAACAATCCCATCTGATTCAGGTAAGAATCCTCTGTGGGGGAGTGGGGACGAAGCCTGATGTAGCTCTCCCTCAGTTCTCCCTCCTCCCTCTTACCCCCTCCTGGTGCCACCACACTTAACTGTTTTGGCTCTGAGGATGTGAGCCACTATGTACTTGCTACATTCCAGGGCCTCTGGGATGCCTGTCTTCTCAAAGATCTCTGTCCAGCAGCTGACAAGCTCTGTGGCACTCAATATCCCATGTAGGTGCGAATGAGGTTGCTGTGAGCTGAATGCCTGACTCAAGGGGCCTCCTCTCCTACCCCTGGGGCCAGTCAGGATTACCACATCTGGCCCCCAAGATACATGTTGCAGAGAAAGACTCCTCGAGGTATCCCTGTTTTCTGAATCTCCCAGAGTCCAATGCAGGTGCTGGGAATCATCTCTCCTCACAGCTGGCAGGCTAGGGATGGTGATGTCACAATCGCTGCTCCCCAAGCAGCCTTGACTGTGGTGGTCACCCTAGAGAGGGCTGGAGGAGAATCAACAGCTGCCGAAGAAAGTCAGTCAAGGCATGACGTTCATTACAGGAGACCATCTGGCTTGGGAACTCTTCCTATGCTGCTTTGAACGTTGTCCCAATCAAACTTGAAGGGTTCTAAATTCAGTGGTCTGCTTTTTCTTCCAGACAGCATACAGCAGGTTATAGAAAGTAACATTCAGAGAGCCCAAGCTAACTGCCAGGGCAGTTAGCAAGCAGGCTCCAGCAGGGGGAGCGCACTTGCTTACCACTGCCCAGCTGGAAATGGCCCAGGCCAAACACAGACTGGAGTCTGCAGGACTCCAAGGAGGACTGCCCACCAGTACCTTGCCCCCTGAGGGAATCCATGCCACCAGAAGGGGCCTGGAATCCCCTGCCCAGATGCCGATGGACACAGTCAATGCCCTGGGTAAGTTTCCCCTCTCAGTCTCGGTTGTGGTGAACCATCTGCCATGTCACAACATTCACCACTTCCCATACCTTCCTAACCACAGCCCCTGCCCTACTGCCCCCCCCCCAATCTGTTCCCTAATTACGTTTGGCAGACACATTCCCAACCCTTGAATTATCTCCAACTATAACACTAGAGCACACTGTCTGGCTAGAAGAGTACGGCTGTGGTCACAGTTGCCTGTCTTCTGGCTGAAGACAGAAGGACAGGTGTCCACTCTGGTCTGTGGTTCACACAGGCCTCCTAGGGGAGACCCACACAGGCCCAGCAGGTACTGTGGGCTACAGGAAAGGGAGAAGAGAGAGGTGGAAAAAACATGTACTGAAACCTTCCCCAAAGGAGCCATGAAATGGTGAAAGAGAAAACAAATTATCGCTAGACATGTACTTGGCATCGATGAAAAAAGAACAACACACACACACACACATACACACAAATAAAATGCTTTTGCTCTTTGTAGACACGGTGCCTTAAATATGTTTTCATCTCCCTGTTCTCCCAACGCACACACACACACACACACACACACACACACACACACACACACACACACACACACACACACAAACACACACACACAAATCCAGAACTGTGACAGAAGATTAGTCCATGCAGCACCTGTAATTTGCCAACAGATCACTCACCTGAGCACAGTCAGGCTGTATAAGGAGAAAGATGATCTGTCTGTCTGTCTGTCTGTCTGACTGTCTCTCTCCCTCCCCCCTCTCTCTCTAGTGCTCCCTCTCTCTCTGTCATGCACTCACAAACACACACACTCACACACACACACACACACACACACACACACACACACACACACACAGACTCAGAGCAGTGCCTCTTCTGAGTTTGTTGGTTCCTCCTTTGGGACAAGGTACAAGCTGGAGCATGGGGGTTGCCTGGTCAGAACAGGGGATCCAACAAAAGGGAGCATCACTCTAATAACACAGAACAACCTTGCCTATCCCTTTCTCCAGGGCCAGACACTTTCCCTTGGGAACAACCAGCCTTGACTCCTCATTCACAAAAACCCTAGGCCAGGACACTTGGTGAAGGTGTCCGAGATAGGTGGCTCCTCAGCCGGGGCTGAAAACAAGCCGGGGGTCATGGTGCCCCAGAGGGGTGTCTGACCTGGGTTTGGGGCAGTGTTGGGGAAATGGATGGGGTCTTAAAGGATACATACATGGATGGATTCCCTACTTCCAGCCTAGATGCTTCTGGGTGATTTGGTGGATTCTTGGGAGGGATGAGGAGACCAGATGGACAGGTAGCACCAGCAGATGCTGGGAGAGCTGGGAAATGTGATCACCCTGTGAGTACTGTTGACAGCTGGGATGGGGGGAGGGCAGACAGGCTGGGTGTATGTGGGTCGGAGTGGGTATATTCCTCCCAGATATTCACCTTCTGTCTGACTCCAAGTGCCCTCACATACCTAGTGGGCTCTTCTGGGACCCTCCTCAGGTGATAGGGTGACCAAGCACAGAAGACAAGGGCTCACACAGCAAGGAGGGCCTATCTTCTGCATCCAACACCCACCACCCCCAGCAAAAAGAAAAAGACTCAAGAAGGCAGGTGTGGAGGTGCTGTTCCCGACCTCTGATTAAAGCCACCAGGTTCCCACCAGAGAGAGGAAGGGTGCAGATGTGTGGCTGTGTGACTCCCACTGCTCCAGGCCAGGTGCTCTGTGGAAACCCTCCTCACCCATTCCTGCATCTCCCTGTTTCCTGGGACACTGGCCACTAAGGATCAGGGTGGGATCCCCAGGTCAACACACACCCCTACCCTCGACCCCTGGGATACGTTTTTGACAGGGTCATGCAGACTGGGGGAGGGGGGAAGTAGGGTGGACTCGAGGAGGAAACAGGAAAGGGGAGGCAGGAGGTGCAGGTCAGGGTCAGTGGTTGGTTGGCCAGAGCGTTTCCAGGCTGTGGGCCCTCAGATCCACCACTCACGTGTACTAATGGGAGAAGCTGTAGGAGGTGGCTCCAGGTGCACATGGGCCCGGAGTCCTAGGACCAGGGGTGGCGACCAGTTCGGGGCTGCAAGACAGCCAGGGGTTTGCCATCTCCTCTGGGCGACTGTGAGAGGCGCAGCTGGTAGGAGCCAAAAGTGCCATGTCTGAAATGCAATGCTGCTGGGAGGGGGCAGGAGCATCTGTGGGCACATGGCAGGGCTGCATGTGGCCTCTGCTCCTCTTCTTCAGTGAACACCACCCCCACCTCAGCTGCTCCTGTGCTCCCTTGCCGGGACCTCAGTCTCAGGGCCGCCATGGCCACGGTGCCTTCACGTGGCTGCCCGTGGCGATGTGCCTGCTGCACCAGCTCCATGTGTTCTGTGCTCCCCACCAGAACCTGCAATATGATCAGCAAGGCTGCCAGCTGATGAAGCCACTTGCCCTTGTGTATACTCGCTCTTCTCTCTGCTCTCTCTCTCTGCTCCCACTCCTCTCCTGGGCTGTGTTGCCCCCGCCGGGCATGCCCACCCCCTCACCCTCCCCTGAGTCATGCCCCTGGCCACTGCTGCCATGGGAGTGTGCCTTGGGCCCCACTCCCTCCTCCTCTTGACCACCTCCCCCTCTTCCCCTCAGGCCTGGCCCCCACCCCTGGCTGCAAGCCAAGCCCTGACTGGGACCAAAGGCTTCCAGGCCATGGAAATTATAGCCTCACCTCAGCTCATCACTCCCTCCCAACCCCAGTACCTGCCCTGGGTATCAAATCTCCCCTCAGCTCCACAGCTGGAGGAGACTCTCTTCCATGACCCTCCAACCCACAAACCAAAATCCACACATGGTGACCCTTGTGTGTATTTTTGTGTATGTATGTTTGTTTGTGTTTATTTTTGTGTGTGTATGTTTCTGTGTGTTTGTGTGTGTGTGATTGTTGGGGTAACTACCTCTCAAGGACTCAGAACATAGTACCTTTTTAGATGAGTCAGCACACAGCACACTTCAAAAAACAGCACAAAGCACCCTGTGTAAAGGACTCAGCACACAGCTCCCTTTGAAAGACTTAGCATATAGTACCCTGTGTAAAGTACTCAGCAAACAGCACCCTTTGAAGGAGGGAGTCCATAGCCCACAACGTAATGGACTAAGTTCATGGCATGCTTTGAAAAACTCAATGCTACCATTCTTTCCCAGGGACTCAGTACATAGCACCCTGTGTTAAGATCACACAAAGCCCCCTTTGAAGGGCTGAGTACGTAGCACACTGTGTAAAATAGTGCACAGCACCCTTCGAAAAACTCAGCACATAGCATAATTTTGAAGGACTCAGCACATACTACCCTGTGGAAGGACTGAGCACATAGCACCATTTGAAGGACAGTACAGAGCACACTGTGTAAAGGACTCGGCACATATCACTTGAAAAATTCACCTTATCCATCTCTTCTCAAGGGCTCAGAACATAGCAGTACCCGTACCTTTTGGGATGAATTAGTACACCGCATCTTTTGAAGGACTCAGCATACAGTAGCTGTATAATGGACACAGCGCATAGCACCCTTTGAAAAAACCACCAGGGCCCAATCTTCTCAGGGATTCAGAACATAGCACCCTTTGGGATGACTCAGCAAACAGGACTTTTTGAGGACTCAGCACAAAACCCCCATGTCAGAAGGACCCAGTAAACAGGACCCTGTGAAGGACTCAGCACATAGCTGTATGTCACAAGTTCTGCTTTAATTAGAATTAGGATGCTTTCTTCAGTATCACCATTCTTCAGAAACACTTGAAAAATCCTACTAGTTCATATTTAGCTAAACTGGGGGAGGGTCAGCTGAGGATCTTGAACTCAAAGCTTGGGGGCCCTGTCCCTGCGCTCTTTGATTCAATGCTAAAGCTCTAGCACTTGGAGGCACAGCTCCAATTTTTTTGTTTTGTTTTTTGTTTTGGTTTATTCTTTGACAGTTCTTACGGTGATTAGGAAGGCCAACTTGGGTAGCCGTGGGCAAAGGCTCTTAGCTCGGCCTGGAGCTGACCTCTCCCTTCCTTGTGCCTCTGGGAGCCGGGCCTCCTGGAGCTCTCTTGGCCTAGGGTGGAACATACCTGCTCTGGAATCAGCACTCAGGGTGAGCAAAAGTCAGCTTGGCCCTGGTCACTTACCCCAATTGAATTCTAGAGGACGATGACAAGGGGCTGCATGTCCCGCGTCTGGCCACGAGGAGGCAGGAGTCACCCACCATAGGGATTGTACCTGTAAGTTATGTTTACTCTTACTGCTGTGGGGCCCGCATCAAGCTTTGAAGCCACCCTGGACAGGAAAGTCCTTGAGATTCTTATATAAAATTAATCATCAAAAATCAAGTGGGGTTGTGGCTCAAGTGGCAGAGCACTAGATTGAGCAAGAAAATTCAGGGATAGAGCCTAGGCCCTGAGTTCACACACACACACACACACACACACACACACACACACACACACACACACACACACACCACATGCAAGCAAAATCAGAGATTTCTACAATGCAATCTTTAGGTATTCTCCACGTTTTCCCAACTAAGGCTCATGGGTGTTGGCCTAGGTGTTGGATGCATACAAAACCACCTGACATCTTTAATTTTGGGGAACAGTATGGCTAGAAGGTCAGCCTTCCCCCATCCCAGCTCCTTGATTGGGTTGTGGTCTATCCAGGCCCTTTGGGGCTCCTTATACAGACTCGGCAAGATGCCTTCAAAAGGCATCACATGCTGGGCACTGGTGGCTTATACCTGTCATCCGAGATACTCGGAAGCTGAGATCTGGAGGATTATGGTGCCAAGCGAGCCAGGACAGGAAAGTGTGTGAGATTCTTATCCTCGATGAATTATCAGGAAACAAGAAGTGTCCCTGTGGCTCAAGTGGCAGAGTTCCAGCCTTGAGAAAAAGAGCTCAGGGACAGTGCTCACAGCCAACAACAACAAGGAGAGGCATTGCATGTTGGCTTTGGGATTGGTATGGGTTAAATATAATTGGAATTTTCAAGTGCTCCAAGACAAAGCAATACCTCCTTTAGTCCTGTCTTCCTCCATCTCATCTCACACTCTGACCTTGGCCATGCTTTGGTTAGCATGACTCTGGCTTGACAGGAGGGCTCCAAGAAGGAAGATCTCAGAGCAATCACCCCCACCACATCCTTCTGCCCTGCTCACTCTGTTGCTTCTGCTCTTTGCTACACACCATCTTCCTGGAATCTATACATGAGGTCATTGCCACCAGCATTATGGTGAGTGGTGAGTCTGGCCTAACTCAGGGCAGTCAGAGATGGAAGTTGGTCTGGGACTAGGAGCTTCTACCCTGTGTGTGGGCTGAGTCCAGGGCCGACATTTATTCATCCTGAGCATTGAAGAGATTAGGAGACAGTGTAGAAACCACATTGAGTCACCTAAGTTTGGAATCTAGAGGACCACTTGTGTGAGGTAGGCTGTGGGGTCTGGGGGCCACTGTTCTTGGTACTCCTCCCTCGAGAATCCCCAATCCCTCTCTCATCCCTTAATGGTAGAAGAGAAACTTCAACTAAGTCCAAGAGGGGGCAGGGGAGTATTTCTGTGTGAACCAGACTGTGCTTCATATTCATCCTAGCCCCTACTTCCTATTTATCTGAGGAATGTCCGTATGGGTTTGGGACAGGGGAATCATCCTAGCTGAGAATGTGGCTCAGTGGTAGAGTGGTTGCCTAGCATGCCTGACACCAGTGGTTTCATTCCACACAGAAAAAGCTGGAAGGGGAGGTGGGGCTCCACTGGTAGAGCACCAGCCTTAATCAAAAAGACCTCAGGGACAGTGGCCAGACCCTGAGCTCAAGCCCCAGGACTGTAAGAACAAATCTTTTTTGGAGGCTTTTCTTCCCTTTGAAAACAATTTATTCTTTGTGATAAGCATAACATGGGCCTCTTCCCTGGCCACCAATGGGCCATTAGATGTCCCTTGAATTTGGGCAGCTTCCCGGCAGCCTCTGCCCTACCTGGCCCATAGCTTATCCCCATCTTGTGGCAGATGGGGGCCTGAGAAAAGGCCACCTGCCACCTACTTCTGGTGGCTGCCGAGGCTTTTGAGAGTCAGTATGTCACATAGAGAGTTATCATCCACATCAGCCTACAGAAGAAAGGGAGGGAGTGCTCCTTGCCTGAGCCCTCAAGCTGTAGGTGGCTCTGGATGTGAGGCATCTGCTGCAGGATGTGCTCCATCAGGGAGTCATCTATGGGGTTGGAACCCCAACCTCTCCTCTGGCAGTTTCCAAGACGACTTGAAGTTACAATTCTTCAAAACCTTTCTGCTCCTCCCTCATTTCGCCTACCCTAGTGCCTGAGGCGTCTGAAGCAGTGGGGGAGGGGGGCTCAGCCTGTGCTGGCATCTGGAGCCCGCTGTCCGTGCCTTCACCTGCGAGGACCCACAGCAGCTCCTGAAGCTCTCTCTTCTTCTCCATCTTCTCCTGGGAGAGCCAGCACACGTGCTCGGCTTTCTCCTGACACAGCTTATCCAGGACAAAAATCTGCTCTTTACATGCCATGAGGGACTCCACGGTGGTGCAGATGTGTGCCGACAGCTGGCTACATCGATGGTGGAGCTCATCCACTGGACTCTGGAAGTCCACCTCATCAGACAGGTCGTAGATGAAGCAGATTTTCTTCTCGGATGCCCACGTGTCCCACTTGCCATCCCCATGCCAGCTGTGGTGGCAGCTCACAGATCAGGGGGCCTATAGCTCCAGCTCTGTCTGGTACTGAGCTGCAAGTGGGCTGGATGCCCCCAGCAGGGCCTCTGCTCCTGCAGCAGGAGATTTCCCCTGTGGATCTCAGCTTCTGAGAGGGCTCGCAGATCCTGTCCCTCTAGGTCTGGGGCATGTCTCCATCCTCTGGGACGGTCACGTCGGGGGGGAGTAACCTCCTCTCCTTTTCTTCCACAGGACTCACACTTTCCACTTCCCCAGAGAAAGCCAGGAAGCTCAGCTGGACTTGCAGGCGCTCCTCCTATGGTCTGGTCACTTCCAGGCACTTGAGAGTGTCCTGCCACTTTGGGAGCACCACCTGGCCCCCCCAGGTGTTCGGGCCCTGCACTTGTTTCAGCAGCTCCAGCAGCTGGGTCTGCCTCTGCAGGTGATGCTGCAGGGCCTCCTTCTCAGAGTTCAGCCACTCATTGGAGGCAATATGCTGCTCACAGATGGCTCTGAGCACCTGCAGCTGGGCCAGGGACTGCTCCTGCTGCTCCTGCAGTTCCCATGATGCTTGGCACTCTCTCTCTCTCTCTCTTTCTCTCTCTTTCTCCCTCCCACTCCCTCCCTCTCTCTCTCTCTTTCTCCCTCTCTCTCTCTCTTTCTCTCTCCCTCTCTCAGCTACCTCTTTCCATTCCTCTATCTTCTCCTCTGAATGGTCTAGGTGTTCTCACAGTTCTTTTTTCACCTGTTGCTCTGAGTCCAAGATGTTGGTGAGCTCTTCCTTCTCACCGCTCGCCTTGTGGAGAGTGTTCCACAGCTGGGCCAGCTCTTCCTCTGGCTATGGGTCACACACACACACATGTGCCTTGTGGGGTCTAGTGTATCTCCTGCAGATCCTTGGCCTTATCCTCCAGTCTCTGCAGTTGCTACTGCTGCTCTGTGTTCTGGAGACAGAGCTTCTGGTTTTCCTGGACCTGGATGTGAACTTGTTACTCCAGTTTTTTCAACTCCTTCTCTGTGCAGTAGGCCTAGGCCTGCAACACAACTGCAGCTCCACCTGAGATGGTCCTGCGGGGCGCCATGGCTCTGTCATCTTCTTTCTCAGTTCCCCCAGCTCATTCTCCAGCACCTGCCTCGCCCTTCTCTCCTTCTCCTCTGTCAGTTGGTTCACCTGCTCGTTCAGCCACTGAGTCTCCTCTTTACATGCGGACCTCTCAATGCTCAGGTCCTCTGTGAACGTGTCTCTCACCAGACTTGCTGAGGTCACCATCCAGCTCAGGTTGTCCAGTAGTCTCTTCAGTAACTCATGCCCCACCAGCACTAGTTGGAACTTGCAGATTATGTTCTTCTGGTGCTGTTCTCTGTCCAGAGCACTTCCAGCTTCTCCTACGACTCTGTGTTCACTTGCTGCAGGTCATTGAATCTTGTGGTCTATTCCTCAAGGTGAAGGGTCACATCATTCAGTCGTTCAAAGAACATTTCAGTCTCCTTCTGTGCAGCAGTGACCACAGAAGCCACCATATGCAGCTCTGCCACACACACCGCTCTGCGGCCTGCAGGTGGCTGGTAATAGCTTCATGCTCCAGTTATCTGTCATTGGCCACCTGCTTCACTTGGACTGGTGCAGATTGTAAATCTCTTTCTGCTGAACCCAACCTCTGTATGGGTGACTTGTGGATCTCTAGCTCCGTTTGTGGTGCTTCATGTAACTGGGCCATCTTCTCCCTCTGTTTCTCTAGTCGATCCTGCAGGTCTGTCTTCTCCTGCTTCAGTGGTGGAATCTTGGCACTGAGTGCCTAGTTTCTTCTTTGCTGCAGTCCAGGGTGAGCACCATGTGTCACTACCACATCTCCATATCCTTGATGTTATCAGGACCCTTGATACTCTAGCCCCTGGTGCCTGTGATTGTGTCCAAAAGCAGGGGAGGCCCACGGTCTGCATCACCTTTGGCCAGACCCTCTGTTGAATCACACTCCTCAGTGGTGTTTGTCTTGGGGATCCCTCCCTTTTCTGTGTTCTTTGTGTTCTTGAATGTTGCAGGTATGATGGGAGGATTCCTTTGCTGGTGTTCTGGAAGTAGTTTCTTGCCTGTAGCTCTTTCACGGAGTCCTGTTATTTCAGACATATGAGTACTGGGATGGAAAAGATTGCCTGGCCATGTTACCAGGCTCTGCGAAATCCTCTATTCTCCCACTCACTGATTAGGACGTCAATTTCCTATTCTACTCCAAAGTCTCTTCGAGTCTCCTGCTCACCACTCAGCCACCTCTACCTTCTTCAACTGCTGGTGGTAGTGTCAACCACCAAAGGGAATCCTGGTGCTGGGCATCATGGAATGTGGGTGTGGCCACCATTCTTTTATCCCAGTGGTCAGAAAGAAGCATGAAAGAATGGGAGTGTGGCCAGAATCCTGTGATGCAGGAAGCATGGGAGGATTCAAGATGACAGCAGCTCCCCCAGCCCCTTTTCCGGGGAACTTTGTCCAATCCAGTTGGGGACAAGAGGGTGACCTGCTTTAGCTGGATGGCTGCACATATTGTTGTGTATGTCTGTTTGTTGCCAGTCCCTAACCTTGAACTCAGGATCTGGGCACAGTCCATGAGCTGGTTTTGCTTAAGGCTAGCCCTCTACCACTGTAGCCATATGGCTCTACTTCTGGCTTTGTTGGCACTGAAGGTGGACAGGGATCTCAAGGACTTTCCTGCCTAGGGTGACTTTGACTATGATCCTCCTATCACAGCCTTGTAAGTATCAAGGAGGACTGCTGAGAGCCACTGGTGACTGCCTAATCACTGGTCTTGCTGATGTTCTTGGACAGACAGGTGAGTTCCCTATCCTCAGGTTTTGTTGGTGGGATCTGGAGCCTATAGTTCAAATCCTGGTCCTGCCATCTCCAAATGGCAGAAGATCCTAAGAACTCATTCCTATCCATATGAATGCCAGTGGAATGTGATGTATGTCATGATTGAATGGGCCGTTCTTGAATGAATCTAGGATAAAATTATACATAATTATATTGTAAGACACTGATCAATTTTAATTAATACTTCATGAATCATTTAAACAATTGCATTCATTAAATGGAGGCATAATGAAATACCTAAGAATTGGGCATCACATAGTGAAGAGATGCCATTTTTCTGCCAGGACTTTCTTTAGTAAATTGGTATAAACCATTTTCTGAATGTAGTTTGGTATACGAAACTAGGATATATTATACCTGACCTGATAATCAATTATTCAAACAGTTTTTATCAGAAATGCTTATATCCAAATGTAGAGGGTAATCCAAATTATGTATATTTGAAGACAATATTGGTTAGTCCTCTTCTCATATTACCCATTCCCTTCTTGAGAACAATACACATTATAAGGAAATGCTTAGAATATTTTGGAGAAATTGGTTGACTTCAAACCAGTGAGTTACTCTATGCTGAATTTTGTTTACTTTATATCCAGAAAAGCTAAATTCTTACTTTATCATTTTCCTTAGGCTTTATACTCAGATTAAATCTTTGATCAATGACAAATAAAGATATAAATATTTTTAACAGTAGCAAAATTCAGGCTGAGGAATCTAGGTACAATGATACTCATGCAGATAGGCCTCATCAGTCATGAGACCATGATATCAAAATGTTAACCAATGCTTACTGGTGTCATGCTTATGAGATTTTGTGTATTATAAACAGTGGTTATTAGAATTTTTGTAATCAACATCATTTCATTGGATAGGAACTGAAGTGAGACATTATACTCCGAACAAAATTTAATGAGGCATCCAAAATTAGTTACTAATATATACATCATGTAACACAAAGGAAGCTAAAGGAAATAATTAATGAAAAAAAATCAACATTTACAATAAACACAGAATCAGTATGACTGATTTTTCTTTTACCCCAGTTGCAATACGGCTTACATGATGATTTTTCTGGTTATATGTTTAGTTAAGTCTTGATATTTAGTTGGAGAAGTTCTTTCATATATTCATTTGTCAGATCGAAGAGGAAATGAATTCCTTGCTAGAGTCAACACCCATAATAATGTTACAGATGTATACTGATACTTTGCCAAAGTTTCAAATCTGCACGAGTAATTTGGGGTCTTTTTTTCGATCTAAATAAATAGATATGCAATTTTGTCAGTACTAGAAAGATTTTGACCACAATTTATTAAACTATTATTTTCCAGAAACCACTTCTCTCTTTTCATGAGATTTTTAATTTCATTCATATCATGCATTGATGTTTTCCTTTAGATAAGCCACATTCAGTCTTCTACAAAGTGTAATTTGGAGTAGTTTAAAATTATGTACATTCATGTACAATGCTCAGATTCGACTATTTGCATATTTTTTCTTGTTAAATCAGTAGGAATTAGTTCTCAATATGGACACTATTGGAGTTATTAATTACATTTCTGAATTTTTTAAGTATGTCATGATTTTATTTGATTCTTTTAAATATTTGCAGATCTCACTCCGCATACAGTCACAATTGTTTTAAACAATTTGATCCGTTCAAGGGTTTTGCTATATTAAGTTCATCTAGATGAATTTAATTACAAATTAACACAACCGTATTTCTGAGACACAGTTATCTTTAAGGCTCTATGCCAAGTTAACATGTATTTGAGGTTTTTGTGCTTAAAAAAAATAAACTGGGCACAACATGCTTTTGTTCCTGGGCGAGTTCTACTTTGTTAGTTTGTTTTCCAATTGTGACTTCAACGTATGTGTGCATTTTATTTCAATTGTTTTGTGTCTATATTTTGTTTCCTATAACAGAAAGTACAAAAAGAATCAATGATTTAGAACTTTTCCAAATAGAATTCTAAGATAGACACTTGAAAGTTTGTGACAATTGGGAATAGGCAGGTCTTCATACAGAGACATTGTTTGACATGATTTGAATTCTTCCTCCTTGCCGGGCACCGGTGGCTCTCGCCTGTAATCCTAGCTACTCAGGAAGATCATGGAGATCTGAGGATCACGGTTCAAAGCCAGCCTTGGCAGGAAAATCTGTGAGACTCTTATCTCCAAAAAACCACTAGAAAACCAGAAGTAGAGCTGGGGTTCAAGCGGTAGAGCACTTGGCTTGAGCTGAAGAGCACAGGGACAGGGCTCTAGCCCAGAATTCAAGCCTCACGACTGACAAAAAAAATGATTGAATTCTTCCTCTTCTTGCCTCACTATTTCCAATAGTATTACTGCAAAGTCATAAGTGGAAAGAAAATAATTTTGTCTGTATGAATTCAGATTTTTTTGTTTCAATTGGGACACACTACACATTCATACTTCATTTTAACTCGAAAATCTTCTTTCCTTCGTTTAAAATCACAGGTGTGAATTTATAATGCTAAAATAGCAGCTACTAATTTATCTGAAATGATCCAAACTATTTTCAATTCACATTATATGTAATATAGAGTGTAATAATAATAGTAAGTAATTTAGTATGTAATAATAGACGTTGGGGAAAGTCAATAACTGGATTTTTGTGAGATACTGAGTAATAGTAAAGATTAAAAAATTCACAGTTTCATCTAAAAATAAATCATAGATATAAACTAATACTGAAAAAGTAAGATTGTTTATTGGAAAAAGCAAGAAGTTTCAATAAGCTTACTTTTTAAAAATTGTCTTAGATCTGGACTTTGTTGGCTCATGCCTGTAATCTTAGCTACCAAAAGTCTGAGATCTGAGGATACTGGTTCAAAGTCAGCTTGGGCAGAAAAGTCTGTGAGACTCTTATCTCCAATATATCTCTTGACAACTAGAAACGGCACTGTAGCTGAAGAGATACAGTTGTATGCTTCAGCCAAAGGGAGGAGGGACAGTGCCCAGGCCCAGAGTTAGAGCCTTACGACCGACAAAACAAGATTGACATTAATTTCACTTTATTAGTTTATGATTTTTTATTGTGAAAATACAAACAGAGGGTTTACAATTACATGAACAAGGTAATGAGTACATTTCTTTTCAAGCAATTTTGCCTCCTCCATTGTTTCCCCTTCCCATCCCTTAATATCTCCCCTTCTACCACCACACCACCCCCTCCACACCAAAGTTTTAAGTTCGTTTTCAACATAATGTCTTGTACATGTCATTGTGGTAATTAGTCCACCTGTATAATAATTTGTTTTCCCCTTGCCATCCCCAAATTATGCCAACATCAAATACATGAAAACAGGGGTTATACCGTGGGGGAGGGACATAAAAATCAACAAATAAATCATGTCATATATATGGCAGAAACAATAGCAAGAACGGAAAACAATTTGAGTCCTTATCTTAGGGTTCATTTCTCCTAACATCAACTTGTCTGACAGTTTCTGTTCGTCTCAGACATATACTAGTTATTGCAAATAAGGGAAACCATGACACTTATGTTTCTTTGGGCCTAGATTACTTCACTTAATATAATTTTTTCCAAGGCTTTCCATTTCCTAACAAATGGGGCAATGTCAGTCTTTCCCATTGACGCATAGAATTCCATTGTGTATATAAACCACATTTTCTTGATCCATTCATCTACTGAGGGGCATCTGGGTAGGTACCGTATCTTAGCTATGGTAAATAATGCTGCAATAAAAATAGTTGTGTTGGTAGCTTTAGTATGGTATTGTTTGTAATCATTTGGTTAAATGCCCAAAAGTGGGAGTGTTGGGTCATCGGGGAGCTCTATGGAAGCTCCATATTGCTTTCCAAAGTGGTTGAAAAAGTATACGGTCCCACCAATATCCCCACCAGCTTCTGTTGTTATTAGAGTTCTTGATTATAGCCATTCTAACTAGGGTGAGGTGGTATCTCAATGCTGTTTTGATCTGCATTTCTTTTATGGCTAGGGAGTTTGAGCATTTCTTCGTGTGTCTATTCACTATCCTTATTTCCTCTTCAGAGAAGTTTCCCTGTAAGTCTTTAGCCCACTTATTTATTGGGCAGTTGTTTCTGTGGCGATTTGTTGTTGGGGGATATAATTTTTTGAGTTCCAGGTATATTTTAGATATAAGACCCTTGTCTGTTGTATGGCTACTGAAGATCCTCTCCAAATCTGTGGGCATTCTATTGATCTTGCCAGCTTTGTCCTTTGCCAGGCAGAAGCTATGCAATTTCATGAAATCCCTTTTGTCGAACCTTTCTTTGATTTTTCGTGTTTCTGGGTCTCTATTAAGAAAATTTCGGCCTGTGCCAAGGAGACCTAGGGTTTCTCATATTCCATCCTGTAATGTTTTCAGGGTGTCTGCTTTGACTCAACGTCTTTGATCCATTTGTAGTTGATTCTGGTGCAGAGTGATATATGAGGATCTAGCTTTAGTTTTCTACAAGTGATTAACCAATTTTGTCAGCACCATTTACTGAACAGGCTGTCTTTCTTCCATTCTGTTTTTTTTTAGTTCCCTTATCGAAGATTAGATGGCTATAGGTCTGTAGGTTCATTTCTGGGTTTTCAATTCTATTTCATTGGTCCTGAGGTCTGTTCTTGTACCAGTACCAAGCTGTTTTGATTACTATGGGTTTGTAGTAGAGTTTGTAATTTGGTAGTGATATTCCTCCAGCACTGTTCTTTCTGTTAAGGATCATTTTTGCTATTCGGGGTCTTCTATTGTTCCATATGAATTTTTGGATTGCCTCTTCTGTTTTCTTGAAGAATGAGTTTGGAATATTGATAGGTTTCACATTGAATTGGTAGATAGCCTTGGGAAGTATTGCAATTAGCACAATGTTGTTCCTTCCAATCCAGGAGCATGGGAGGTTTTTTCCACTTTTTAAGTTCCGTTTTGACTTTCTTTTTCAGGCTTTTAAAGTTTTCATCATAAAGGTCCTTCACTTCTTTGAATAAGTTAATTCCTAGGTATTTTATTTTTTGTGGAGCTATTATGAATCCAGTTGCTTTCCTGATTTCAGCCACACTTCTCATTGTTGGCATGCAGAAAAGCCATTGATTTTTGAGAGTTAATTTTATACTATGCTTCTTTGCCAAAGTTTTTAATCAGCATGAGTAATTTGGGAGTGGAGTCTCTGGGGTTCTTTAAATACAAAACCACGTCATCTGCAAAGAGGTAGAGGTTTACATCATCTTTCTGTATTTGGATCCCTTTTATGTTTGCATCTTGTCTTATTACTGTAGGTAGACATTCTAATACTAAATTGAGGAGAAGTGGGGAGAGTGGACATCCTTGTCTCGTTCCTGAGTTAAGAGGAATTGTCTTCCATTTTTCACCATTAATTATAATGCTGGATGTAGGTTTGTCATATGCAGCCTTTATTGTATTGAGGTATGTTCTCTGGGTTCATAGATTTTCCAGAGTCTTCATCATAAAGGAGTGTTGGATCTTGTGAAATTATTTTTCTGCATCTATTGATATATCCATGTGGTTCTCATCATTGCTCTTGTTGACGTGATGAATTATATTTACTGATTTTCATATATTGAACCAGCTTTGCATCCTGTTTGATCGTCGTGTATGATTTTTTGGATGAATTGTTGAAGTTGATTGGCCAAAATTTTGTTGAGAAGATTTGCATCAATGCTCATCAAAGAAATGGGTCTATAGTTCTCTTTCTTTGATGAGTCCCTGCCTGGTTTGGGATAACCGTTATGTTGGCATCATAGAATGAATTTGGTAGTGAACTTACTCTTTCAATTTTTTTGAATAGTTGGAGGAGGATTGGTGTGAGCCCTGCTTTGAATGCCTTGTAGAATTCCACTGTAAATCCATCTGGTCCTGGAATTTCTTAGATGTGAGATCTCTTATTGCTGTTTCCATTTCTATGCTTGATATGGGCATGTTAATTTGATTTAAATCATCTTGGTTGAGCTTCGGCATGTCCATTTCTGTCAGGCCTTTTCTTGGCCTTTATCTTGTTAGTTTTCTATGTGTAAGATATCTTTAAGTACCTTTGTAGCTCTGGTTTTCTATGTGTAAGATATCTTTAAGTACCTTTGTAGCTCTGGTTTTGTGGAGATATATTGTTTCAATTTTTCTTTGCTATGGACAATTTTTATTTGACCTTCAGTTATGAAGGAGAGTTTAACTGGGTACACTATTCTTTGTTGTGGTTTTTCTTTAGGGCATGGCATACATCATTCCAGGCTCTTCTTGCTTTAATCATCTCTGCTGAGAAATCTGAGGTGATTCTAATTGTTTTCCCTGTATAGGTGATTGGTCTTTTCTCATTGACTGCTTTAAGGATCCTTTCCTTGGTCTGAATTAATTCTGTGTGGATTATAATGTGAGGGTGACATGTCCTGTTCTGTTCTAGTCTATTTGGGGTTCTGAAAGCTTCTTTAATCTGAATAGGCCATAGGCCTATCTTTTTGCATGTTCTCTGCTAGGATTCTGTTGAATAAATTTCCTAGACCATTAACTTCTGTCTCTAGGTGCTCCTCTATCCATTATCCTCAGAATAGGCCTTCTGATGATGTCTTCCAAATATAGAATAGTTCTATCATATATCTTGGATTTATCTTGGATATTTGTATGTTATTTCTCTATAATATCTAGGCTGTCTTCAATCCCCGAGATTTGATCTTCTGCCTGGTCTAACCTACTGTCAAGACTTTCTATTTGTTTTTAATTTCTTTTCCTTCTACTTGGTCGGCTTTGATGGCTTCAAATTCTTTGTTGGAGCTTTGGTTTGGATCTTGTATGAGCTTTACTTCCTTAATTTGGTGTTCAGTGTTTATTCTCAGATCACTTAGCTGATTGGTTATGGTTTCCTTGGACTCCCATTCCTTCTGGCAGGTTCTATTCTACATTCCCTTTATGGTCTCCCTGAATTGTTTCAGCTGTCTCTTTTCTGCTTATGGATTTTTTGAATGCCTCTATTTATTTCTGTCTATTCTGATCACACTCTCGCAATTCCTGTTTTACTCTTTGATTAGTTTCCTCACATTACAGCAATTCCTGTAATTTTCTATGACTGTTCTCAGCCTGCTTATGCAATTCCTGTATTAATCTTTAAGTAGCTTCCTAATGCTCACAAGATTCCTGTACTACTATTTGGATTGCCTCCTCTTGGTCCCTATCACGCTCACACTGAGACCTTTGCAAATTTTCAATCATTACATTCACCATGTTTACCAGTAGTGTTTGTAGAGCTTTTGGGGGAACTATTTATTATTATTATTATCATTTTTATTATCATTATTATATTCATATCATATTATTCATATTCATATTATTATCATTATTATCATTACCATTTTTCTTGTGTTTTCCAGCTTGTTCTGCTCATTTGGTATTAAAGTAACAGCAATTTTGTGCTAGAACACTATTTTAAGGTAAGCATCAACCAAAGTCCTTCAGTTGCACAACCAGAATGGCTGCAGATACAATCTAGTTCAACAGATACAATCTATTCTAAAGCAAACAACCATGGATTAATGGGTTAAGAATAACGAAGAAGGATTTGGCAAACCAGAAATTAATAGCTTCAGGGAGAAATGTGGGGAAAAATAGGACTAGAGGGATGTGGAGAGGTAAAATGAGAGTAAATGTAACCAATTCCTAATCTCTGAGAGGGTAACGGATTGGACAGAATCATAGGAGAGAAATTTAAAAAAAAAAGAAAAAAATGGAAAAACTAAAATTTAAATTTAAGAAATGAAACACTTAAAAATTATGTAAGTTTAAATAAATGATATTGAGAGAAGAAAAGGATAGAATGAGAGGAGGGGAGGGATAGAAAGGAAACGTGAAAACTATAAAATAAAATTTTTAAAATTAGTTACTTGAAAATTATGTAGGTATAAAGAGATAATACTTCTATGAAAGAAATTAAGGCTAAGAGGTTGTGAACTGAGTAATAAATTTCTGGCTTAACTATGTACATAATGGGGGAGAAGGTCTAACAATTGATGACACGTATGTATCTGGAGTTGAACAGAACAGCAATTAAGTCATGCAAAAAATAAAGAAAGAGAGAAAAAATGAAAACAATAAAAAAGGACCAAAAAGTCAAAGAGATTAAACATGCACACACACACACACACACACACACACACACACACACATATACACCAAAAATAAAAATTATGAGAAAATAAAGATCAAGAGAAAACACTTAAAAAATAAAAATTAAAAAAAATAAAAAAAAAAGAGTTCTTTGTTTTGGTGTTTTTTTTGGAGGGGGAATGGGAAGAGCCTCTATCTCCCCTGTATCTATAACCAGTGTCTTGGTGGAGTCTCTGGTCTGCTTGTGGTGTTTGGTTTTCCTATGACTTGATTGGTTTCTTAAATCAGTTTGGTCAGGCAGAAAATGCCCTGTGTTAGGCAGGATTTTGTGATCCTCCTCCCATGCTAGTTCAGTGCGTGGGAAATCTTTGAGTATCACAAAAGTGGGAGATGGCTATTTCCTCTAGTTTGGAGATGCTGTGATGAGGCTAGGTTCTGGGTAAGGTTGAAGCCTTTCAGCAAACAGTAGCTTTTCCCTGAAGGGCTACCTCCTGAGACACTCACAGAGCCCAGCTTGGAGCAATTCTCAGGGTTTATGTTTACTTAATTTCAATTGTTGTCTAGGCTTCTGTAGGGTGGGGCAGCCTCTGCCTCTGTTTACCCGGTGAAGAAAGTCTCTACTCCGAGGGCAAATTTTACTCTGCCTGGGCAGAGTGAGTTTCCCCTGTTGGAACTGAGTCTGGCAGGTCACTTCTAGATTCTGTGACCTGCAAAATGACTCTTTTGTTTTTTTCCAAGGCCTGAACTGAAGCTATCTGCTCAACTGGGCCTTTGTCAGTATCAAAGATGGAGACCTCCGGTGGTGGTGAGGGGAGGGGCGGCCTTCCCACATCTGCTCCCTGAGAAGGAGTCAGGAAGTCAGGGTTCTACTCACGCTGGATTCTTGGTTCCTGGACCCTCTCTGGTCTGAAATCTGCAGGATCAAGATATCTGCTCCTTCTCAGTTCTTGCTGGTGTTGAGTAGAATCTGCAAGTCTACTGTGTCTGGCCCCTTTGTCCTGGACTCTCTGTTGTAGGTATGGTGTCTATGGCCGCCGCCACTGCCACCCCAGCCCTTTCAGCCGTGGCTACTGGCAAGTGCTCAGATCTATTTACTTGCCTGGATTTTCCCTCTCTGGCCATACTTTTTGTACAGAGATGGCACACTTGGGTGTGATTGTCTAGCCTAGGACTGTTCACAGGAACAATAAAACTGCTTTCTATGCGAGCACTTGTTTTGAATCCAACCTCTCTTCAGCAATCTTCTTCTGAAATCCCTTAACACATTATTATGACATGATATTGTGACATCACATTGACATTGCGATATCACTGTGCCATTGTTTTCACAAACCTATTATGACATCACATGTTAGAAAATTCATGGGTTTTAGGACTTCTAGCTTCTTCCTTGAACTCTTGTCCTCATTGTAAACTAGTAGCAATTGAAATCAGACATGTGATTGTAATATTACAAACTAGTAGTGACATCACTATTCCATGGGTGACCTCATTACCAAAGTGATATCACAAACCTATTGCAGCATCACATTGCCATTGTGACATCACAATCACATTGTGGCATTTCAATCGGTTATGAGCTCTTAGCACCTTTGAAAAAGCATTTGGCCTTTGTGACATCAAAGTTCATTTGTTTACCCATATCATCATTGTGGTCTAACAATTAAGATCAGTTATGCCATTGTAATATTACAAACCCTTGGAGGCAGGATCACCAGTGTGACATCATTAACCAGTCCTTTCCTCATAACTTTGACACGATGCCCTTTTGATACATAGGCCTTTGTGATCTCATAATGTTTTTGACTTCATATTTCAGGTATGATGTGTGATATTAGAAATGCACTCTATCATGAAAATTGTGTCATCACTGTCAGATATCATGAGCATTGTGTTACATTGTGATATCACATAACTGTTGGGAGTTCATCACATTTGGGCCAATGCATGACTTTGTAGATCTCACAATCTCATTCTGAATTCATATTCTCATTGGGAGTTAATGAAAATTGAAGTCCAGCATGCCATTGTGACATCAACAACCCAATTGTGACATCATAAACCTATTGTGAACTCATCAACATTATGGAATCACCAACTAATTATTACATCAAAATATTATTATGACTTGATATTGTGACATCATATTGCCATCACTGTCCCATTCGGATTTGCAAACCGATTATGACCTCATAACATTTTCCAAATTTCATGACCTTTGAGACTACTAACGTAAACTAGTATACTTATGATGCATAAAACACAAGACAATCCAATGAGGCACATTGAAAATAACTTCATTTACACTCGAAATGGACCTTCATTTACCTTGTCCTGGGTTGTACACTCAGTGACAAGCCAGCCCTAAACATCAAATCTCAGACCTCCAATGGGCAGTCAAACATAGTTAATTGCTCTGCAAAGCACCAACTCCCCAAATTATCATCTCCAAAGCTCCAAACTTCAATAGGTAAGGCTTTGTCCTTTTCCCATACTCCCTTCCTTATAGACATTCCTTCATTTCCCTTTTTCCCTTGCATCACTTCCTTTTTTTCTTTAGGCCTCTCCACTATCCACAGGCCTACACTTCTCTGGCCTGGTGGCCAATTGGCATACTTTCCTTCCTACTCTCCCTCAAATTCCTCTTCTCCCAAGTCTTTCCCCCCTACTGTCTCACCACTTTCTTCCCTTGATTTTCTCCAATTCCATTTCTCTGACCATGCAGCGTATACATAGGTTGAACCCCTCCATCACGCCAGTGGGTCTCCTGCCTAACAGTTTTCAACCATCTCTTCACAAACTGCCCATTCCCCGATCACTTTTTCACAGCTAATCATGTGAGGATGACATCCTACCCCTTCCAACAACATACTCTGGCCCTTTGGTAGTATGTCCCATGCACTCCAGGGGGCCAGGACATGGGGCCACATTGATTAGTGGGCCCTGCTGATTATTAGGGCCCACTGCTTTATACACCACCCACTGGTTTTCATGTCCAATCAAATCCTTGATTCCTTCTTACCAAATCCTAAAAATTCCCTTCTCTCCACCCAATGAACAGGCTTAAAATGTAAATTTAATAGAAAACAAGTAAATTATAGAAACTAGTTAGCAGTAATTAACACTTAGTAAGTCTTATCCTTAAGGGATCATCTGAGTGTCTCTGAACAGTTCTCCTTGCAGCCTTCTCTGTATATTGGTCCTAGCACCACCAAGTATAGTCCTTGCCACTTTGGTTCTAACTCAGGAGCATGATAAATTTTTACCCACACCACCTGTCCAGGCAAGAAAGAGTTGGTGGTTTTTTTTTTTTTTTTTTTTTTTGTATCTCCATTTCTTAGTTTACTTCACTTACTTGAGGTCTAGCTTTTGGATTTATTGCTGAAGGAGACTTGCTATAGAATAACCTATATTACTCTCCCCAATTTGCCTTCCAATTGGATTTAATTTCTTATTTTATATTTGAACTTATCTGTTGCCATCCTGTTTATTTTTTAAATACTTTGTATTGTTATTATTTTTAAGTAGTTGTAGAAAGAAGTTCCTGTTCTACAAAACAGTACATGAATATAAGGTGTCTGACAACATTGTCACCCATCCCTCATAACCCTTCCCTTCTCACAGTTTTTTGTTAACATTGAGATAGGTGATTACATATATTTCACATATTTCACAATATTGTGGAATTGTGATACTTAGTTAAAGTCACAAACACATTTTAACCTTGACAAGGCAAATTATCGTTAACATGGTCTAAAGTTTTTGTTATTATGACTCTATAATAGAGATTAAAGTCCTGTATCATGATCCCTCCTGCATCCTTTCTTTTGCCTATAATTGTTTTGGCTATGCTAGGTCTTTTGTTGTTTCATATGAACTTTTGGAATATTTTCTCTATTTCAGTAAAGTAAGTCATTGGAATTTTAATGGGAATTGCATTGAATGTGTTTATTAATTTTGGCAGTATGGCCATTTTCTCCATATTAATTCTGCCTATCCAGGAACATGAGTAGTCTTTCCATTTCCTGGTATCCTCTAAGATTCCTTTTTTAAGGTTTTTATAGTTTTCATGATATAGACCCTTTACATCGTTGGTTAGGTTACTTCCTTAATACTTTTTTTTTGAGGTTATTGTGAATGAGGTTGTTTCCTTGATGTCCATTTCTATTTGTACTTTGTTGGTTTACAGAAAGCCGACTGATTTTTGTGGGTTAATTTTGTATCCTGGTATTTGCCAATTGGGTTTATAAGCTCTAAGTGTTTGGGGATGGAGCTTTAGGAATCGTTAATTTATAAAAATAATACAATCTGCAAAAAGAGAGAGTTTATATTCTTCCTCTCCTATGTGCATCCCTTCAATGTATTTTTCTTGAATTATTGCTTTGGCTAAAATTTCCAGAACTATATTGAAGAGGAGTGGAGAGAGTGGGCATCCTTGCCTTGTTCCTGTTTTTAAGGGAATTGATTGTAGTTTTTCCCTATTAAGCATAATATTTGCTTTTGATCTGCCATGTAACACTTTTATTGTCTTATGAATGTTCCTTTTATTCCTATTTTTTCCAGAGCTTTTAACATAAATGAGTGCTGAATTTTATCAAAATCCTTTTTCAAATCAATGGAGATAATCATGTGGTTCTTGACCTTGGATCTGTTGATGTGATGGATTACATTTATTGACTTACATATGTTAAATCATCCCTGCATCACTGGGATGAAGCCTACTTGGTCATAATGTATGATTTTTTTTAATATGTTTCTGGATTCTTTTGGCTGCAATTTTATTGAGGAGCTTTGCATCTGTCTTAATCAAAGAGATTGGTGTGTAGTTCTTTTTTTGTTTTTTTCTTTGCCTGGTTTGGGGATGAATGTGATATTGGCTTCGTAGAATGAGTTTGGAATTTCTTCCTCTGTTTATATTTCTCTGAAGAGGTTGAGGAGTATGGGTATTAGCTCCTCTTTAAAGGCCTTATAGATTTCTGTAGTAATCCATAAGGTCCTGGGCTTTTCCTGTTGGAAGATTTCTTATTACTTCTTCTATCTCATTGTAGGTTATTGACATTTGTAATTGATTTATTTCTTCTTGGTTCCGTTTGGGCCATTTTTATTTCTTTTTATTTTTTCAGGCAGGAAAAGAAGTTCATTTACAAAAAGGCTGCCCCCACCATGCATGGTGGAGAACATAACTATAAAGGAAGGGCTGTCGACCCACCCCTGATCCAGGACTTATCTAGGCCAGGGACAGGAAGAGGTGTGGCCAGGTGCTGGAAAATTGTGGCCACACTGGATCCGGATGTGACCTCAGGGTCTGGAACCCTCCGAAGGTCAGAAGGGAGGCATGTGACCAGAGGTGGCCTAGGATGTGACCTAGCAGGAGAAGGTGATTGCTTCCAGGTCTGCCAGTTACCTATGTAATAGATATTGGGTGGGAACTTAGCCAAGAGGGAGGGAGGTGTCCCTGTTCAGAACTTACATTCCAGCCATTTGATAATTATGGAAAAAGGTGAAGATTCTCTCTGGCTACTTCCTGTTTGCAAGCATTGACAGTAAGGGTAAAAGGCTGATATGTGGTCCCATCTGGGAGAAGGCAGAAGGCAACAGCTGTCACTTGGGCATTGAGTCCTTAGATAAAGTCTGGAAGAGGCAGGTCTCTTGGACAAAGTCTGGAGAAGTCTCATGACTCATTGTGGGACTGAAAAAAATACTAGAGAGCAAATAGATGGCAGGAGGAAGGACTTGGGGCTGAAAATGTTGGTAGAAATGTCCCTACCTTCTTCTGACACATGGAGACTAGATAGAAAAGAAGTCAATTAACAAGGGCAAGAATATGAATTCCTGTCCAGTTGAAAGGTAGACAGGTATGGACATTAGATGGGCAGTCTTCTTACTTCTATTGACCTACCAGCTCTTGTTAATTTTGATAGGGCAGGCACAAAGAGGATAATGTGATATTATCTCCTCTTACTCTTCCTCATGCTCCTTTGTTCCCCAGACTGGTTGAGTCTAGGTGCTCGTTGCTGGGATGGTTAGTCCCAGTTTGTATTCAAGGAGGCTTGAACTCAAGGCCTGAGCATTGTCCCTGACCACTTCTGCTCAAGGCTAGCCCTCTACCACTTTGAATGATGGTACCACGTGTACTGTTTGCTGGTTAGAGATAAGAGGCTCGAGCCATGTTTCCAGCCTGGCTCTTTGCAGGTTAGTTGGGAGATGGAGTTTGAGGGATTTTTCAGCCCAGGCTGGTTTGCACTGCAATCTTTTCCACAAAAGCTCTTTGTTATTTCCAATTAAAGCAACAAGGAGATCAAATAGAATAAGTAGAGCTTACCTGGTGCTTATCAAGAATTGACCAAATATTCTGCAATGACAAAACTCAGATGTGAGAATCTTAGCACAGATATGCCCAATATGTTAGAATCACATAGTACTAGACTACACAACACAAAACAAAAAAGGCAAAACTCAAAACTTAAAATTTTTGACAACAATATTTAGACATCTTTGCTAACAAAGCACATCAGATGATTGGGCCTCAGTTACCAAGGTCTGTGAAAAGAGCAACTTGTTAGCAATGCATATTAGAATAGATGGATGGAGGAGTTACAAGCTTCGTGGAAGTGTACGGGTTGGATGAGGCCAAACCCTTAACCCACCATGTGGCCAAGGTGGTGAACTCATGATGGCGAATTTCTGAAAAAATGCAAAGAAAGCCTGAACAAAAAATCAAGCCTAGTTTGGCTAGCCTTTTTGAGGGAACCTATAGGGATTCCCCGGGAACCAGTCCATGTTTCACTCTTCCGGGCACAATCCAAAAGGTTGTAGAGATATAGAAAGTTGGACATGAATAGCAGAGAGCAAAGACAGCCTGATAGTAAAGAGACTTCTGACCATGTACCATTGCAGAGGCATAAATTGTCTAAATCTGAGAACAGCAAAAAATATTAGGTCATCTGGAAATCCAGGGAGCACAGGAGGCATGTCAATGGGGTTTCACGGCTCAGACATGACTCACAGGACCCCATTAAATGCATTAGAGAGTCAGTTTGGTGAGTGAAGGAGAGCTGACCAGGAAGAAGTGGTGTTCTGGCTTGCCCCAGACCCCTATAGAGAGAAATGGTTAAGCCCCCCAAACCAGGCATTCTCCACTTCAGAGATGACCATCCTTTCTGCTAAAGGTTGTAGGAGCTCTCTGGAATGGTGCCACATCTGAGCAGAGATTGAGCAACAGAGAGCCGTTGAGAGTATTTTCATTCACCAGAGTAGAGAAGTGGTGTGGACGTGGATGTGAAGGCCAGCAATGGTATTGGTGAAAAGTCTCACGTGGTGTCTCGAGGCAGTTTGATTTGCAGAAAAGAGGTGTTTAGGAAATTCTAGCATTTCCAATTCAAAAACCTCATACCAGTCATGGAACAATTTGTAAGGTATATTAAATAGATAGGTTTTATTAAGTAGCCCATGAAGAGAACACTACACACTATTCTGGCATGAAAAGAAGTTTATTTACCGAACTGCTCCCCCCACCATACATGGTAGAGAAGAATGGCTGAAAAGGAAAGGGGGGATAGCAGTTTGTATTTCTGTAGAAATTCATTCCTCTCTGCTAGGTTTTCCTTCCTTTGTGAGTAGAGTCTGGAATTATTTCTTTATGATTGTTTTGATGTCTTGGATGTTTGTTGTAATTTTTCCTGTGGTATCTCTGATATTATTGATTTGGGTCTCCTCTCTTATTTTGTTAGTTACTCTTGCCAGTGGTCCCTCAGTTTTAGTGACTTTTTAAAACAGCTTTTAAAAATTAATTTTATTTATAATTTTCATAGTCTCTGTCTCTTTAATTTCAGCTCTTATTTCGGTTCACTATCTAGCAACTTTTGTTTCAATTTTTTCTTTTTTCTCTAGCAGTTTTAGTTGCATCAAAAGATCATTTACTTGTTCCATGTTTTCTTGATGTGTGCACTGAGAGCAATGAATCTGCCTCTCAGGACTGCTTTTGCTGTATCCCATTGGTTTCTTTGTGATGTATCTTCATTTTCACTGAATTGCAGGAACTTTTTAATTTCTTCTTTAATTTCTTCTGTGATCCATGTATTGTTCAACAGAGTGATGTTTAATTTCCATGTTTTTTTTTTCTACTTCATGCATTGTTACTGAGAACTAGTTAGATTCCACTATGCTCAGATAGAATCCAGAGTATTGTTGATCCTCTTGTATTTGCTTAAATTCCATGTATGAACTAAGAAATTTTCTATTTTAGAAAACGTTATGGGGGTTGCAAGAGGAAGACTCTACTGGTATGATACCTTTAATCCTAGCTACTCAGGAGGCTCAGATCTGTGTATTCAGGTTCAAAGCCAGCCCAGGGAGTCTTTCTGGGGTTGCTCAGCACCACACCCTGCCTCAAGTCTAGGGTTGTTCACCACCTTTGCCACCATTGGCTGCTTATGCAAACCAGTGTGGAGAGGCGACACAACCACTACGGGTCCATAGTTGTTTGCTTCCGCTGTTGATGCCACTGCTGCTGCCACAGCTACTGCCACTGCCCCACCTGCTGCCACTGCCCCAGGATCAGCTGGACCCCTTATGCAAGCCAGGCACCCCACCACAAGTCAGATGTTAACCACTGCTGCTGTCTCAAGTTAGGCTGGGCCACTTATGCAGGCCAGTATGGAGAGGCACAAACCACCACGGGTCTGGACGTGTTCACTGCAGCTGTCCGCACTTCAGCCACCGCTGCTGCCCCAGGATGGTCTGGGCAAGTGCCAAGAGGCATTGTGCCCCAATTCTGGATGGTTTGCCACCACTGCCAGCTGCTGCTGCTGTTCCAGGTTAGGCTAGGCTATTTACACCAGCAGGACAGAGGTGCCACCCTGAGAGACTAGGGTCATTTGCCACTGTTGACAGCTGCTACTGCTGCTGACTGGGCTGGGCTACTTATATCAGCCAGGCAAAGGTGCTGTTCCAGGGAGGGTGAGGGGAATCTTTGTTCCAGCTCTGCCTTCTGAGATTTCTGTTTGTATATTCTGGGTTGGCCCAGGTCTTGGGAGTCTCCTTGGAGACTTGGGATGCTTGTGGGTGTGTGGGCTTTAGAGGGTCCAGACACTGGGCACTTAAGCAGCTTGGCCCAAAACCCCTTCACCTAAGCTGCGCAACGTGGAACCCCATCACCAACAAAGAGTGGGGGGAGGGTCTTCCCACTTACTGTCTCTGTAGGTTTTTCCCTTTTCTTTTTGCACTTCCTTTATCTCTCTGAGTAATTGCCTTTTTTTGTGGGTCACTTGGAGAAACAGAGCATTGAAATCCAAACTCTGTATTTGGTGGAGAGAGCTGTGGTGTTTCCCTGCTGTTCCATCACCTTCTTGGTCCCACCCCTTCAGGTGGATTTTTTCTTATCCGGCCATTGGGCCTTGGTTACCAAAGGATAGGTACATAAAAGAATATGTTGTACAGCCTGCAGATTGTAGTTAGACATTTCTGTTAATAAAGCCTTCCTAATTTTAGGAACCCAAGGGGGTGTTCTACACTAAAGTATTTCAAGGGATTGAAACTTTTAACATAAGGCCTACATCTTGCTCAAAGGAGAGTGAAGTGGAGGAGGCTTACCTAGCCATGGCCAGTCTCTGTATTTAATTTAGTTAAAGTTTCCTTTAAGGTCATGTTCATTCTTTCTAGTGCTTGAACTCTGAGGCTTATAAATGGACTGTAACTTCCAATTTATTCCTAGGGCATTAGTTAATAATTGAGAAGTTGGGCCATGAATCAGGGCAATCTTTGGAGCCCACAGCTAAGGGTAAGCCAAATCAAGGTATTATTACATGCCTCAGCTCAGCCTGAAAAAATGTCCACTATTACTAACAGATACCAATAGCCATACTTTCGAGGCTTTACCCCTGTGGAGTCCACTTTCCCAAATTCACCATCTGAGGTTCTTCACATATGAATTCTTTCCATGTGTTCCAGAATTTCAGCATTTACCTGTTGGAAATTAACTACACACATTACAAAGTATTGTCAGGCTGAGGCCCCACCGGTTTCCAGAACAGTTTTAGGCAGTGTCCTTGGGCAATTTACCAGGTTGCAAATACCTACATGTAAACTGACAGAAAGCTTGAGCCTGTATGCATTTTTCACAAGTTCAGTGTCAACAATTGCACACTTATTACCACTGTTTTTGCTTCTTCCTTTAATATTGATGACTAGTAGCTCTAGAGAAACAACTTCTTTTAGACTGGTCTCCCAACCTACCTGATCAGCTCAGATGTTTCCCTGTATCTTAGGGTCTCTAGTTTCTTTAACTCCTGTAAAGTACTCGGAACCTTGGAGATTTCTTCCATTTTATTCTTCTCCTTTTATCTCAAACTTGTTTTCATGATCCCACTCTCTTTCTCAATGTGATCCTTAACCTGCAAATGATTTGACAGGGTCACAGGAGATTTCCCTTGACTGGCCAACTGCTGCTCCTTCTCACAACACCTTTGCTTGCTCTTCAGCTCCTCCCTTAAGTTCACAAAGGTGCTATTGAGAGGTATTTTTTCCCACCTCCACCTGTTCCACAGGGACACAATGCTTCTGCATTACATTTATGGTGAAGATCTCAGCCGTCTTTTGGGGCTTTTACTCTAGTTGTTTCTCTTTCTAGTTTTCCACTTCTGTGTATTTTTGTGACAGCTCTTTCAACTGTTTGTTTAGCTCTTCTGTTTTTATTTCTAATGCTCTTTCCCTATCCATGGCATTCTCTATCAAAGCAAGTGATCCTTTAACTCTTTCTGAAGAGAAACAATCTCTTTCTTGAGCCTGATATTTTCCTGTTGTCTTTTCTTGGCCTCATCTTCTATGACACAGCACTTTCCCGTCTTCTCTGCTAACTACTCTTTCCTTCTTTCTCTGTTGCTTTGAATTTCTGGTGACACTTTTCAAAGCTTATAATTGACATGTTCTTCAACCTAATTATATTCTTATATCAGGTCCAGCTCCTTTTTCTTTTTCTTTTTCCTTTTTATTTTGGGTCCGGTCGTGGGGCCTGAACTCTGACTGGACACTGTCCCTCAGCTCTTCAGGTGAAGGCTAGCGCTCTACCACTTGAGCCACAGGGCCACTTCTGGCTTTTTTCTTTTTGCTTATGTGGTGCTGAGGAATCGAACCCAGGGACTCATGCATGCAAGGCAAGCACTCTACCACTGAGCACATTCCCAGGACCCCAGCTCCTTTTTCATAGCCATAATTTCTTAATGGAATTCAGAGGTCCTTTGCATGATTCTCCAGAGCTACGAACACATTTTCCATGTGGTTAATGTGATTACTTAACCTGTCATTTAAATTTTCCATGTGGTTAATGTGCTTACTTAAGCTTTCATTTTTCTATCATTCTCCTGCTTGGACATTCCTTTTCCTAATGTCCATTTTGCTTGCATTAATCTCACTGATCTAGTACTAGAGGGTCCTACTGCCATTTTCTAATGAATTGTACTGTCTTTGCCAAAGGTTTCTTGATCCCTGTTCTGGTGCTCCTACCAAAACTCAAACTCCCTTCTTAGACTCGTTTTTTTTTTTTTTCAGGGTGTCTCTGTTATCCAACATCAACTGGGCAACCACTTTATCTCAAAACCTTCTAACTTTTCAAGCTTTCTTCTAATATCTGTGGCTGACTGTGTAACAAAGGCCATATTTAGGGCTCTTTGATTCTCCAGGACTTAAAGATCTATAGCCTATAGGTCCTACAGCCTTCTGGGAGAAGTTCAGATAAAGCATTAGGGTATTCACTGGGGAACAGTACCATCTCACTCACCTTAGATTGAAGACGTGGCTTTCTAGGCACTGCGGCATCCCTGCTAGCTGAACCTGGAAATAAATGGTAAGCACCTCCATACCTCAACTGCTGTTAGTCTCAGCTTGGGTAAGTCTGAGGAAAGACTTGTTCCAAATAGTCTGGTTCAATTGTGGGGCTACTGTCTGGTCCAAGGACCACCGTCAATCACCGACAGTATTCACTCCTTTTTCTACCAGGTGAAAAGCACCTGTAAAATTTGCTGACATTCATCCCAGATGTGCTTGTGTGTGAAAATTACTGTCTCTAATGAGGTAATGAGTCCCTGTTTGTTTGTTTTTTTCTGAAAAGGATGGATTTTTCTGTTTCCAGTTATACAGGTCACTACTTGTAAAGGGAACATATATTAGAAAGGGGTCCTGCCCACCATCTCCATGTTCCTCTCTCAAGGGTAATAAGGGTAACATACCACATTGTACCACGTCAGTCTGGTACAAGTAACCACTTTTGGTATGGGAGGACTTATTAGAGTTGCTGATGCAAAGAATAGGAAAGAGAGTACATCAGTGCATCTTCCTCTGAGGGATTCTGTAAACCTGGGGGAGAATATTTTTTGGATATGACAACCTAAGGCCTTGTTCTCCCATCCTGAGAAAATGAGTAAACAGGTGCATACAGGACACAGATAGAACTATCAGCATACATACAAAGACCAAGAGCCACAGACACTTAACCCACATGTCCCATACCTCTCAATGTTGACCTCTACAGAAGGTCCCAGATGACAGAGAGAACGTCCCAGATTGCCTCTTGAGACGGCCATAGATGACCTCTGGAGGATGTCACATATGTCCTCCCTAGGAGGCTCTAGATGACCTCTCATGGAGGTTCCAAATGGATTCCCAAGGAAGTGTCAGATGATCTCCAAAGGAGTTTCCAGATGTCTTTTCAATGAGGCTGAGATTACCTCTCAAGAAGCTCCAAGATCGCCACTCAAGGAGGCCACATATGAACTCCAGAGGACGTTACAGATAACCCTCTTGAGAAAGCAACAGATGACCTCCAGAGAAGGTCCTATATAGCTTCTCAAGGATGTCCCAGATGATGTCCAAAGATGGTCATAGATTTCTCATCATGGTAGCCTGAGATGACCTCCCAAAGAAGCTCCAGATGACCTTAGGAGGTGGTCCTAGATTGCCTCTTAAGAAAGCCCCAATGACTACTTTTGAAGAGGTCTCAGGTGGCCTCCTGAGGAAGCCCCAGATGATCTCTGGAAAAAGTCCAAGATGGCCCCTGGAGAAGGCCCCAGCTGACCTCCAGTGTAGGTCTCAGGTGGCTTCTCAAGAAAGTTGCAGATGTACTCTTGATGAGGTTCCAGATGGCTTCCCATGGAAACCCTACATTATCTCTCAAGTAGGTTCCAGATGGCGTCCCAAGGAAGCCACAAATAGCTTCCAGAGGGGTCCAAAACAAGCTGGCAAGCCTGCCAAGATGCACCTCTAGAGGTACATAAATGACTTTTGTCCATGTTGGACCTCCAGAGACAAACACTCGAGGTAGACTCTCAACCCTGAAGGCTGACACTCTCATCTATGGGGATTTTTTCCTGGGGCCAAGGCCTGATGCAATCCAAATGGATTATCTCGATGGAGTCTTCAAAAATAATGATCTCTATAGTTCAAGAAAATCCATCGAGACACGTTTTCTATAATAAATGTTCTCCCAACCACCAACCCCCAAAATTATGATATCCAAAGTTCCCAACATCAAAGGGAAAGCCTCTTTTCCTTTTCTCTTTATCTCTCCTTCGCTACAGACCTATACTTCTTTTGAGGTCTTTTCCTTTTTCCCTTCTTCCAGTTCCTTCTTCTCTTTAGGACTCTCCACTCTCCACAGACTTGAACTGCTTTGCAAGGCTCGTCAGTTGCCATCCTTCACCTTCTGCCCTCCCTCAACTTCCTCTCCACCCAGGTTTTCCCCTTATGCTATCACACCACTTCTTTCCTTCCAGGACTTTTCCCTTTATCTCTCACCTTCTATTGCTCTGAACAAGCAGCCTATATAAGTCTGTACCCCTTCTCCACTCCAACTGCCTGTTTTCAACTATCACATCCCAAAATGTCCACAGCCCAATCATTTCTTTACAGCTCAACACGTGGTGATTAATGCACCAGTCCCTCCCACAGGGTGCCTCACCTTCTCTGGTGGCATTCTTTGTCCTCTCCAGCTGGCCAGGAGATGGGCCCATACTGATTATCAGACCCTGAAGATAATCGGGCCCTGCTGATTATTACAGTATCCTCCTTGTGAACTAGTAGCAATTGAAATTGGAAATTTGATTGTGGTATTACAAACTCGTTGTGACATCACAATCCCATTTGAAATCATCACCACCACGACATCACAAAGCCATTGTGACAACATTGTCATTGTTACATCATGATTCGATTGTGACATCTCAATCTATTATGACCTCTTAGCTCCTTTGAAAATCACATACCCTTTTCAACATCACAGTCCCTTTGTGTATCCATATCCTTGTTGTTGTGTAATGACAATTGAGATCAGACATGCCATTATAACATCAAAAAGTGTTTGTGACATCCTCAACAGTGTGACATCACATTTTCATTATGAGAGCATCAGCTCATTTTGACATCACCAAACTCAATGACAGAATCCCATTTTGACAATTCTCGTTGTGACATCTTAGACACATTGTGAATGCCTATTCTGTGATTTCATTGTATTTCAAATGTGGCATGAGAGTTGATACCAGAAAAGCAATTTTGTGCCTACAAACCACTTTGACATCATAATCACTTTGTGACATCATAGTTCCATTGTGATATCACTAACACAATGTGACATCACAAAGCTCTCCTGTCCTCATAACTTTTGTGACATGCTGACATTGTGATATCTTAGACTTTTGCCCTCATAATTTGTTTTCAACCTCAAATTTCATGTATGACTTGAGATAACAGAAATCAACTGTGACATCATGACCACTGTGACATCACACTGACAGATGTCATGATCATCGTGTCACATTATGACATCACAAAATGTTTTGATGTCACCATTAATTGGTGATGCAATACGGTAAGGGTCTATGATGTCACAATTGGTTAGTGATATCCAAATGGCATAATAGATCTCATTTGTCATGAAATCACAGAGAATATGAGTTTACAACAGACTGTGGTATCTCCAATGTTATGAAGTCCTAGGAGGATTGTGATGTCACAGCGTGACACAATGTTTATGATGTCTGTCAGTGTGATATCACAATGGTCACGATGTCACAGTGGATTTCTGATATCATATATCATAACTGCAATATTATAAGGTTGAAAACAGATTACGAGCTCATAAAGGGCCTAAGACATCACAATTGCTGCACATCAAAGACATGAGGACAGGGCAGGTTTGTGATATCACAGTGTGTTAGTGATATCACCATAGCACTGTGATGTCACAAAGTGATTGTGATGACATATATTTATGAGATCACAATATATTTCTGACATCAACCCACATGCCACATTTGAAATAGAATGAAATAAGAGAATAGGCATTTACAATATGTCTATGACATCACAATGACAATAAATGCCATAATGCTATGAGGTCATTGTAAATTGGTGATGTTGCAAGGAGGTAATTGTGTAATAATGAATATGTGTTGTCCCACTGGTGATGGGATCACAAAGGGTTTGTTATGTTACGATGGCATATTTGAATTCAATTGTCATGTATTCACAATGAGGATATGGGTACACAAAGGGACTATGATGTCACATATGAAATGTGTGTTTTCAAAGGTACTTAGGGGTCATTATAGCTTTATGATACACAGATGTGATGAGGTCACAATGGGATTTTGATGTCATAATGATTTTTTAATATCTCAAACACAAGTCCATTTTCATTTGTAACTATTTCACAATGTGCATACAAATTCACAGAATGAGCTGGAAGTACTAATGGACATGAATTATTAAAAATGTTAGGAGGTCACTTTAGGTTTGTGAATGAACAATGGGACAGTGATATCACCATGACAATGTCAACTCATTACATCATGTCAAAATATTGTTTTGGTGTCACAATTAGTTGATGATTCCACATTGGTGGTGAGGTCACAAAATATTGGTGATGTGTTGTGCATGTCACAATGACATGATGATTCTCAATTGTCCTAACTTACAATGAGTATATGAGTTCCCAAAGGGACTGTGGTTTTTCCAAAAGTATGTGTTGTCACACATATATTGAAATCCTAAAAGGTTTGTGATGTCAGAATTTGACACAATGGATATGACATCTGGCAGTATGATGCCACCATGGTCATGATGTCACTGGGAATTTGTGATATCAAATGTCATATGTTAAATCTAATGAGGTCAACAACAGATTATGAGGACAATAAGGGCTAAGGTATCAGAATTGCAGCATGTCACAAATGAGAGGATAGGTTAGTAATATCACAATGGCAACATGATATACAAAGGAATTGTGATGTCACAATGATTATGAGTTCCTGATTTGTTTATGATATTAACCTACATGCTACATTTGAAATAGAATCAAATCACAGAAAAGGCATTCATAATGTGTCTATGATGTCACCATGACAATGTAAAGTTATAAATCTATCATATCATTTCAGTTTTGTGATTTCACAATGAGTAGATGGTATAAAATGATAATGTGATGTCACAATTATGATGATCTCACAAACTGTTTTGGATGTCAAAATGTCATGTCTGATTCTCAATTGTCAATATTTTACACTGGGGCTTTGGGTACACAAAGGGACTCTGATATCATAAAGATATGTATTTTTCAAATGTTATAAGAGGTTATAATAGATTTGAAATGTCACAATGTGATCTTGGTATCAAAAACAACAATGTGAAGTCATAATGGGTTTGTGATTTCACAGTGGTGATGAGGTCACAATGGGTTTGTTATGTCACGAGTTTGCAATATCACAATTATTTGTCCAATTTCAGTTGCTACCAGTGTCCATGAGGACACTGTAATAACCAGCAGTGCCCTATAATCCACGAGAACAGATAGTCATCATGGCCTCCTAGTCTGGACCAATTGAAAGGGCAGGTTGCGTGACACTGGAGGGGGCAGGACATTCTGCTGAAGGAGATAGGATGTCAAGCCCCACATGGTGAGCTGCCAAGAATTGATTTGAGCATAATTGAATACTGGAAGGCAAGAAATTATTGCAGTTGGGGAAGGGTACAGCCTATATATAAGCTGCATTTTCAGAGCAAGAGAAGGGGAGAGAAAAAGGTTACAGGTCTGGATGGAAAGAAGTGATGGGACTGTTGGAGGGCAAAGACCAGGGAGGAGAGGAAATTGAGAGAGAGCAGGAGGTGAAGGACAGCAACTGGCCACCTGGACAAGGCAGGGCAGGCCTGTCAAGAGCAGAGAAGCCTGAAGAGAAGAATTGAATGGTGGAAGGAAAAAATGAAAAGACCTGAAAGTTAGGACAGATCTGTAGAGAAGGAGAATGAAGCGAAAGGAAAAAGCCTTGTCCTTTGAAGTGTGGAGCTTTGGAGATCATTATTTTGGTGGTTGGTTGTTTGCAGACCAGTTGACAAATGGCTGAACTGCTCGTTAGAGGTCTGAGGGTTCATGGTTGAGACTGAATTTACCTCTCCGCATCCAGCCCGGCCAAGGTAGTCACTTGTTACAAAGTCAGGTTTGTGATGTTACATTGCATTAATGATATCACAATGTCAATATGAAGTCACAAAGGGAATGTAATGTCAAAATGATGGTGTGGTCACAATGGGTTTCTGAAATCAACCTATATGCCACATTTTTGATAGAATGAAATCACAGAATAGGCAATCGCATTGTCTCTAGGACCTCACAATGAAAATGTGATGTCATAATGCCATGATGTCATTGTCATTTTGGGATGTAACAATGGGCTGATGGTATTATAACAACAATGTGATCTCACTCTGGAGATGATGTCACAACACATTTGTAATGGTACACTGGCATGTCTGATGTCAGTTATCTTTGTTCATAATGACAACATGGTTACCCAAAGGGATCATGATATCACAACACCATGTGCTTTTTCAAAGGTGCTAAGCGGTCACAACAGTTTTGGGATGTCACACGGTGATCATGATATCACTGTAGCAATATGATGTCACAATGGGTTTGTGATGTCAAGTGGTGATAAGGTCACTCTTGGATAGTGATGTTGCAATGAATGTGTAATATCACCATTACATGTCCAATTTCATTCTACTAGATCACAATGAAGATACGAGTTCACGTAAGGAGCTAGAAGTCAGAAAGGCCATGAATTTTGTAAAATATTATGAGGACATAATAGGCTGGTGAAAATGCAATGAGACAGAGATATCCCACTGGCAATGTGATGCTACATTACATGAGATAGTATTGTTTTGAAGTTACAAATGGTGATGCCATACAGGTGATGAGGTCACATAGGTTTTTGATTTCACAATGGGATCCTGCCAGATCTCTAATTGACAATGAATATATAAGTTCACAAGTGTTAATGATGTATCCAAAGGCATATGTTGGCACAAGTGTAATGAGTCTTAACATGTTTGTGTTGTCCTCATGTGACTCAGTGGTCAAGAAATCTGGTAGTGTGATATCACAGTGGTCATGATATCACAATGGATTTTTGATATCACATGTCATGCCTGAAGTATTATGAGTTAAGCAATTTATGAACTCAGGGAGGCCAAAGAGATCACACTGGCAGCATGTCAAAAAATGTATGAGGATAAGACTGTTTTGTGATGTCACAGTGGGTTAGTGATATCATAATGGCAATGTGGTGTCATCAAGGTATTGTGATATTATAATGCTTATGTGGTCACAATGTATTTCTGATATCAACCCACCAGCAATATTTGCAATAGAATGAGATCACAGAATAGCATTCCAAAGTATCTGTGACATCACAATTACATATGATTTGATATCATTGTTGTTTTATGATGTCATAATGGGCTGATGTTATCATAATGACAATGTGATATTACACTGGTGATGATGTTACAAAGGTTTTGCGATGTTAAATTGGCATGCCTGATCTCAGTTGTGTTAAATTGGCATGCCTGATCTCAGTTGTCATTAGCTCAACATGAGGATATGAGTACACAAAAGGCCTGTCATGTCACAAAAGCCATGCTTTCTTTCAAAGCTTCTGAGGTGATAATAGTTTGGGGATTTCACAATGTGATCATTACAATGGCAATGTAATAACACAATGAATTTGTGATGTCTCCGAGGTGATGAGGTCACAAAGAGTTAATGATGTCTCATCAAGTTTGTAATATAACAATGATATATACAATTTCAATTTCTTCTAATTCACTATGAGGATAGTATAATAACCAGTGGGGCCAGAATTATCTGTGGGAGCTGATATTCATTGTAAATTCTTGGCTTGGCCCCCTGGAGAGTGTGAGGAATGCCGCCAAAGGTGGAGGTGTCAAGCCTCACACGGTGAGCTGTCAAGAAGTGATTGAGCATTGGGCAGTTTTGGAAGTGATGGTTGAAAACTGCTAGGCAGGAAATCCGTTGGAGGGAGGAGGGGGTACAACCTATATTTAAGTTGCATTTTCAGAGCATTGTAAGGGGAGATAAAAATGGGAGTTAACTGGAAGGAAGAAAGTGGTGAGACAGCAGGAAAGGAAAAACCTGAGAAGAGAGGAAGCTGAGGGAGAGCAGAAGGTCGGCAAGTGGTCACTGGGACAGAGTAAGGCAGGCCTGTGGAGAGTGGAGAGGCCTGAAGAGAAGAAAGAAATGGTGGAAGTGAAAAAGGAAAAGACCAGGAAGGAATGACAGGTCTGTTGAGAAGGAGGGAAGAATGGAAAAGGAAAAAACCTTGCCCATTGAGGTTTGGAGCTTTGGAGATCATAATTTTGTGGTTGGTGGTTTCCAGACCAATTAAGAAAGGGTGGGGCTGCCCATTGGAGGTCTGAGGATAGGTGGTCATGGCTGTTCTTGAACCTGGGTATCCAGTCCAGGATAAGGTAATCACAGTCCCCTTTCTAGTGAAAAAATGGTTTATTATATTAAATGTGACTGGATGGTTTGTCTCCTCGCCTTAGAGGTCATATGTACATGAGTTCACAGAAAGAGCTTGAAGTCTCAAAGTCCATGAATTTTCTAAGATCTGATGAGGCCATAACAGGTTTGTAAAAACATAATCGGAGAGTGATATCACAACAGCAATCCACAATGTCATGTCAAAATAACGATTTGATACAACAGTTAGTTGTTGATGCCATCCTCGTGATGAGGTCACAATAAGTTTGTGATGTCACAATGGGTTCACAGTGTCAGAGTGGCATGGGAGATCTCAACTGTCATTAATTGGCAATGAATATATGAGTTCAAAAAGGGACTGAAATGTCTCCAAAGGCATGTTTTGTTAGAAATGTGAGGTCACAATGTGACAAAATAGTCAGGACAACTGGCAGTTTGATGTCACTGGGGATTTCTGATATCACCTGTCATACCAGAAATATCAGATTGAAAACGGATTATGAGCTCACAAAGGGCCTAATATATGGCAATGGCAGTATGTCACAAAACTTATAAGAACAGGACTGTTTTGTGATGGCACAGCAGGTTAATTATATCACATTGGCAATGGGATGTTACAAAGGATTGTGATATCACAATGGTTATATGGTCAAAATGGGTTTCTGATATAGAATGAATTCACAGAATAGGCTTTCACAGTGTTAAGTCTATGATGTAACAATGTCACTGTGATTTATATTGCTATGATGCCATTGTCGTTTGGTTATGTCACAATGAGCTGATGGTGTCATAATGACAATTTGATGTCATTGCTGATTTATGATGTTACAATGGTTATGAGGTCACATTATGTCTCTGATATTAACATGCATGTCAAATTTGAAATAGAATGGAAAAGCTGGGCGCCGGTCCCTCATGCCTGTAATCTTTGCTACTCCAGACACTGAGATCTGAGGATCGCAGTTCAAAGCCAGCTCAGGCTGGAAAGTCTATGCGAATCTTATTACCAATAAAAACCATTTGAAAACCGGAAGTGGCTCTGACTCAAGCGATAGAGCGCTCGCCTAGAGCTGAAGAGCAGGGACAGTACCCAAGCCCAGAGTTCAAGCCCCACGACCAACAAAAAAAAATATTAAAAACAGGCATTCACGATCTTTATAACATCACAATGACAATGTGATCTCATAATGCTATCTTGTCATTGTAGTTTTGTCATGTCAAAAGTAGTTGATGCTGTCATAATGACAATGTTATGTCACTCTGGTGATCTCACAAAGGGTTCATGATGTTAAATTGGCATGTCTGATATCAATTTTCAATTCATAATGAGGGTATAGTTCCACAAAGGAACTGTGTTTTCACAAAGGGCATGTGGCTTTTCAAAGGTGATAAGAGGTCCTAATAGGTTTGGGATGTCACAATGTGGTAGTGATGTCAAATGGCAATGAAAGCTCACAATGGTTTTGTGATGACACATTGGTGATGATATCAAATAGTTTTGTGAAGTCACATCTCATAATCACATGTCCAATTTCACATGTCCAGTGAGGATATGAGTTCACAGAAGACAAGTATAAATGGCCATGAATTTTCTAAAATGCTATGAAGACATACTAGGTTTTTGAAAACACAATGAGACAGTGATATCATGATGGCAATGTGATGTTGCAATAGGATGACTTAATATTTTGATATCATAATTTATGATGCCACACTGATGAGTTCACAAGAAGTGTGTGATGTCACAATGGGTTGGTGATATCAAAATGACACAAGTGATTTCAATTTTCATTAACTCACAATGAGTACATGAGTTCACAAAGGGACTCTGATGTCTCCAAAGGCATGTATTTTCACAAAAGTGATGAAGTCCTAACAGGCGTGTGTTGTCAGAATGTGACAAAATGCTCATAACATCTATCAGTGTGATGTCACCATAATCTGGATGTCACACTGGATTCAAGTATCACATTTCATACATGGATTGGATTTGAGAGGATTGGAATTTCACAGTGGCTTAGTGTTATCACTATGGAAATGTCGGGTCACAAAGGGATTGTGCTATCACAATGCCTATTAGATCACAATGTGTTTCTACTATAATAGGTTTGTGCTGTCACAATTGGTTGGAAATGTCACAATGGCATGCCAGATCTCAAATGTCATTAATTCACAAGGAAGATATGAGTTCACAAAGGGACTGTGTTGTCTCTAAAATCATGTGTTTCACAAATATGATGAAGTCCTAACAGATTTGTGAGTACATAATGTGCCACCATGGTCTTGATATATATCAATGTGATGTTACAATGTTCATGATGTCACAATGTTCATGATGTCAGAGTCAATTTCTGATATCATGTCATACCTGAATTATTATGAGTTTCAAAAAATTATAAGCTTACTAAAAGCCTAAAAGATCCTAATGGCAGCATATCACACAAGTTATGACTTAGTTTTGACCTCCTCATCAGTATGGCATCACCAATTGTGACATCAGAACATTATTACAACATGATGTTTGGACATCACATTGTCATTGTGAAATCACTGTCCCGTTGGGTTGTCACAAAGTATAACCTCACACTATGAAGCTTCTTCTATCAAATGGTATCCTCATATTGAAATATGAGTAATTGAAATTGGATATATCATTCTGATATTACAAACTGTGACATCACAAAGCCATTGTGAACTCATCACCACTGTGACATCAAAAACCCAAAGGGACATCTCATTCTATTGTGACATTATGGATCACATTGTGCCATTCCAAAACTATTATGACTTATAACCACCTTTGAAAACACACATGGCTTCTGTGACATCACAGAACCTATTTTGTATCCATAACCTCATGGGGAACTAATGACAACTGACGTCAGACATAACAAGGAAACATAACAAATCCTTTCTGACATCATAATTGTGATATCATGTTGCCATTATGACACCATCAGCTCATTTTGACATGTAAAACTACAATGACATCATAGCATTGCAACATCACATTGTTATTGTGATGTCATAGACACATTGTGTTTGCCTATTATGTTATTGATTCTATTTCTAATGTGGCATGTCAGTTGATATCAGAAACCCATTGTGTGTTCATGACCATTTTGATATCATGATGGCTTAGTTCCATCACATTGCCATTGTGATGTCACGTTGCCAAAATGATTTCACAAAGGGATTTTGATGTGACAATGGTTGTGAAATCAAAATGAGTTTCTGATATCAACTCACATGCCACATTTCAAATACAATGTAATCACAGATTAAGCATTCATAATGTGACTATGATATCACAATGATATAATGGCAAATGTTATAATGTCATTGCCATTTTGTGATATCACCATAAGCTAAAGATGTGATAACAACAATGTGATGTTACACCAGTTATGATGTCACACAGGGTTTATAATGTTACAATGGTTATGAGGTCACAAGGTGTTTCTGATATCAACTGACTTGCCACATTTTAAATAGAATGAAATCACAGGATATACATTAACAATGTGTCTAAGACAGCAAAATGGCAATGCGATGTCATAATGCTATGTGGTCACTGTAGCTTGTTGATGTCACAATGTGCTGATGGTGTCATAATGATTGATATCACACTGGTGATGATGGCACAAATGGTTTATGATGTCACAATGGTATGTCAGATCTTAATTGCTATTAGTTTACAGTGAGGACATGAGAATGAAGTTACCATGACATATACAAATGAACTGTGATGACACAAACGCCATGTTTTTTTGTCAAAAGTGCTAAAGTTCCTAACAAGTTTTGGTTGTCAAAATGTTAATGATATAAAAATGGGTTAACGATGTCAAAACTAGTTTGTAATATTACATATTATTTCAAATTTCAATTGCTACAATTTCACAATGATACAAGTTCACAGAAGGAGCTTGATGTCCCAAAGGCCATGCATTTTCTAAGATGTGATTAGGTCCTAATAGGTTTGTGAAAGCATGATGGTACAGTAATATCACAATTGCAATATGATGTCAAATTCTAATTAATTGGTGATGCCATAATAGTGATGAGTTCAAAATTGTTTTGTGATGTCGCAGTAGATTGATGATGTGACAATGGCATTCCAGACCTCAATTGTCATTAACTCACAATGAGTATATAAATTTAGAACGGGCTTGTGAGGATTCCAAAGCATTTGTTGGCACAAATATGATGACATCAGAACAGATTTGTGGTGACAATATGACACAATGGTCATTACATCTATCAGTGTGATGTAACTATGCTTATGATGTCAAAGTATATTTCTAATATTTCATGTCATTCTTGAAATAATATGAGGTCGAAAATAGATTGAGCTATCAATGGGCCTAACATAACACAGTGGCAACATGTCACAAAACTTTTGAGGACAGGATATGCTTGAGTTGTCACAGTTGTTTAGAGATATCACAACTTCAATGTCACATCACAAAGGGATTGTGATGTCACAATGGCTATGAAGTCAAAATGTGTTTTTGATATGAACCCACATGCCACATTTGAAATGTAATGAAATCACATAATAGGCATTCATAATGTATATATGATGTCACAATGACAATGTGATGTCATAGTGGTATGATGTCATTACAGATTTGTGATGTCACAATGAACTGATATTGTCACAATGACAATGTGATGTCACACCGATGATTATATTGTAAATACTTTGTGATATTTCTTTGGCATATCTGATGTCAATTGACATTTCACAATGAGGATATGGATACACAAAAGGACTGTCATGTCACAAAGGCCATGTGTTCTTTTTCAAAGCTGCTAAAGATAATAATGGGTTTGGGAGGTCTCAAGGTGATTGTAATGTCAAAACAGCGATGTGATATCACAATGGCTTTGTGATGTCACCTTGGTGATGAGGTCACAATGGACAGGACCAGTTTGTGATGTCACAACAGGTTACTATCACAATGGCACTGTTATGTCACAAAGGGATTTTCATGTCGCAATGGCTTTGAGGTCACAATGGATTTCTGATATCCACCAATATTGCTCACTTGAAATAGAATGAAATCACAGAATAGGCATTCACAATATGTCTATAATGTCACTTGACATATGATGTCATAATACTATGATATGTAAGTTTGATGATGTTAAAATGGCATGTCTTATCTTAGTCATTAGATTACCATGAGGATCCCAAAGGTTGCTATGTGCTGAGTCCTTCAAAAGGCTCATTGTGCTAAGTCCATTACACAGGGTTCTTTGTGCTATTTTTTAAAATTGTTCTGAGTCCTTGTGAGTAGGTATCCCCAACAATCTCTCTCTCTCTCTCTCTCTCTCTCTCTCTCTCTCTCTCTCTCTCTCTCTCTCTCTCTCACACACACACACACACACACACATACACACACACACACACATAGAGGGACACCGTGCACCTGCTTGGTGTGTGGGGTGGATGGAGAAGAGTCCCCCAGCGGTTGGGCTGAGGGGAGATTCAATCCCCCCCCGGGGCAGCTGCTGGGGTTGGGGGGAAGCCCTGACCTGAGGTGAGGCTGCTTCTGCCATGGTCTGGTAGCCGTAGGGCAGAGTCAGGACAGCACAAAGCCAGGGATGGGGCATGGCTGAGGGAGGGAGGAGGCATGACCCAGGGGAGGACAGGGTGTGGCTGAGGGGGCACATATCTGCTGCAGCCAGGGGCACACAGGGGCTGGAGCACTTGTGCAGCGGGGGTGGGGCAGCCCCAGAGAGAAGTGGGGGCAGAGAGAGAGCAGAGAGAAGAGCAGGCTCATGCACCAGGGATGGAGGCCTCAAAGACTCTGCTGCTGTAAGAGCATTGGTCTGGGCCAGGAGCACAGGGCACAGAAAACCAGCACATCAGGCACATCCCTCGCACAATCGCTGCATGCTGCACACAGAACCACAGCCTACAGATTCTCCCAGCAGCACAAGTGAGTGGCCGCCCGCAGGTCAACACCTTGCGACCTCCCCCTATCACTACCACTCCCTCCCCTGCAAATCCTGCCTTCCCTCTTGTGTCCCAACCATGCTTCCCCAGCACAGGCAGGACAGCCCTGACTCTGCCACAAATGCGACCCAGAATTGGGGGGTTGAGGAGTGGGTGTTGACTCTGGGAACTCACCCCCACCCTAGTGGCCAGTATCCCTGGAAATGGGGAGATGTAGGAATGGGTGAGAAGGGGTCACCACTGAGCCCCTGGCTGGAGCAGTGGGAGCCACACAGTCCCACATCTGTACCCTTCCTCTCCCTGGTAGGAACCTGGTGGCTTTAGTTAGAGGTGGGGAATATCACCAATGCACCTGCCTTATTGGTTCTTTTCCTTTTTTTCTGGGAGTGGGGGATGTTGGATGCAGAAGATAGGCCTCTCTTGCTGTGTGAGCACTTGTCTTCTCTGCTCGGTCACCCTTTCATCTGAGGAGGGTCCCAGAAAAGCCCACTAGAGAGATGAGTGCACTGGGGGTCAGATAGTAGGTGAATGTATGGAAGGAACACACACCCTCAGACACACATAGACCCTGCCTATCCCCACACCCCAACTGTCAAAAGTACTCACAGGGTGATCACATTTCCCAGCTCTGCCAGCATCTGCTGGTGCTCCCTATCCATCTCGTCTCCTTGTCCTCCCGAAGAATCTGCCCAGTTGCCCAGAGGCATCTAGGCTGGAAGTAGGAGACTGTCCATGTATGTAGCCTTTATGACCTCATCCCTTTCCTCAACACCGCCCCCACCCTGGGTCAGACACCCCCCTTGGGACCCCATGACCCACTGCTTGTTTCAGTCCTGCTCTGGGGAGCCACCTGTCTGGGGATTCCTTCACCCAGCATCCTGGCCTAGGGCTTTGGTGAATGGGGAGTTAAGGCTGGTTGTTCGCAAGGGGAAGGGTCTGGCCCTGGAGAAGGGGAGAGCCGGGGTCCTGCTGTGTCATTAGAGTGGTGCTCCCCTTGTGTGGAAGCCCTTGGTTCTGACAAGGGAACGAAGAATGGGAACCCACGTGATCCAATGAGGAGCCAACAAACTTAGGAGAGGTACTACTCTGAGTCTGCATGTGTGTGTGTGTGTGTGTGTGTGTGTGTGTGTGTGTGTGTGTGTGTAAGAGAGAGAGAGAGAGAAAGCAGTGAGAGAGAGAGAGAGAGAGAGAGAGAGAGAGAGAGAGAGAGAATCTTTCTCCTTGTACAGCCTGACTGTCCTCAGGTGAGTGATCAGTTGGCAAATTGCAGGTGCTGCATGGAAGAGTCAGCTGTCACCATTCTGGAGTTGTGTGTGTGTGTGTGTGTGTGTGTGTGTGTGTGTGTGTGTTTGTGTGTGTGTGTTGGGAAAGCAGGGAGATGAGAACAATGAAAATATATTTAAATCACCATGTCTAGAAACAGCAAAAGCATTTTATTTCTCTCTCTCTCTCTCTCTGTGTATTTGTTGTTGTTTTGCTTCATCAATACCAAGTACAAGCCCAGCCACAATTTTTGTTTTCTCCTTCACAGTTTCATGGCTCCTTTATGGAAGATTTCAGTAGACATTACTTTCATCCCCTTTCCACCTCTCTCTTCCCCATTTCATGTAGCCCACAGTAACTGCTGGGCCTGAGTGGGCCTCCCCCAGAAGAACTGTGTGAACCCTGGACTGGAGTGGACTCCTGTCCTTCTATCCCCAGCCAGAATTTTTGTGAGGCGAATGAGATCACAGCCACATTCTTCCAGCCAGACACTTTGCTCTTGTGTGTTTAGTGGGAGGTAATTCAAGGGTTTGGAATGTATTGGCCCAACATAATTAGGGAACGAGATGAGAGAAATGATAAGGCATGGGCTGTGAAGCTATGAGGTTTTTGGGGACTGGCATATGGTGTTACATGGCAGATGGGTCACCAAGACAGTGGATGAGAGGGGAACCATATCTAGGGCATTAACGGTCTCTGTGGGAATCCTGGCACAGGGCTGCGAGTCCCCACTGGTGGAGAGGATACGCTCCTGGGGCAGTGCCCAGGGTCAATCCTCCCTGGAGTCCTGCAGAATCCAATCTGTGTCCCGCCTGGGCTGTTTCCAGCTGGGCAGTGGTAGGCAAGTCCATTCCCACTGCTGGAGCCCGCTCGGTATCAGGAGGTGGCAGTTATCTAGGGCTCGCTGAATGCCAGTTTCTGTAACCTGCTATAGGCTGTCTGGAATGAAAAGGGGACCACTGACTTTGGAAACCTTTAAGTTTGATTGGGACAAATTAAATACCTCATTTTCCAGTTTTTTTTTTTTTTTTTAAGCTGGCAATTTCCACTAATGCCTGGGATTATGGATCAAATTAGATATATGATTTCAGCCATCAAACAATGATGTTCAAAGCAGCACAGGCAGAGTTCCCAAGCCAGATTGTCTCCTGCTTTGAACGTTGTGCCTTGACTGTCTTTCTCTGGCAGCTGTTGTATCTCTCTAGGGTGATGACCCCACTTGAGGACATTGTGGGAAGCAGAGATTGTGATCTCGCCATCCACAGCTTGCCAGCAATGAGCAGAGATGATTCCCAGCACCTGTACTGGACTCTAGGAGATTCAGAGAACCCAGGCTGCCTCAAGAATCCTTCATCTGCAACATGAAATTTAGGGGCCAGACGATCTTGGCTGGCCCCAGAGGGAGGACAGGAGTCCCCTTGAGCCAGACATTCAGCTCACAGCAAACTAATTCACACCTCCATGGGGAATTGAGTGCCACAGAGCTTGTCAGCTGCTGGACAGAGATCTTAGAGAAGATAGACATCCCAGAGGCCCTGGAATGTAGCGAGTACATAGTGGCTCACACCTTCAAAGGCAAAACAGTTAAGTGTTGTGGCACGAGGAGTGTGTAAGAGGGAGGAGGGACAACTGTGGGAGAGCTACATCAGGCTTTGTCCCCACCCTCCCACAGAGGATTCTTACCTGAATCAGATGGGAATTTTCTGGAGTATTGTCATAGACAGATGTTCATTTATTTAACCAACAAACCATTACAGTGTGCACCAGGCTCTGGGGGGTCATAGACAACGAAAAGTTCCAGGAATGGTTCCACAGCCCATGAAGAAACCTTGGATTGATCTGGATGCCAGTGCTTCTAGCCTGTCATCCTAGTTACTTAGGAGGCTGAGATCAGAGGATTGAGGCTTTTGGTCTGGGCAGGAAAGCCTGTAAGACTCTTGTCTTGAATTAACTACCAAAAACAAAATGCCAGAAGTGGATGTGTGGCTCAAGCCATAGACTGCTAGCCTTGAATACAAAGGCTTAAGGACAGCACCTAAGATCCGAGTACAAGGCACAGAACTGACACAAAATAAGTAAAGAGAGACAGGAGGAAAGGACAGAGGGAGAAAAAGAGGAAAGTAAGGAAGAAGGGAGAACATGAAAGCCTTGGTTTGGAGTCCCTGGATAAAGGGAGCCAAGTATTCACAATCTATGTGGGGACAGTTTCAGAGCCTAAAGCCAGAATGTAGGTCCAAGCCACTGACCCCTCAAAAACTTCATGGCATCCAGGAGCTGTGTGTTCACCGACCACACAGAACCTAGGGCTCAGAGTGGGTAACCAGTTTTCAATTATGCCCAGCCTCATCGAGTTTATTTTCTGGTCAGATAAGAAGAATGTTTCCAAGGGCTAGGGAGGTATGGGGTGAGAGAGTTTAAAGTGGGGTCAAAATATAAGTAGGAATTTGAAGAGGGAGAATGATCCTAGGTCACGTGTGTCAGGCCATTGGAGCCATGACCTCACCTGACAACTTAGACTACCAGCCTTTGATCCAGCCACACTGCTATTAAAAGTCCTGGCACCTTGGGTTCATCATTGACAACCCTGGTTCCGTTCACTGCAGGATGCCTGTGCAGTACATCCTTAGGGACTAGGATTTTCCAGGGCTCAATCTGACGATATCACTCCCGGTGTTCATTCCTTCACCGAAGACTGAGGTAAGCATGCCACTGCCACAGGACAGCCTGGGAATGAGGGCAGGAAATGGGTCTCTTGGCTGGCTCACTCTTTAGTATAGATGGCAGATCTGGGATTCAGAGAGGGCAGGATGAAGGTGGGGCAGAGCTGGGTAGAGGCTGGTGGGAAAAACAGAGGCACTGGGCTCTGAGCAGGGGGGTTTCTTCAATAATACTCACAACATAGGAACATTTCTGGGATAGAGCAGCCCTTTTCACCTCCCCAAGAGGGACCTAGATTCCCCCAGTCTCCGTCCCTTGACCAGGAATCCCTTTGGTTCCCATATCATGTGGTGGATAACTAGACCTTACCTCACTGCCCAGTGTTCAGGCAGGACAGCAAGAGATCCTGAGTCTTTGAAAAGGTCAGGGGATCTTCAGTATGAGATTGTACTTGAATGTCCCAACTTGGTGCCTGGTCAGTCCCATCTAAGACTGCCATGATGTAGGACATAGAATCTAGAGAATCAGGTCTGTTCTGGGAGTCCTGAGTATTATGTGTTAGCTTTGAGCTCCCGTGTGCCCACTTGCTTCCCTTTCTTGGGTGGGTCTATGCTAGAGAAACCTTGAAACTAGGGCGTGGATCTTGTCTTTTATGCTCCAAGATAGCACTCTACCATTTGAATCCCAGCTCCACTTCCATCTTTTTGGGGTGTTTAATATGAGATAAAGAGTTCTCATGGGCTTTGCTGCTAAGTGACACCCAATGCAGACCTCAGATTTCAGTCTCCTGGGGGTAGAGGATGACAGGAATGGGAAAGTTTGTTTGGCTGGGTGCCAGTAGCTCATAGCTGTTATCCTAGGTACTCAGGAGGTTAGATTTGAGGATCACGGGTCAAATTTAACCTGGTCAGGAAAGACCCTGGGACTCTTACCTAAAAGGAATTGTCAGAAAACCAGAAGCTGTGCTGTGGCTCAAGCAATTGAGTGCTTGCCTTAAGCTGAAGAGATCAGGGACAGCACCCAGGCCCAGAGTTCAAGCCCCACAACATAAAAAAGAAAGAAAGAAAGTAAGACATCGTTGCCTGCAAATGATGGTGGAGGTGTGGGGGTGTGGAGAGGGTGCTATGTTTGAGAGACCAAGTGCTTACCTCACTGTACAGATATTTGTAAGAATTCCCCATGTTTGCCCCAGTTTGAAGCCACATCTTCAAGAAGACGTGTCTTGTGACAGGCAGTGAGTGGGCGGAGGGGTGCAGGTGTGAGATAGTTTTGTCTTTATTTTCTACATTGAAGAATAGATTTGGATGCTGGGTATCAAAATCTGAAATGAAGAGTTGCAAACAGTTTGTGGCCTGACGAAATGGGTTTCCTCTTTGTATATGAAGGTGGCTGAAGCCGGAAGCCACCGGTGGCTCACAACTCTCATCCTGGCTACTCAGAAGGCTGAGATGTGAGGACCGTGATTACAAGTCAGCTTGAGCAAAATAGACTGGGAGACTTGATGATAGACCACTACAGAACAGGAAGTGTTGGTTTGGCTCAAGCTGGAGAGTGCTCACCTTCAGCTGAATTGCTGAGGAACAGCACCTTGGCCCAGAGTTCAAACCCCTTGACCAACAACAAAAAAAGAGGTGACTAAGTTTTCCACATAGCAGTGTGTATGATAGGAAATGCCTTGCTGGTCTATGAGACATTCCAGATATGTGTGAGGCTCAATGTTTTGTCTACAGTGGGTCTGATGTCAGTACTGCCACCTTCTAGGGGGTGGGATCTGATCCTAATTGAGGGAGTTCATGTTTCTGTTCTCAGGGACTGCTGAATCCTTGAGCTATCCTGTGTGTGTGTGTGTGTGTGTGTGTGTCTGTCTGTCTGTCTGTCTGTCTGTCTGTCTGACTGTCTGTGTCTGTGTCTGTGTCTGTGTCTGTGTGTGTTTGGAGGTAGAAGAACTGGGCCTTGAACTCAAGGCCTAGGTGCTGTCCCTGAGATATCTTGCTCAAAGCTAGAGCTCTGACACTTGAGCCACAGCACCACTTGTGTCTATTTGGTGGTTCAGTGTAGATAGGAGCCTCACAAACTTTCCTGAGTGGCTGGCTTTGAACAGTGATCCTCAGATCTCAGCCTCCTGAATAACTAGGATGACAGACAGGAGCCACCCGTGATGGCTCTGTGTTTGTGTGTGTGTGTGTGTGTGTGTGTGTGTGTGTGTGTGTTTGTAGAAGTTGGTTGTTACAAGGAGTTGTTACAAGGAGTGCTGGACCCTTTGGTAACTTCTAACCGCTATATTTTGGAGGTGCATGGACTTTGTGGCTGAGGTCTGGGGGCATGGAAGGGTGAGACATTTGAAGGGGACTTAGCACCTTCAAATTATAAGAGCAAGGGATATTTGTGACGTGGAACTATCTACTCCCTTGGGCCTGGTTGGTGGCAGAGGGAGCACGGGAGGACCTGTGGGTGGGGCCCATAGGTATTGACTCCCCAGGGGGTCAAAGAGCGTGGTCAGCACTTAGTAAGGCTGTGAGCCCTGTTAGTATGGATCGTATTGGCATGCGTCAGACTCTGGGTCATCTCATCATGAAGTCTGATGGGCAAGGCCAACCCTACTTTAAATCTTGACCTGTAATCTTCAGATCTCAGCCTCCTGAGTAGGTAGGGTTATAGGCATGAGCCTCTGGCACCGGGCCTCAGATTCTTTTTGGTATATTAGGGTTTGAACTCAAGAGCTTAGGCTTTCCATTCAGGTCTTCTTCCATGGGAGCCAAGCCTTTCTGTCTTGGGCATTTCTGAGATAGAGACTCCATATATGCTCAGGCTTGGCTGGATCATGGTCCTCCTGTGACAGGCAGGTGTCACCATGCCTGGTCCTCTGTAGTTGGGATGGTAGATATATAGCGCCATGCTCAGTCATCGGTTTAGATGACTGTCCCAAACTCTTAGTGCACAGCAACCGATTTTTGACCACATTTGAAGCTCTGGGTTCGGCCTAGAATCATTGGTCCTCAGTCTCCTCACAGGACAGTTGTGAGGAAACAAGGGATCAATACGGGGAACTCTGGGGCAGGGCCAGCATAGAGGCAACGGTCATCAGATAAGTTTCTTGGTAATTCTGTTAGCATATAACAAGAAGATACCTGGAGAGGACTCGGAAGGGGCCTGTTATTTATCATGCCAGAGGTATGGGATTATGAAACAAAACATGGCTCTTTTTCAGCCTTACCCTATCCCCATGAGGAAGGGGATCCTTCACTGTTCTGCTTTGCAGCTGGGGAAAACGAGGCACGGAAAAGCTGGGTGACCTACTCATGACCCCCAGGTGACAGGAAGCTTGGCCTGACTTCTCTGCCATGCTCCCTAGGACAATGGGTGCTATTCAGTCCATTTCTTGTGGTGGGAAGTCCATTTATCGTCAGTCGTGGGGCTTGAACTCTGGGACTGGGCACTGTCCACAAGCTGCTCAGATCAAGTGTAGGGCTCAATCATTTGAGCCATAACACCACTTCTGGTTTTCTGGTGATTCTTTGGAGATAAGCGTCTCACAGACATTCCTGCCTGGGCTGTCTAGGTACCATGATCCTCATATCTCAATGTGTAGTTACCATTGTAGGCTTGTGCCACCGGCAGCCTGCTTAAGTGTAATTCTCTCCCTCCCTCTCTCTCTCTCTCTCTCTGTCTCTCTGTCTCTGTCTCAGCCTCTGTCTCTCTCTCAGTAACTTGTTGAATTTGTCCTGGAGGAGTTGGCTCAGCATCCCCATGTGGCTGGGACCCAAGGTGACCCTCTCGTTCTGGAGGTAGGCTGTGTGTCAGGATCATTCTCGCTTGGACTGTGGAACTAGCTCCCTTAGGTAAGCTCCTCTGTGCCCGTGGTAGACCGTGATGGTTACTCATTGTCAGTCTGTCTGGTGAGTCCTTCCCCACTGCCCTCTGCTAAGACGGTTAAAGGAAATTGGATGAGGAGGCATCGCATTGTTCAACTGCACAGCACTATCCCGAGCCTCTGATCCTCACTGCCACCTATCTGGCCAGACCCTGATTATAAGAAACTGAATTCACTCTATTTCTACTTCACGTTGTTGCAGTGTGTCATTTCAGGGAGTAGAGTCAGTGTGCAGAGGAAAGACCCCAGGTCCGACACCTCCTGGGGGACAGTTGTTCTGTGACAGCGCAAAGTCATTGCTGTTGATAAGGAGGAAGCTGGCATCAGACTGAGCCAGAACAATGCTCAAAGGTAAGTAGGCTGTTGAAGTATCAAACCCTCACAGGTCTGCTTCCCAGTCACAAAAAAGAGGATGCAGTGCAGGTAGCCCAGCACTGGCCCTAGGGGACTATAAATGGATGGTGACGGTCAGGTGCCAGTGGCTCTCGCCTGTCATCCTGGCTATTCGGGAGGTTGAGTTCTGATGGTCATGACTCAGAGCCAGCCCAGGCAGGTAGGTCTGTGAGATTCTTATCTCCCATAAACTACCTCCTCCCTCCTCCCCGAAAAAGCTAGTTTTGGTGCTATGGCTCAAGTTATAGAGCCTCAGCCTTGAGTAAAAGAAGCTCAGGGATGAAACCGAGTCCCTGAATCTGAGACCTGGGACTCAGAAAAAATAGAAGAAATGAAAAGTGGGCACTTGTTATCTTACTACCAAAAAGGATGGATACATTCTTCTCTCTGGTACTTGTAGCCAAAGTAAGTGGCTTCCCTTGATGCTCCTCTAAGCATCTCCTTCTCTCTATTATCTCTCCTGGCTTCAGTTGCAGGATAGAATTCGGATCATCCCACTTGATGTGACCTTAAGTACCCTCCCCTACCCGCCATTCTTGGGGTGGGCATCCTGGATGTACTCACCACTGGGTGAAAGGAAAACCAGAGAGATGGGGGTAGGTATCCCTGAAACTCATACTAACATGCACACACACAGACACACAAACACACACACACACACACACACACACACACACACACACACACACACACACACACATACACACACTCACCTAGGCCAATTCTGACTAGCCTTTTCCAAAGATACTTTATCTCCTTGGGTTAACTGACCTAGGAGAGGAACATGATCCCCTATAAATGACTATTTGAACTAGGGCTTGCTAGTTGACACAAGATAAACAGAAGCTCAAGGGAAAGGTTCTGGAGCCTGGCTCACACTTGACATCCTGGCTCCTCGGTAGGCAGATATCTGAGGATCAAAGATTGAAGCCAGCCAGAAGCTAGAAATCTGATAAGACACTTCTATGCGTGGAACCACCAAAAATCCAGATGTGGAGCTGTGGCTCAAGTGGTAGAGTAGCAGCCTTGAGCATGAAAACTCAGAAAGACAGCTCCCAGATCCTCAGTTCTAGCCCACAAAAGAAATGGCCCCATTTGTTGCCCCCAGACTGCCTGGGTCTCAAGTGCCCTCTCACACAGTGTGATACTGCACTGGTTCCTGGGTAGTGTATCAGAGCCTTCAGAAATTGGATGGTGAAAGCCAGGCCTTCGCCTTTGTGGGCTCTCAACCACACCAGATTGAGGCAGAGCATGACAAGGTCAGCAGCCTGGAGAAGATCCCCCTCTGCCAGGGTGATTAGAGCAGGCTTCATAGAGGCAGCACTTGAAAGGGGGTCTTGCTTAACAAGGAGGATAGGACAGGAAGCACAGAGAGAAAAGATGCCATAGATAAAGGACAACATAGCAGACTACGTTCTTTTCCAGCCAAGGCTGCTGGTTAGATACTCAGTAAAGATGTGCAAGACTGTCCTGAGTCAGGCCTAAGGGGTCACAGAAGAACAGCTATCCAATGTTGGGATTTTGTCTCAACAGTAGTGGGCTCACCTAGCACACAGGAAAACCTGGGTTCGATTGCTAGGTCCCACATACACAGAAAAAGCCAGAAGTGGTACTGTGGCTCAGGTGGAAGAGTGCTCTCATCAAGCAAAAGAAGCTCAGGGACAGCACCTTTACCCTGAGTTCAAGCCCCAGTTCTGTCAAGGTAAAACTTTACTCCAAGGGACTTGGGTGACAGGTGGATGGTGTGCCCTGTAGCACTTAAGAGATCCATCCATGCTTTGTGTCTCCTTCTTTGACAGAGGGGATCTGGTCAGTCTTTCTGCCCTGGGCACCCCTACAACCGGTTATCAGCAACCTTCCAATGTCTTCCACTGGGACATGGAGCAGCTGGCCCCATAAATTTTCAGGTACAAGTTGGATGTGCCGGGGGGATACAAGGGAGGCCTAAGAAGTCCAAGTGGGTCTGATATACCCCAGAAAACCAGGTCATCCAGAGGAAGCAGATGGGAGCGTAGAAAGGGGTAGTGATGTGAAGGGGGCACTTTAATGCCTATGGCCTTCCCCAGATTCTGAGCCTCCCTTTGCTGTCCCTGAGGGAGGTAGAGGAGGGTCTAGGTGGTAGTGTCTGGAGGAAGACTAGTTGGAAATTGTAAAGAATGAGACACCATTGGCCATGTGCTGATGGCTCACGCCTGTCATCCTGGTTACTGGGAGGCTGAGATCCAGAGGGACATGTTTCCCAGCACAAAGAGGAAATTCCGATGAAATTCTCATCTCCAATCTCCAACCGGAAGTGGTGCCATGCCTCAAATGGTAGAGCACTGGCCTTGAGCAAATTCATCATCAGGGACAGAACCCAAGCCCTGAGTTCAAGCCCCTCATCCAAAAAAACAAGAGAGATAGACACTCCTTGCTTGCCAGAGATGGTGAAGGAGGGTGGTTGCTGTGGTTGGGACACCAGGTTCTGGCCTCAGTGTACAGCCATTTCCAAGAGCTCCCCAAGTTTTCCCGAGTGTAAAGTTACAGCAGGCTGGATGTTGTCTTACCAAGAACTCCAGAGGTTGTGGCCTATTTTAGGCAGGGAGTGAGCGGATGGGAGTAGGGTTGGAGGGTAGTGTCGATTATATTCTCTGCAACCAAGGAAGAATGGCTTTGGATACTGGTGTCAAAGTCTGAAAGTGAAGGGTTGCATGTGCTTTATGGCCTGACAATTTGGATTTCCCCTGATTGTAAGAAGGTGGCTTAAAACGGGCACTGCCAGTGCCTCACAACTGTCATCCTAGCTACTCAGGAGGCTGAGATCTGAGGATCATGGTTCAAAGCCATCTTGGGTAGGAAAGTCTGTGAGACTGCATCTCAAGGGAAACACCAGGAAACTGGAAGTGGTGCTGTGGCTCTATTGGTAGAGTGCACACCTTCAGCTGAAGAGCTGAGGGATAGCACGCAGGCCCAAAGTTCAAACCCCATGACTGACAACCGAAATGCTGTGGCTGAGTTTTCATCATAGCGGTGTGTACAGTAGGAAATGCCATGCTGTTTTATGAGCCATTTCAGATGTGTGAGAGGCTCTGAGTTTTGTCAAGATTTTGTCTGAGGATGGTAGTGCCATCTTCTTTGAGTTTGGGATGTTCAGTTGCTCAGGGACTACTGAGGCCTTGGGCTACCCGTGTGTGTGTGTGTGTGTGTGTGTGTGTGTGTGTGTGTGTATTTTTCCCTCATCATTCTCTGCCCACTGCCTGGGTGCTTGTCTGCCTCTTCCTGACCTTGGATGGTGCCCTTCCTCAATAGCAACGTTGTCTTTAGTCCCCTATCATGGTCTACAATGAATCCTAAATTGCCAGAGACCTGCATATTCCAGCTTTTCCTTGGGACCCAAGTCTGGCTGTCCATATCTTTGGCATCATCCAGGGGATTCTGGGTCCTCAGGGCGGGTTGGCATATGTTCTCTCTTGCCTCTGGTAACCAGGGTGACTCATGCTGTGTCCTGTCTTTTTCACAGCTGGGCCCCTGGCTGCATTTCCCACTCCCAGTAGGCTGGTAGTGGTGTGGGGGAATATACACAACTCTATACTAATGGGAATAGGTTGTCATCCAGTTCACCACAGTTATATCTGTCATCGTATACTCAAGGAAATACATAATACATCAATGAATAAAAAACAAAACAAAGAGAATGACTACACCAAGCGCAAGATGCCGCCCACCCATGTTTGGAAATATAGATCCTCTATTTAATTATGAATTTATCACTATATTGGCCCCCACCAGGGCTCCATCCCAGGTCCCAGGAATGGCCTAGTTCTTTAGTGGCTCGTAGCCTGCTGTGCTCACCATGACCCATTCACCAATTGGGCCTGCTAGGCTTTGAGTTCAAATTCCTGCACTACCAAAAGATTCATTCTGATGTGAGAAGCCTATGGTGGCACAGGTTTTCCTGTCCTGTGAATGTCCTAGGTCTCATTGAGGATGGAGAATGCTATATAGGCAACTCTTGGCCATGGGAATAGGCTGTCATCCATGTCAGCACAGTTATATCTGTCACCTCATATGCAATAATATACACAATACATCCTTGAAAAAGACACAAAATAGAAAGAATAACTACACTGAATGCAAGATACATATCACACCTGCAGGTAAAGAGAAATCCTATGTTTAAAAAAGGTGGCCTTGCTATTTTGTCCATTGCTGGGGCTTCAAATCAGGCTCTGCATCAGGCCTGACATTCTACTCTTCAAAGATGGTGAGCTTCCCCTTCTCCCACAGTGCAACAGAGTTACCCAGACCTGTACTAAAATCCCAGCACTGACAAAGGTTCATCCTTATGTCAGAAGCCAGTCATTGTGCCTTTTATCCTCTCCTGTGAGAGAATACATAGGCAACCCTGTAACCATGAGAACAGGTTGTCATCCATGTCAGCACAGTTATACCTGTGACCATGCTTATTAAAATACAAAATACCTCCATTAATTAGAGACAAAATAACGAAAATTATTGCACTGAACACAAGATGCTGTTTACACATGTATGTCAATTTAGATCCTATGTTTAAATTATGAATTTCTGACTATAGTGGACCACCCTGGGGATCAATGTCAGATTCTGGGGATGGCCAAACTCCTTATTTGCTCACAGATTTGTATGATCACCTTGACTGATTGGCCAATTGGTTTTGCTCTGCCCTAAGTTCAGATCCCAGCACTACCAACAAGTGGATCGTGGAGTACGAAGGAGAGTGTGAAACTTTTTTCCTTTTCTCTGAGAATCCTGGGGGTCAGGCATGATGGAGAACATTTCTACAAATCTAGATGTTCTGTGATAGGTTGTCATCAATGTAATAAACACAATGGGTTTCATCATAGTAAAATCAATGATAAATAAATGAATAAAACAAAAGATACAAGGAACAACGACACCAAACATGTATGGACTGAACATCTATAGGTAAGGATAAATCCTATCTTTACAATATATATAAATAGCATGTTTTCCAGGGCTGGGTCTTGAATTCAGGACTAGTGAACAGGCGTGACTTTTTTATCTTCATGTAAGGCGATCTTCCCCTTCATCCACATTGCTGCAGATTTACCCAGATTCTGAGATCAAATCCAAAGCCTGTAAGAATAAACTGTGTGAATTGCAAGCCAGGGAGCTAATTTTTTTTTCTCAGCATGGGGCTTGAACTCCGGTCTTGGCAAGTCCACCTCAGCTTCAATCACCCTATGATGGGGTGAAGCCATTGGACACGCAGGTGCTCCTGTGATCCTAGAACCCCAGGTCTTTCAGGGAAAACAATACACAGAAAAAATGTGGCCTTTTATGTTTTCTTCCTTTGCAGTGACCCTTCTGGGTCTGAATGACAGTGTTGCAAAGGATACTTCACCTTGCATTGCTGAAGGCTGACAGACTATCAGGGAAGCCATAGGCCCACGTGGCAACCTAGGCTCTCATTTCGAATCCCCGTCCTGACACCAGCCAATGGCAGGAGATACTAAGATACTAAGATGGGATGTTATTCCCATCCAAGGGAATAACACTGGAATTTACTCAATGTCACAGTTGAATGAGTTCATGGTGCATGATGATCTTATAAAATTAAACAGCATCATTTCAGAAGGCTGGTTGATTTTATTTAATATTTATGAAGCATTAAAAGAATATTATTACTTACAGGAACACAATAATTTCAGACACTGTGCTTTCATTAATACTTTAAGGATTTAAACAGTAACATTAATTACATGGATGCATAATGAATACTCAAGAATTGGTAGGAATATAGTCTAAATAACTGAATAATGTTTAGACATCTCTGGTACTCTATAAAGATATGTATTTATTAGCATACTGCCATGTGCATGTCCATCTGTTTTTATTTTGTTAACCCCTGGTGCTCGTTCTCATGTCCTGGGAACATCCTGGCAGCTCAAAGTGCCCCAGGATGGCCTCTTGACACTCACCCATTCTGCTTGCTTCACAGGATTCTGGCCACACCCCCATTCTTTCATGCTTCTTTCTGACCAATGGGATACAAGAATGCTGGCCACGCACACATTCCATGCTGCCAGGTAGCACTGGGATTCCCTCTATTAGTTTACACCACTACCAGTAGTTGAGGAAGGTAGAGGTGGCTAAGTGGTGAGGAAGAGACTCAAGGTGACGTTGATGTATAGTAGCCAATTGATGCTCACACCCCCACATGGCCCTTTCCCTCCTTCATGTGGTGCCAGGTTTCAAACCTCAGGCAATGGCGTGCTGCCAGCAGGCCTAAATCCCCAACCTGTTCTCTGGCCCTAGTCATCTGCTCTGGGCCCATGTGTCCCCAATGCTGCTGCCATCGCTGCTGCCCCACTTGGAGCAGCTGCCAATAGATTCTCTCAGCAGCACAGGTGAGTGGCCGCCCCAACACCAACCCAGGTCAAACACCCCTCTGGGGGCACCATGACTCCCCTGATTGTTTCCTCTCCCGGCTCTGATGAGCCGCCTTTCTGTCTTGAGCATTTCTGAGATAGAAAATAAATATATGCTCAGGCTGGGCTGGATCGCAGTCCTCCTGTGAAAGATATGCTCCACCAGGCCTGGTCCTCTCTAGTTGGGATGGTAGACATGTGGCACCATGCTCAGTCATTGGTTTTGATGGATTATCCCAAACTCAGTGAACAGCAGCCGATTCTTGACCACATGTGAAGCTCTTGGTATGGCCTCAACCCTTGGACCTGATTCTCCTCACAGGACAGTTGTGAGGAAACAAGGGATTTATACAGACAGAACTCTGGAGAATGGCGAGGCAGAGAGGGAGCGACCTTCAGATATGTTTTTGGCAATTCTGTGAGCATATGACAGGAAGATACCAGAAAGGGCTCAAGTGGGGCCTGTTATTAATCGTACCACAGGTGTGGGATTATGAACTGAAACATGCCTCTCTTTCATTATTACCCTATCCCAATGAGGAAGGGGATCCTTCACTTTGTTCAGTTTTGCAGCTGGGGAAATCGAGGCACAGAGAAGCCAGGTGACCTACTTTTGACTTCAAGTTCAAAGGCAGCTCGGCCTGACTTCTCTACCATGCTCCCTAGGACAATGGGCGCTATTCAGTCCACTTCTTGTGGTGGGAAGTCCACTTTCTTTCAGTCGTGGGTCTGGAACTCTAGGATTGGGCACTGTTCCTGAGCTCCTCAGCTCAAGGCTAGCGCTTTATCACTTGAGCCCACATTGCCACTTCCAGTTTTCTGGTGGTTCTTTGGAGATAAGATTCTCACAGATGTTCCTGCCTGGGCTGTCTATGAACCATGATTCTCATATCTCAGCCTCCTGTTTAATTAGGATTAGAGTTCTAAGCCACTGGCACCGGATTTAACTATAATGCTGGTTCACTTCTCTCTCTCTCTCTCTCTCTCTCTCTCTCTCTCTCTCTCTTCTGTCTCTCTGTCTCTCTGTCTCTCTCTCTCTCTCTCTCTGGAACTGATTGAATGGGTGCTGTAGGAGGTGGTCCAACATCCCCAGGTTGCTGGAACCCAAGATGGCCTACTCATTCTGGTTCTGGAAGTGGGCTGTGGGTCAGGAATGGTCTCACTCAGCGTGTTGATACATCGCCATGAGGTAAGCCCTCTGTGCCCTTGTTAGACTGTGAGGGTTATTCATTGTCCAAGTAGCCTTACTGGATTTATTTTATTGTATTCTTTTCTACATCATTTTCTAGCACCTGGCCAAAATTATGGTACATATTTATGGAATGAAAATATAATATCAAATTAAGAAAGTCATTTAGGGTTCTGGGAATGTGGCTTCATGATACGGTGATTGCCTAGCATGCATGAAACCCTGAGTTCAATTCCTCTGTACCACATAAACAGAAAAACACTGGAAGTGGTGTTGTGCCTCAAGTGGTAGAGTGATAGGCTTGAGCAAAAAAAATAAATAAATTCAGGAATTATTCCCTAGCCCTGAGTTTAAGCCCCTTGACTAGCAAAAACAAAAAACTAAACAAAACCAAAAAAACATTTAGATAGTAAGTACAAAATAAGGAACCCATACTCGGAATATATAATTGCTCCTGCCATACTGACTCCTGACAATAGTCCCTAATTCATGTACTTTACTTATATTAGGATATTGCGTTGAAAAAAAAAGTTTTGTTCATTAGGTCACAGCAATTAATGGCTTGAATGTGCTTAGATGTCAGGTGAAGATTCATTCTGGAAATTCAAAGACTCCAGGTTTTTTGGGGGGGAGGGTCAGATTGTGGGGCCTGAACTCTGGGCCTGGGCGCTGTCCCTCAGCTCTTCAGCTCAAGGTTAGCGCTCTACCACCTGAGCCACAGCGCCACTTCCGGCTTTTTTCTTTTCGCTTATGTAGTGCTGAGGAATCGAACCCAGGGCCTCATGCATGCAAAGCAAACACTTTACCACTGAGCCACCTTCCCAGCCCAAAACTCCAGGTTTTTGAATGGTCACTGCTAATCACAATGAGAAGGGTAGTCTAAGTGCTATTTGGAAATAGTTTTGGTCATTTATGGCATCAAAACGGCAGAGTCAAATTAACAGTTGTGACAGAAGAGAAGGCATAATTCCAGAGTTAATGAATAAAGGACAGTAACTAAGGTATACCAGAAATCGTTTTAGAGAACTATTTTTGGTTATTGAACAAATAGTTATCAACTAGTCTTATTCCTCAATGCCTTTAGCATTCTAAATTTCTTAGGCTACTTCTTAATTTCCGTGTAATAAATGTATCTCCTTCTGTGCTGTTCTTTCATATCTTATCTTCTTTGCTTTCTAAAAATCTGTCTTTCTGTATTTCTCTATGAACATTTCCTGATACTAAATACACCTACACAGATGGCAGAGGATGCAAATGTAAGGGTCCCATAGCTCATGAGTCATTAATGAAACAACATGGAAAGGAGGACATATTTATTGCTACCTCAAATTTTCTGAAAAGCTGTAATGCCATCATTTGATTCAAATTTCCATTATTTGTCTACATAGTGTCATTCAGTGCACATAAGGGCAAATATGAGGTGGGTGCTGGTGGTTCATGCCTGTAATCCTAGCTAATCAGGAGGTTGAGACCAGAGGATTGTGGTTCAAGGCCAGCCTGGTCAGGAATGTTCATGAGACCCTTATCTTCAATTAACCACCAGAAACCCGGAAGTGGTGCTGTAGCTTAAGAGGTAGAGCGCTCAACTTGAGCTGAAGAGCTGAGGGAATGCGCCTAGGATCAAGCCTGACAACCAACAAAAAGTGCAAATATTACCTTAAGTTTCCCCAAAAGGAAGGACAAGATCAATAATCTTCTCAAGCAGAAAAAATAATTTCAAAATGATTCAGTGCACCTACTTTTGCTGAGTTATTTAAGTTATGGCTTCTTTGCTAGACATATTCTTTTCCTTTGAAAATTGTCAAATATTAGCTTTACAATAAACTTCATCTAATATTTCTTGTTTCAAAAGAGAAGTCTAGGCAATTGATGTCACTTAGCTTTCTTACTATCTTAATTCAAAGCCAAACCAGGCAGTTGAGTCTGTCAAACTTTTATTAAAAATTGAACACCAAAAAAACAGAAGTGGAGTTTTGGCTCAAGCAGTAGAGTACTAGCTTTGGGGGCAGGTGGGCAGGAAAGACAACTGTTCAGGGACAGGATCCAGCCTCTGGATTAAATCCCCAGAACCAGCACAAACTAAACAAACAAGCAAACAAAAATCCCAGATATTTCTTTGGGAAATATCTTAAAAGTGTACTGTTCAGAGAAGAGGGTCCTTTTGTTGATCATATTCACTGGATCCTGCTTTTTTGGAATCCTCATTGCTCTGGAGAACTCAGGACCAGACCAAAGGAATTGATAACTGACTTCTGCATCAAGAGAATCATCTCAGGGGTGAAATATCCATCCATAAGACACTTTAAAACCTCCATGTCTTTGTTCCTTTGCAGGAGAACACTTTTAAAACAACATTATTTCCTTTTGTTCTATGCTGGCCTTCAAATGGTTCATTATTTCCTTTTGTAATTCTCTCAACTAGAAGTTTACAGAAAACTTTTATATGAGTAAAGAACACACTCTGAAAAGCCAGGGATAGAGTTTCCTTCAAGCCTTGGGATACTTTTCCTGTACAGTAAAAAGGAAAGCACAAGATAATTTGAACTTTGTTATTCCTCTATGTTCCATTCCTCTCTTGGGGTCAGTTTCCACATCCAGTAACAGTTACTTCCAGTAACAATCGATTGTGCTGCTTGAGGTATAATGAATGTTTTCTGGCTTCACTGAAATAACACTAGGACACTTTGGACCTGAGGTAACACATGTTTCAGAGACAATTTAATAAAGAGAAAATGTGAAATTTATATTGCTTATAAATACATTATACATGAGTACATTGAGCTCAAACTTTGTAAGTTCTCTGTGAATTAAGGGAATTTTAAATGGGAAGAAGGCTTTCAGAACATTCTTTTTGTGAGTGTACATGCTGTTCATAATTTCCCAAGTGTACATGAGCTAACAGTAAGGGAAACAATAGCAATAATAGGAGAAAGAGAAGTTCTGAGTTTAAGTATAAGGGTTCAATACAGTATAGAAGACTACAAATAAGACAACATTGAAACAATAAAGCCAAGTCCAGTATGTAAATTTATGGGAGTGATATACAGAAAGGAAGACTCCTACGTGGAACATGAAGTATGAGGCCATTCTCATTCTAAATCATGTTTGCTAATCATGCAACTTTGTAGAAAGTAGAATGGAAGAATAATCCTGTTTCCAAAGCAAGTCAGATATAAGCAAGGCAAGCGCCCTACCACTGAGCCACCTTTCCAGCCCTAGCTTTTTTCTTTAAATAGTTAATTGCTTTTTAAAGTTTATCTGCTTATTTAATCTAGGAAATCAAAAGTTAATATTTGTGTTTTTTGGTGAAATTTGAAACTAGGCAATTAAAAGCACTCATTGTCCTCAAATTGAACATTTAAAATTATTAAAACTTTGTTCATATGTTTTAGTGGTCAGAAATTTGAGCCACGCATGAGAGCTCATAGTTGTAATGTTAGCTATTAGGTCTTGACTGATACAGAGAGAATTATGATTTGAAGCTAGCCCAGGGAAACATTCACAATATTGGATCTCAATCAATATCTGAACCCAATGCATTGTGCTTTATATTTTATCTACTCAGAAAAGGTAAAAAGAAGGATAGTGGACCATGCTGGCCAGGTCATAAACAGAAAACCCTGCCATAAAAATGGATAAAGCAGGGTTGGGAAGGTGTCTCAGTGGTAGAGCGCTTGCCTTGCATGCATGAATCCCTGTGTTCCATTCCTCAGCATCACATAAGCAGAATAAAAAAATACTGGAAGTGGAATTTTGGCTCAAGTGGTAGAGTGCTATACTTGAGCTGAAGAGCTGAGGGACAGTGTCCAGGCCCAGAGTTGAGCCCCCCCCCCCCAAAAAAAAAATAAGGCTAAAGCAGAGCTGGGTGCAGGTGGCTCATGCCTGTAATCTTAGCTACTCAGGAGGTTGAGATCTGAAGATGACAGTTCAATGCCAGTCTAGGCAGAAAAGTCTGTGAGACTCTTATTTCCATTAAACCACCAGAAAATCAGAAGTGGCACTGTGGCTCAAACAGTAGATCACTTGCCATGAGCTGAAGAGTGCAATGACAGTCTCCAGGCCCAGAGTTCAAGCCACATGACCAACAAATCAAAAGTGACTAAAGCAAAAAGAGCAGGCGTGTGGCTCATTTTTAGAGGACCTACCTTAAGTGCATGAATCCCTTAATTTAACTGCTAGTATAGAAAGGAGGAAAGGCTATGAAGAAAAGAAGTAAGGGAGGAATTATGATATAATCAAATACTAGAATGTAAGTATTAAATAAAGGCATTACAAGTATTTTATATGAAAATATACTGATTGTTTACTAAAAGGAAAATTATAAAATGTGGAATTCAGGCTGAAATACATGTACAATTTGTGTTTTTTTGTAAAATGATACTTATGTGCCCCTTTAGTTTAAAAGTAGAAATAAGTTTAAAACAATATGAGTGGTTAGAACTGAATCATTATTTCTTATTACTTTTTCTGCTATATTCACCACTTACAAAATCGAAACAATGTTGATCACTTTAATTATTAATTCATTAATGTAATCTTTCATCTTTAGTATATAGTCTATTGTGCACATCATTTAAATGTTTGAACTATTTTTGTTTGTTTTTATCCATCATGGATCTTAAACTCTGGCCTGGGCATTGTCCCTTAGCTCTTCACCTCAAGGCTAGCAGCTACCACTTGAGGAACAATGCCACTTCTGGCTTTTTCTGCTTATGTGGTACTGAGTAATTGAACCCAAAGGTTCAACATGCAAGGCAAGCACTCTAGCACTGAGCCAACATCCCAGCCCTGATTTCTATTTTCCCTTCAGACATGGGACTTGAACACAGGGCATGGGTATTGTCCCAGAACTCCTTTGCTCAATGCTAGTACTCTACCCTACCAGTTTAAACCACAGTGTCATTTCTTGTTTTTTAGTGGTTAATTGGAAATAGCAGTCTCATGGGAACTTTTCTGCCCAGGTTGTCTTTAAACCACCATATTCATTTCTCAGCCTCCTGAAAAGGTAGGATTACAGGCATGAGCCACCTGAACCCAACTGCTCATTTTTTAAAAAAAATGTTATATGTTTAGTTCCCCCTCAAATACATACGAAGTGAGATGCAAATTAACTTTAGATACACCACCAATTGAGGATGTTGAGATTACAAGTGATTGCAAATTTTTTACATTTTTTTATATGTGGGGCTTGAACTCAGGGCCTGGGGGCAGTCCCTGTTCTTTTGTGCTCAAGGCTATCACTCTACCAGTTTGAGCCAGTGCCCCTTCTGGTTTCTTGCTAACCAGATTATGAGATAATGGTCTCACAGACTTTCTTACCCAGGTTGTTTTTAAAACTCAATTATCATATCTCAGCCTCCTGTGGTGCTACGATTACAGGCATGAACCACTGGCACCAGCTTTTTTAAAAAGGGACAACAATTCATAAGTCAGAAGCCTTGACTCATGCCTATAATACTACCTACTCCAGAGGCTGAGATCTGAAGATGATGATTTGAATCTAGCGGTGCAAAAACGTCTCTGTGAATCTTTTATCTCCCATAAACTGTTCAAGAAGATCCCGAAGTGAAGCTTTGGCTCAAGTGGTAGAGTGTACTCTTGAATAAAAAAGAAGCTCAGGGATAGCACCTAGATCCTGCGATCAAACTCCATTTCTTACACACACACACACACACACACACACACACACACACACACAAACCAAAAAGTAAATAGAAAATATGAAGAAATCAGTGAAAAATTTGAATATTGTAAGGACTTTTGGGTTTAGAGGTATGACTCAGTTGGTAGGACAATAGATATTGATTGACACTATCAGATACCAAGGACATAAAAAAAGAATTATCTGCTCTGCATTTTCTTATTCTCATATGTTCTCATTTGGGAACCCTCTTCTTTTAAAAAAAATTGTTTTAGCGGTGATATAGAGCAGGGTTACCTTTCTGTTCCCACAATCTCTTCCCTACCCTCCCTCCCATCTTGACCCTCGACTTGCATGGTTCACTTTCATCAATGTCCAGTACAGCCAGAGGGCTCTGGTGCTGCATTTTTTGCACCCACTTCCCACTAATTCTGTGCCCTTCCCCCATCTTCCCTGTATATTAGGTGAAGAATACAGATTCATCAGAAAATGAAAAGACAAATTAAGAAAAGTTCCTTTGTTTCCTTATCATTGCAATTCAATTCTCTCTCTCTCTCTCTCTCTCTCTCTCTCTCTCTCTCTCTCTCTCTCTCTCTCTCTCTCTCTATATATATATATATATATATATATATATATATTATTATATAGAAAAGGTGCTTGGGTATTACAACTTTGTGATTTTCTCCAAATGCTTCCTCTTCTGTTCTTACTGTAAATGATGCCTAGAGTCCTGTACAGTATGTCATATCCCATTGTGTTTTAAACCTTTCTTCCACATATCAGGGGAACAGGTACCATTTGTCAATTTGATGTTCTCTTAACTTTCTTAACATGATTTATTCTAGTGTCTCCATTTCCCTGCAAATGACATTATTTTATCCTTTCTAATGGCTCTGTAAAATTTCATTGTATATAGATGGCATAATTATTGGTTCCATTCATTTATTGTGGGGCATCTGGGTTGTATACATTTCTTGTCACTGTGAATTGAGCAGCAAGGAACATGGTTGTACAAATGTCCTTGCCATTTTCTAATTTCTCCACTTCCCCACCAACATTTGTTGTCTAATTCAAGATATTTGGATAAGATGGTATCTCAGGATTACTTTGATTTATATTTTCTTTATGGCCAGGGATGATGAACCTTTTCCTGATATGTTTCTTTGCTATTCTTACCTCTTCTTATGAGAAGTCTCTCCTTAGCTCCTCTGCCCATTTGGTGATTGGTTTATTAGTTTGCGGAGGAGTTGTTCCTTGAGATCCATGTATACATTGAAAATTAGCCCTTTGTCTGATGTATTGCAGGTAAATATCTTTTCCCAATTTGTTGGCTGTCTTTTTAATTTAGTGGCTATGTCTCTAGCCTGTGTAGGTTTTTTCTTTGGTGTAGTCCCATTTGTTGGGTCTCTTTCCTATCTATTATGCCCCTGGGATTCTATTCAGGAAGTTCCTGCCAGTACCTATAAGTTCTTTTTTTAATTATTATTTTAATGGTAAAAACTTTATTTACTTTTATAAATACATCGCAAGACAAAACTTTTCAAAAAATACTTTCCCCCCCAAAAAATTTGAAAAATAAAGGAAAGCTCGTAATAAGTAGGCAGACTGTCTTGAGGCCTCTTTTTGTTCTTAAGGAGAGCTCTCTGCAGTGTAGGACAGGAAAATCGCCACACACCCAACGCTGCCATGGGTTTGGCCTTGGGGAGAGAAAAGCCCAGCCTGGACTGAGTGTCCTCTCCTGGTCACGGCCATAGTGACACCTTCCAGTATCTAACACTGTCTAGGATTATCTAGTATGGATCCTATTATAGTTGGGCTATGCTGTATACAATGTTAACTATTGAGAACATATAACTCTCTCTGCATATATGTGTGAATTGTAAAGTATAAGTTGGACTCCAAGTTCAACAAACACAAGTTATTCTCTATGTGCTCCCAGTGTCCCTATGAGGCTTCTCAACAAGCTGTTCATCTTTCCTATTTAGATAACATTAAACACCATTGTTTTGTTAGGTCAAGAATAAAGATGAGGGGTGAAAATAAACCTTTGCCTTTAAATAGTTTATTATCCTCAACCCCAAACTAGGAGTTAAATTAGAAAACATTTTGTTGTTGTTGTTGTTGTCTCCAGAGCGATTACTCCATTACTGGTGAAGTGTGGGGTATACTCCCAGCCTCCTCCATGCCCTGCTGGACCACAGCCAAGGTCACCCTGGGCCTTCCACTAGGCTCCATCCTTGAAAAGCTGCCTAATGGAGGGAAGTCAGAAAGATCTGCATTTACAAGTTCCCCAAAATGTGCTAGAACTTTTTTGGTCAGTTTTATAGAACTTTCTTGGTCAGTTATATTCCACCTCAATGTCTCCAGTATTTTCCAAGCAGATCAAGTCACTTGCAGATAATGAAGAAGCTTTGTGGCCCAGGGGTCCATGCCTTGGAATCAGATAGTTCCAGGAGGGCCAGGGGTCTCATGTATGGTAGAGATGTCCTGTCCAGGTGACTGGAGTTTCTGACTTTCCTGTTCTCCATGAGGCCTGAGCAGGGCGGAGGGCAAAGAGGTGTCTTCTACAATAGCCACTGAAGTGAGGGAGGCAGAAGGTCAGCTGTTCCAATGGGCAGATGTGGAGAGGATTCTAGAAGGGGATCAAATCCGATGTTTTGGGCAGGAGTATCAGTTATTTTTACAGAAAGCAACAGAGAAATTAATTTTCTTTTCTGACTACTGAAAAGTGGAAAGATGCTCAAGTTTACCATTTAAAGGAACAGTAGACATTTCAAAAATCTCTGTCTAAACTTTGGTTTTCTTAAAAAAAAAACACACAAACACAAAACCAAGTCATCACAAAAAGAAATATAAGTTGAGGCTGTAGGCAGGTGCTGTTCTGTCCGTGGCAGTCTTTTGTGCAAAGTAAGGCGTATTGGAGCTCCAATTTAACTGATGCAGTGGGGTTTACTGCCTCTGCATGCCGAGGCAGTGCACGTCATCGGTGCCCTTGCTCTTGAAGCCTGAGAGGGGCTGACCATACTTGTCCACGCACCAGCAGAAGTCCCGCTTTCTGCCTTTGGAGTGGCTACACTGCTTCTTCTTATAAAATCCTTTCTTGTCCCAGTTGGGGATGTGCACACCCCTGGGACTCAGCACATTGAGGAACTTCAGGTGATTCAGGGTGTCTTCCATCTCTAAGGCAGGGACCATATTCTGTCTCCCGTTTGGAGAAGGTCTGGGTGTCCATGCTCTGGGACTCATAGTCAACTTTATAGAGCTGGTTGTCCTTCGCGTGACCTTTCTTGATGGTGTCCAGCTTTGCGTGAATGGAATGGAACTTGGAGTCAGGCACCCTATGTGTGCTGAGCAGGGCATGGCTCTCCACGCTCCCTGTGCCTCTGTCCTTCTCCGACTCACTAGTATTTCCTGAGGCGGAGGGCACCAGCAGCAGGTAAGCCTCAGCTGGCCAGGATGCTGGCATTGGGGGAGAACCTGCAGCCGTCCAGTAGCGGCTGCAGTGGGCACGGCTTGCCCAGTGGCAGCTGGCAGCTGAGCCCCTAGCTGCAGCTGCAGCGTTCGGTGTACACACCGCACGGCTGGCCCTAGGGCAGAGTACATGTCAGGCAGCAGGCATAGCCTGGCTCGGGCACCAGATTGGCACACCCCTGCACTGAGCCAGCGCGTTGGCATCACAGGGCTCTCAGCGTAAGATGGGACCCTCGTCACCGGCGGCCTGAGGAACAGAGCCAGGGCGGTGAGCAGAGCTGCCCAGCTCGCACCTCAATACCTATAAGTTCTAATATCACCCTTTTTCTGTGTTATAGTAGTTTGGCTGATTTTAATATAGTTAATCTATTTTGAGTTGATGTTAGTGCAAGCAGAGATCCACTTCTAGTTTTCTGCCTGTGGATGTCCAGTTTTCCCAACACCAATAGTTTAAGAGGCTATGATGTGTGTGTGTGTGTGTGTGTGTGTGTGTGTGTGTGTGTGTGTCTGTGTGTCTGTGTGTGTTGGTCGTGGGGCTTGAACTCTGGGCCTCGGAGCTACCCCTTTGCATTTCATCTCCAGGCTAGTACTTGAACCACAGTTCCACTTCCCATTTTCTTCAGGTTTATTGGAGCTAAGAGTCTCATGGACTTCCCTGGCCCTGCTGGCTTTCAACAACCATCCTCAGATCTCAGCCTTCTGAGAAGCTAGATTAAAGGCATGAGCCACAGGCACCCAGCAAGGCTATGTTTTTTCCACATTACATCTTTCACTCTTTTGTCGAATATCAGATGATTGTAAGTATGTAGTTTTATTTCTGGGTCTTTTCATCTTTTCTAATACGTTTTTTATTGTAAAAATAATGTACAAAGAATTACAGTTACATAAAGTAGGTAATGAGTTCATTTCCTCTCAAGCATTGTTACTTCCTCCTTTGTTTTTCCCCTACCATCCCTACCCTTCCACCTCCACAACTACTCCTTTCCATCCCACCTCCCCACTCCCTGCATAAATTGTAAAGTTCGTTTTGGAACATAGTGTCTTGATCTCATTGTTAAAATGGGTCAAACTGTATCCCTAGTTAAGCATTTGTTTTTTCCCTTCTCCCCCCAAAGCTAGAGAAATGTATATACAAGATACAGGGCATCGACATCAAAAAAAAAAAAAAACACACACACAACATAGATTACAAGATTGGGTCGAAGAATGATGATTGTTGACTTAATTTGATAAGTATTCTATAGCTTTTAATGGTAAGCCTTATTAACTCAAAGGGGGAGCAAAATCATTCAGAATAGTGGAATGTGGCTACCACTCATTTGATGTGTGTGGATAGATCATGATTAATCAAAATATATCTATTAATTCCCAGTGGTAGATTGCTATGCTAACTGGGAGGAGACTTTGTTAATGCCAGGCATTTGAATACTGGTAATGAAGCAGAATATGAGGGGAGAGCATTTGCTAAGGATGTAACTTCCTAGGCTCATACTAAATACATTGAAGTAGAATGCTAAGTGCTGATCGACTGAGCACCAAATTTTATTTGTTGACTTCTTTGTTTTGTGAAGTCCAGGGATTTGAACCTAGAGCCTGGGTGCTGTCCCTTAATTTTTTATCAAGGCTAGTACTCTACCAGTTTAACACAGCTTCATGTCCATAATTTTGGTGTTTAATTGGAGATCAGTCTTTCCAAATTTCCTCTTTGGGCTTGCTTCAAACCTGATCCTCAGGTATCAGCCTCCCGAGTAGCTAGCATTCCAGTTGTGAGCCACTGGAGCCTGGCTAGAATCACATTTTAAAAGTATATAGGTGAATCAGATGTGTCTAGGTACTATTTGAGCACTTTGGTTCCAGTGGGTCATGTCAGATTTAGAATAACATCAGAATTTTTCTCCTTGTAACTCGCAGCATCCAATGTCTATATAATTTATTCTGATCTTCATGTCTGATCTTTTTTTCTTCGTTGTACCTTTTTTTTCTTACTTCACAAGCAAGCACGTCAGTGATGTTTTCCTTTTCTGAAGCAAGTTACGTCCTTTCCCATCACTGAGGGATGTAGTTGCTGCTCTTACTGCCTGGAGTCCCTGCTTCTAGTTAATTGCATGGATGATGGCTCTTAGGTTAACTATCTCCTCCTCAGGGATATCTCCTCACATACCCGCTGTGAAATTGTTGCCACAAAACTACCAATGTCATGTCTCTGATTTACAAAAATTATCATTATGATTTCTGGTTTTCTTTTCAGCATGAAATTGATGAGGAGAGAGCCACATTCACTTGTTTCTCCAACACCTATAATAGTGCCTGGTCCTTAGTGCTCAGGAGCCTTGCATGGGGATCAGCCTTCTCCAGCTCAATTTATCCTAGATTCTGGTCAGGACAGCTCTTGAAGCTGATATCTGGTGGCTAGCAGTCATTCCCTCTCATTCTTTGTGCCTTTCTGTGTTGCTGAGTCCACTTCAGAGAAAGATAAGTGCCTGACACCTATTTGCTGTTATGGAAAGATGGCTATGACACCATACAAGTTATGGGCATTGTTTTGTGAAGCTGTGTGCGGAGACGCATCCCCACACAAGTTCTCAAAGGCAAGTGTCTCCCATGCCCAGGAGTGCATTCCACAACTCAGCATCCAAACTATCACCTACTCCCTAATGCACTCAGTGTATATTCCCATTTCCATTAAAAAAAGAAAAATCAAGATATGCCTTTCATGATTTGTCATTGAATTACTGAAACAAAGTATATAATTTGGGGGCTGGAAAGGTGGCTCAGTGGTAGAGTGCTTGCCTTGCATGCATGAGGCTCTGGGTTCGATTCCCCAGAACCACATAAGCAAAAAGAAAATAAGCTAGAAGTGGCCCTGTAGCTCAAGTGGTAGAGCACTAGCCTTGAGCTGAAGAGTTGAGGGATAGCACTCAGGCCCAGAGTTCAAGCTGACAACTGGGCACCCCCCAAAAGTATATAATTTTATGTATTTGTAAGTCTTTGTCCATCTCTCTTGAGCCCTTGACATATTTCTATGTGTTTGCAGCTTGGGAAGGGAAATAAGGTTTAATTCAGGATAGTCAAAAACATTTTGGGAGGGAATGCCAACTTTCCATCTGATGTTCTACAGATGTCCATCTTGGCACAGGAACTGAGTAGACTGTCATAGCATAAGAGTGTCATAGCACACAGAGTGTGATCCAACTGCATACGTGTCGCTTGGCTACACTCGAGGGACCAGGTCTCCTCTGAAAATCTAATGGCATGGGAGTAAGAGAAACTAAAACTCAGAACTCAGCTTCCCACATCACTAGGATTACAGGCCTGAGTCTCATATACTAACTCATAACCGCCTTTTTATACATCGTGTAGCCTGTTTCATTATATTCACCTCATAGACAGATATACAAATATATGTTTATATTTATTCATCTATTTATAATCAGTGTTATATCTAGAAACACAAAAATATGTACTCATATAATTATAATCAAAGTTATATTACCGCTTTCCCCAATAATGTTTTACACTAATATTATGTGAAAAAAATACTTAAGATTGAAAAAGTTAAAAGCCCTTGTAGTATGAAAAATCATATTCGATCTTATATATCATATAATATACTATATAAAATGTAATGAATATAACATGTATTTCCATATAACTGATTTAATTGCTTCCTGATTTTGTTTGTCCATCTATGTAAACCTTCTTTCTTCTATTGATGATGGCTTATACTTTCCAGTGTCGATATTTCTTATGTATTTTGTCAAATATATTCAGCCCTAAGTAGAATTTTTATGTTAATGGAGCCAATTTTTTCTTCAATATTTCCCAAAGCACAATGAATATGTATACAGACTTGAGCTCACTGTTGGAAGAAAGTCCCACATACCAGTATGAGTATTGTAGCATATGTCCCAATTGACAGAACAGCTTTCTAGGTCATCTGATCTGGTATGTGCTAGATCTGTTGTAGCCACCTTATCACCACATGCAGGCATGGCCTGGCTTCCTTGCAACTCCCTGTGCATTTAACCATTCCCTTTATATCCAGTAGGCTCTCTTGTTCATCCTCCCGTCACTCTGTTTTCCCACACACAAAACACATGTGCATGGTGCTTTACATTGTAGGTTCAAAAAAAAACACATTTAAGGCTCATGAATTGTATAACATAACATAAACATTGACATTTTAATAACGTTAGAAAAATAACTAGAATGATCATTTTACAACAATCAGGACCAAAAAGAAATATAAAGATTTTCTAAATAAGGGGGGAAGCAATCTCTAAATCTGGATTGTCTTCTAAGTTGCCTTCAGACACAAATTCTGCCTCAGAGTCCTCAAAATGATCTACTTCCTCATTAAAGGCAGTATTTTCTTCCTGAGTCTAGGGAGGGACAGATCTTATTTCTCAACTGGAAATTGGATCCCCAGCAGAAGGACAGATTGGTCTGGATATTCTGTCAGAACAGATTCCCTTTCCTCAACTGAAATTAGACTTTGGACCTAACTTATTGGTTTTCCTGAACATAGACTGGGGTCATTTTCCATTAGCACATATTTACCCTGCACTCCAAGACCAAAACATTTTTTACTGGTTTGGATGTGATCTAGGTGAATTGTGAACGTCAATGGAAGACATTCTGGATCATCTTCTTCCTTGGTGGTATGTGCAGGTACACCTACATAACATGTGGAGTTCAGAACCAGTGGGATGTCCACAGGACTCAAAACCTAGTTGGGTCTTTCTACACATTGAAAAAAGCCTCTATGTTCACATGCTTTCTGGAGTCCAGTGTTGGCTTCCAATCTCCATCAGTCACCATAGGCGACATCACTGATGGGTTCTTTATCTGGAGTTCAGCAGGAAGTTCTCTACAGTGACACAAACATAAGAATGGAAACAGGTACAGGAGTCTTAGAGTACACTCTAGAAGTTAAAGTGTGACTAAACTTCTATGAGGATTTAGTAGGAGAAGCTGTAGAACTTGAGTTTGGACTGAACACTGATGAGAAGGTAGGGTGTTTCTAATGAGTGGTTATGTCCAAGTTCTTTTAAAAAGGGAACAGACATTACCCGGCATAGAACATCCATAAAAGGACATTTTGCCAAGCTGGGTAGTACAAAGGGCTTTTGGCCAAGCAGGCCCATCCCTTGAGACCTAGGATCTATCCCTACTCACAAGCTCTAAGGCAACTAAACAAGGATTATTTACTCTTTTTCTTGGTCTCACAGGCCATGCGTTGCTCCAGCTGGTCCAGAAGAATATGTAAGCAGAACAGCAAGTCTGAAGAGGGCATGTTGAGCTTGTCATACTGTGTAAGTTTTTTCAGGATGTCAAGTTTCTTGTGCTCATAAAAATCATCAGGGTAGATGTCCATCCAAATAGTTAAGATGGAACAATCGATGCTGTGGGCATATTGGTGACAAGGAAAATGAGAGTCTGCTATCTCCATCCTGAGCCTTCTACTATAGACCTTTTCTGGCAGGACTAGAATGTTGGGAAGTGGGAAGAGACTCCTGGGAGCAGAATGCTCCTCACAACCCACTTCTAGAAATTTCTAATACAATACTCCAAAATTCTCCCTGTGATGGGCAGAGAAAGTTGTTTCCCCACTGTATCTGACTTGCTACACACAACCCTCCCTGTCATCAAGGGATTGTGATCCATGCTGGGCTGGTCATAAACAGAAAACCCTGTCATAAAAATGGCTAAAGCAGCACTGAGCGCAGGTGGATCATGCTTTTAATCTTAGCTATTCAGGAGGCTGAGATTTGAAGATCCCAGTTCAAAGCAAATCTAGGCAGGAAAGTGTGTGAGACTCCTATCTCAATAATCCACAAGAAAACTAGAAGCGGCACTGTGGCTGAAACAGTAGAGCACTCGCCTTGAGCTGAAGAGTGCAGGGACAGTGTCCAGGTGCAGAGTTCAAACCACATGACCAACAAAAACAAAAGTGACTAAAGCGAAAAGAGCAGGTGTATGGCTCACTTTGTAGAGCACCTACCTATAATGCATGAAGCCCTGAGTTTAATTGCTAGGATTGAAAGGAGGAAAGGATATGAAGGAATGGAAAGAAGAAAAGAAGGAAAGGAGGAATTTTGATATAACCAAATACTGGAAAGATGTGAAGTATTAAATAAAGGTATCACAGCTATTTTATATGAAAAGATACTGATCGTTTACTAAAAGGCAAATTATAGAATGTGGAATTCAGGCTAAAATACATGTACAATTTTGTTTTTCTGTAAAGTGATACATGCCTCTTTAGTTTAAAAGTAGTAAATGAGGTTAAAAAATGGAAGAGTTGTTAGAAATGAATCATTTCTTATCACTTTTTCTGCTACATTCATCACCTACAAAATTGAAACAATGTTCATCATTTTAATTATTAATTTATTAATTTAATCTTTCATCTTTAGTGTATAGTCTATTGTGCACATCGTTTGTTTAAACTCTTTTTTTGTTTGATTTTTGTCCATCATGGGTCCTGAACTCTGGGCCTGGGCATTGTCCATTAGCTCTTCACCTCAAAGATATCACTCTACCACTTGAACCACAGTGCCACTTCTGGCTTTTCTGCTTATGTGGTACTTAGAAATCGAACCCAAAGGCTCATACATGCAAGGCAAGCACTCTACCACTTAGCCACATTCCCAGCCCTGAAATCTTTATTTTTTCCTTCAGACATGGGGCTTGAATACAGGGCATGGGTGCTGTCCCAGAGCTTCTTTGCTCAAGGTTAGTACTCTACCATACAAGTTTAAACCATAGTGCCATTCTTGTTTTTTAGTGGTTAATTGGAAATAGCAGTCTCATGGGAACATTTCTGCCCAGGGCTGGCTTTGAACCACCATCCTCATTTCTCAGCCTCCTGAGAAGATAGGATTACAGGCGTGAGCCACCTGTACACTTGTGCTCATTTTTTTTTCCTTTTAACTGTTACATAAGTTTAGTTCCCCCACCGATATACGTGCAAACTGAGATGCAAATTGGTTTAAATTACAAATTGGCTGAAATTACAAATGATGGCAAATTGTTTTTAACGTTTTTTTAATATGAGAAGCTTGAACTTAGGGCCTGGTTGAAATCGCTGTTCTCTTGTGCTCAAGGCTATCACTCTACTAGTTTGGCCCACAGTGCTCCTTTTAGTCTCTTGGTAACCAGTTAATGAGATAATAGTCTCAGAGACCTTCTTACCCAGACTGTTATTAATCCTCGATTATCAGATCTCAGCCACCTGAGTTGTTATGATTATAGGCATGAGACACTGGCACCAGTTTTTTAAAAAGCAACAACAGATTACTTTAGGGGAGGATGGAGGAGGAGAAGCTAGAGGCTAAAGAAGCTCTCACATAGAAAATAGTTGTAGTGTTCCAGTGAAGAGTCCTAGCCAGAGAATTACGAAGTGTGCCATCACAGTACAGAGAGTTTGGCCAGAGAGGGAAAATCCAGTCAAGGAAACATATCTGAGCACTTGCCATTAGCTGCAGCTGCGGTGGTGGTGGCAACCGCAGCAGCCGAGCTGCCAAAAGAACAACACAGAGTCTGGGACAATGGTGCCAGACACAGCAGGTGACGGGATTCTACTTCAAACCAGAAAGAACTGACAAGTAGCAGATATCTTCATCCTGCAGATCACAGACCAGAGACAACCCAGGAACCAAGACTCCAGCGTGAGTAGAATCCTGACATACTCACTCTTTCTCAGGGAACAGAGGAGGGAAGGCCACCCTTCCCGCCCTCACCCCTGGAGATCTCCATATTTGATATTGAAAAGGCCCAGCTGAGCAGCTAGTTCCAACTCAGGCCTTGCCTTGGGGAAAAAAAAAAAAGCGTCATTTATGAGGTCACAGGCACCTGACTTGAACTGCCAGGCTCAGCTCCTCCTTAGGAAAAGTCACCCAGCCCAGGCAGACAAAGCTCTGCCCCGAGGGGAGTGACTTTCTTCACTGGGTAAACAGAGCCAGAGGCTGCCCCTCCCTACAGCAGCCTAAACAATCAAGTGAAATTCAGTGAACATAAACCCTGAGAATGGCTCCAGGCTGGGCTCCCTGAGTGTCTCAGAAGCTACCCCTCAGGGAAAAGCTACAATTTGCTGAAAGGCCTCAACTCTACCCAGAACCTAGCCTCATCACAGCATCTTCAAATTAGAGGAAACAGCCATCTCCCTCTTTTGTGAAACTCAAAGCAGATCTCCCTCTCATTGAACTATCCTGGGAGGAGGATCACAAAATCCTGAGCATATTTCTGCCTGCTAAAACAAATTGACTTAAGAAACCAATCATGCCACAGGGAAACCAAACACCACAAGCAGACTAGAGACTCCACCAAGAGACTGGTTACAGACACAGGGAGATACAGGATCTTCCCATCTACTTCTCCCCTCCCCCCCAAAAAAAAGAACTCTTTTTTGTACCTTTTCTAATTTTTAGTTTAAAAAAATTGTTTTCTATTAATCTTTTTTTCTTCTCTCCTAATTTTTATTTTAGGTGTATGTGTGTGTGAGTGTGCTTTGTTTAAATCTCTAATGACCTTTTGGTCCTTTTTTCTTTTTTTTTCATTCTTTTCATTTTTTCTTCTGTTTCCTTGTTTTTTGTGTGACTTATTTGCTATTCTGCTCATCCTCAGATATATGCCTGTCGTCAAATATTAGACCTTACCCCCATTGTATACACACTTAATCAAGAATTTTATTACTCAATTCAAAACTTCTTAGCCTTAAATAATGTAATAGCAGTATTATCTCTTTAGGCTATATAATTTTTGAGAATTTTTAGTTTTTAGTTTTTCATGTCTCCTTTCTATTCTTCCCCTCCTCTCATCGTATCTTTTTCTTCTCTCAATACCACCTTAAACTTAGATAATTTTAAAGATTCATTTCATAAATTTAATATTTGTTTTTCCCATTTTTTTCTTGTCTGTTTTTTTCTCTCTCCTACTATTCTGTCCAATCCATTTCCCTCTTTGAGATTAGAACTCGGTTAAATTCACTCTCCTTTTACCTCTCCACATTCTTCTAATCCTATTTTTCCTCATATTTGTCCCTAAATATAATAATTTCTGGTTTGCAAAATTCATCCATGCTGTTGTTAGCCCATTAATCCATAGTTGTTTGATGTTGAATAGATTGTATCTGTTGAACTAGATTATATCTGAGTCCTTTTGCCTGTGCAACTACGGGACTTTGGTTGATGCATGCCTTTGAAAAAATATTCTACCAGAAAATTGGTGTTACTTTCATATCAAATGGACAGAACAAGCCAGAGAAATACAAGAAAAATCCAAGTCTTGGTATCTCAACTCCCACTCATGATAACCAGTATTCCAGAGGAGAGTTCTCCAATAGCTCAATAAATATTACTGGGAAACATGGTGAATGAACAGATAGAAAACCTGCAAAGGATTCAGTGTGATCATGATAGGGAGAGAGCAGAAGCAAACCAAAGATCAATACAATAATCTCATGAGCATGAGGAAGCTACTCAAAGGTTGATACAGAAATGTGTGAACAGGTTGAGAATACTCAAAGAGAAATAAAGGAATTGTGTGAACAGGCTGAGAACTGTCAGAGAAATACAGGAATTGCATGAGCAGGCTGAAAAGAGACAAAGAGAATGTTAGGAATTGCGTGAACAGGCTGAGAACAGTCAAAGAGAACTACAGGAATTGCATGAACATGAGGAAGCTAATTAAAGAGTAATACAGGAATTGCAAGGGAGGGACGAGAATAAACAAAGATCAATAGAGGCATTCATGGAATCCATAAACAGACAGCTGAAAGAATTCAGGGAGACCACAAAGGGAATGCTGATTGGAACCCGAGAGAAGGAATGGGAGTATAAGGAAACCATAACCAAACAACTAAGTGATTTGAGAATAAGAACTGAACACCAAATTAAGGAAGTAAAGAAGTCCATACAAGATCTGAAACAAAGCTCCCAAAAAGAATTTGAAGTCATCAAAACTAAACAATTAGAAGGAAAATGAATGAAAAACAAAGAATAAAGCCTTGACAGTAGGTTAGACCATGCAGAAGATCGAATTTCGGTGAATGATGACAGCCTAGATATTATAGAGAAAGAATGTACAACTATCCAAGACAAATCCAGAAATATGATAGATATATTCAGCAATTGGAAGACACCATCAGAAAGCCTAATCTGAGAATAATTGGTGTAGAGGAGCACCTAGAGAGAGAAGATAATGGTCTAGGAAATTTGTTTAACAGGATCCTAGCAGAGAAATTCCCAAACATGCAAAAGGATAGGCCTATTCAGATACAAGAAACGTTTAGAACCCCAAATAGACCAGACAAGAGCAGGACATCCCACCATTACATTATAATATGCACAAGATCAATTCAGACCAAGGAAAAGATCCTTAAAGCTGTCAAGGAAAAAAGATCAATCATCTATGAAGGGGAAACAATTAGAATAACTTCATTTTTTTCAGCAGAGAAAATTAAAGCAAGAAGAGCCTGGGATGATGCATGCCATGACCTAAAGACGAAGGATGAACCACGAATAGTGTACACAGCTAAATTCTCCTTCATAACCAAAGGTGAAATAAAAACCTTCCATAGCAAAGAAAAACTGAAAAAAAAATATCTCCACCAAACTGGTCCTACAAAAGATACTTAAAGATGTCCTACACAGACAGAACTGACAATACCACAATAAAGGCAAAGAAACGGCATCCAAACTGAGAATCCAAAAACCATAGGAAGAACCAAGTTGCCACAGCACCCAAGAAGGTGGATAAAATGGCAGAAACTACCAAACACTTCTCAGTCCTTTCTCTCAACATTAACGGACTTAACTCTCCAATTAAGCGACATACACTGTCTAGATGGATTAAAAAGCAACATCCTTTTATCTCCTGCCTTCAGGAATCACACCTTGCTCATAAAAACAAACACACTTTGAACGTGAAAGTCTGGAACAAAATCTACCAAGCAAATGGCCCCCATAAACAGACAGGAATTGCAGTCGTAATATCAGATAAAATAGACTTCAAATTAAAATTAGTGAGAAGAGATAGAAGGTCACTACATACGAATTAAGGGATCTTTCTTTCAGGAGGATATTACAATAATAAATACTATTCGCCAAACAATGGATCACCGAAATTTATCCAACAAATACTACTTTCCCCAAAATCTCAAATTGATCCAAAGATAAGAATTGTTGGGGGCTTTAACAGACCACTATCCACACTAGATAGATCAACCCGAAAAAACTCAATAAAGAAAATGCAGATCTAAAGAACTGCCTAGATCAGCTACATTTAACAGACAACTACTGAATATTTCACCCAGCAGCATCAGAATACACTTTTTTCTCATCACTACATGGAACATTTTCCAAAATAGACCACTTATTTTATTGTGAAAATACTGTACAGAGGGGTTGCAATTACATGGGCAAGACAATGAGTACATTTCTCATAAAGCATTGTAGCCTCCTCTTTGTTTCCCCTTCCCATCCCATTCTCCCCCCGTCCCACCACCCAACCCTCAATCCCCCACCAAAGTTGTAAAGTTCGTTTTTGACATAATGACTTGTACATCTCGTTGCAATGGGTCCACCTGTATGCCTATTTAAATGATTTGTTTTTTCCCTTCCCTCCACAAATGATAACAACATCAAATACAGTGAAAACAGGGGTTCTAAAGTTGTGCAGGCACATACAAAGCAACAAAGATGTGATCTTATAATTGTTTTAGAAACAATGGCATGAAAGAAAAAAAAAACATTTGAATAAATATCTTAGGGTTCATTTCCCTAAAATCGACTTATCTGACCTTTTCGGCTTGATTCAGACTGATACTAGTTATTACAAATAGGGGAAGCTATGGGACCTATGTTTCTTTGGGCCTGTCTTACTTCACTTAATACAATTTTTCCCAAATCTTTCCATTTCCTAACAAATGGGGCAATGTCATTTTTTCTGATGGAGGCATAGAATTCCATTGTGTATATATACCACATTTTCTTGATCCATTCATCTACTGAGGGGCATCTGGGTGGGTTCCAGATCTTAGCTATGGTAAATAAGTCTGCAATAAACATAGTTGTGCTGGTAACTTTCTTATAGTTTTGCTTGTGAACATTTGGTTAAATGCCCCAAAGTGGGATTGCTGGATCATAGGGGAGCCCTATGTGGAGTCTTTTGAGGAAACTCCATACTACTTTCCAAAGTGGTTGTAAAAGTTTATACTCCCACCAACAATGTATTAAGGTTCCCTTCTGTCCACATGCCCTCCAGCATCTGTTGTTATTATAGTTCTTGATTCTAGCCATTCTGACTGGGGTGAAGTGGTATCTAAATGCTGTTTTGATTTGCATTTCTTTTATTGCTAGGGAGGTTGAGCATTTCTTCATGTGTCTATTGGCCATCCTTCTTTCCTCTTCAAAGAAGTTTTTCTTTAAGTCTTTAGCCCACTTATTTATTGGGCAGTTTTTTCTTTGAAGGTTTGCTGTTGGGGGGTTTAATTTTTGAGTTACAGGTATATTTTAGATATGAAACCCTTGTCTGTTGTATGGCTAGTGAAGACCATCTCCCAATCTGTGGGCTTTCTATTGATCTTGCTAGCTATGTCCTTTGCGATGCAGAAGCTATGCAATTTCATGCAATCCCATTTGTTCAACCCTTCTTAGATTTGTTGTGCTTCTGGGTCTCTATTAAGAAAATTTCAGCCTGTGTCTTTGGATCTATGTGGGATTTGAGCGAAAGTAGTGTTTCTTGGATAAATTTGGGAGCTCCATTTTTTAGCGAGTAGATATTTAGAATTGTAATATCCTCCTGAAGGAGAGATCTCTTAATGAGTATGTGGAGACCTTCTTAATCTTTTCTCTCATTTTAATTTGAAGTCTATTTTATCTGGTATTAGGATTGCAACTCCTGCCTGGTTATGGGGGCCATTTGCTTGGTAGATTTTGTTTCAACCTTTCACATTGAAAATGTGTGTTTTTACAGGCAAGATGTGACTCCTGAAAGAAGCAGATAGAAGGATGATGCTTTTTAATCCAAGTAGACAGTCTATGTCGTTTAATTGAAGAGTTAAGTCCGTTAATGTTGAGAGATACGACTGAGGTATTTGGGAGCTGCTGCCATTTTATCCACCTTCTTGTGGCTGCGGCAACTTGGTTCTTCCTATGGCTCTTGGATTCTCAGTTTGGGTACTGTTGCTTGGCCTTTTTTTGTGATCTAGTTGGATATGAAGGAGAGTTTATCTGGGTACAGTATTCTTGGTTGATATTTGTTTGTCTTTAGGGCATGGCATACATCATTCTAGGCTCTTCTGGCATTAATTGTTTCTTCTGAGGAATCTGAGGTGACTCTAATTGGTTTCCCTTTACCGGTGATTGAGCTTTTCTCCTTGACAGCTTTAAGGAACTTTTCTTTGGTCTGAATTGAACGTGTGTAGTTTATAATGTGATGGTGGTATGCCCTATCCTGGTCTCATCTATTTGGTGATCTAAAAGCTTCTTGTGTCTGAATAGACCTATCTTTTTGCATGTTTGGAAAGTTCTCTGCTAGAATCCTGTTAAACGAATTTCCTAGACCATTAACTTCTATCTCTACACCCATTAGCCTCAGATTAGGCCTTCTGATGGTGTCTTCCAATTGTTGAATAGCTTTATTATATTTCTTGGATTTGTCTTGGATACTTGTATGTTCTTTCTCTATAATAACTAGGCTGACTTCAATCCCTGAAATTCGATCTTCAGGATGGTCTAACCTACTATCAAGTCTTTCTACTTTGTTTTTTATTTCTTTTCCTTCTAGTTGGTCGCCTTTGATGGCTTCAGATTCCTTGTTGGAGTTTTGTTTTAGATCTTGTATGGACTTCTTTACTTCCTTAATTTTGTGTCAGTATTTATTCACAAATCACTTAGTTGATTAGTTATGGTTTCCTAGGACTCCCATTCCTTCTGTTGGGTTACGTTCAGCATTTCTTTTTGTGGTCTCCCTGATTTGTTTGAGCTCTCTGTTTATGGATTCCTTGAATGCCTTTAGTGATCTTTCTGTATTCTCATCCCCCCACTCTCAATTCCTCTATTACTCTTTGATTAGCTTATTCATATTCACGCAGTTCCTGTAGTTCTCTTTGAGTGTTTTCAGCCTGCTCACGCCATTCATGACTTTCTCTTTGACTGATCCCAGCCTGCTCATGCAATTCCTTTATTTCTCTTTAAGTGTTCTCAAGCTACTCTCGCAATTCCTGTATCAAACTTTGAGTAGCTTCCTCACACTCATGATATTCTTTGTTTTGCCTCCTCTCTCTCCCTATCACGCTCATACAGAGTCCTTCACAGGTTTTCAATCTTTTCATTTACTATGTTTACCAGTAGTATTTGTAGACCTTTTTGGGAACACTTCTATGGATTATTCGTTATCTTTTTTGTCCCCTGATTATTATGAGTGGGAGTTGAGATAACTGAACTTGCCATTTTTCTTGTGTTTTCCAGATTGCTCTACCCATTTGGGATGAAAATAAACCAGCTTTGTGCTAGCACACTATTTTAAGGCAAGCATCAACCAAAGTCAGTAGTTGCACAGTCAAAAGTCTGCAGATACAATATAATTCAATAGATATATCTATTCAACTTCAAACAACTAAGTATAATTGAGCTACGAACTGCAAAGAATAAGTTGGCAAACAGAAATTATTAGGTTTAGGGAGAGATGTGGTAAAAAATAGGCATAGAGTGATGTGGAAAGGCAGTGGGAGAGTTAACACAACAAATCCTAAACTCAAAACGGGAAATAGCTTGGATAGAATGATAGTAGAGAGAGAAAAAAAGAAGAAAGAGAAAGAAAAAAGACAAGAAAAAACAGGAAAACAAACATTAAAAATTAAGCAACACTTAAAAATTATGCAAATTGAAGACATAATATTCAGAGAAGAATGTGGATAGAATAAGAGAACAGGAGGGATGGAAAGGAGATGTGGAAAACTTAAAAATAAAAATGCTAAAAATATTATATAGTTATTAAGAGGTAGTACTGCTATTAAGGAAGTTAAGTCTAAGCATCTTTAAACTGAGTAATAAATTTCTGGATTAAGTGTGTGCACAATGTGGCTAAAGTCAAATAATCAACTACGGGTATATATGAGGATGAGAACAGCAATTAAGTCATGCAAAGCATGAAAGAGAAGAAAACGTGAAAAGAACAAGAAGGAAAAAGAAAAGGATCAAATGGTCACTAGAGCTAAATAAAAAAAATTATTTTAAAAGATAAAAAGAGAGAGTTCTGGGAAGATGGCAGAGGAGAATCTGGAGGTAAAGCAATCATTCACATAGAAAGCAGTTTTAAAGTTCCAGTGAACAGTCCTCAGCCAGAGAATCACACCAAGTGTGTCATCACAGGACAGGGAGTTAGGACAGAGAGGGAAAATCCAGACAAGGAGACAGATCTGAGATCTTGCCATCTGCTGCTGCCGCTGCAGTAGCAGCGGTGGTGGCGGTGGCCGAACTCGCCATACCTGAATCACAGAGAGTCTGGGACGAAGGATCCAGACACAGTGGGCGAGCGGATTATACTCAACACCAGCAAGAACCAACAAGGAGTGGAATTCTTCCCCCTGCAGTTCGCAGACCAGAGACAACCCAGGAAGCAAGACTTGGCGTGAGTAGAAGTCTGATGTCCTCACTCCTTCTCAGGGTGCAGAGGAGGGAAGGCCACCCTTCCCCCCCAGTACTGGAGATCTCCATCTTGGATAGCGACAAAGCTCAGCGGAGCTGCTAGCTCCAACTCAGGCCTTGGAAGAAAACTAGAGTCATTTAGCAGGTCACAAGAACCTAAGCTGAACTGCCAGACTCAGCTCCACCCAGGGAAAAGTCAGAATGCTTGGGAGCCAGCCCTAGGAGTGGCTTTCTTCGCTGGGTAATCAGAGCCAGAGATTGCTCCTCCCTTTAGCAGCCTTGACAATTGAAATTCAGTAAACATAAACCCTTAGAATGGCTCCAGGCTGGGCTCTGTGAGTTTCTCACAAATTAGCCCCTCGGAAAAGCTACTGATTGCTGAAAGGCCTCAACTCTACCCAGAACCTAGCCTCATCACAGCTTCTCCAAATTTGAGGAAAAAGCCATCTCCCTCTTTTGTGATACTCAAAGCAGATCTCCCTCCCATTGAACTAAACTGGAAGGAAGATCGCAAAATCCTGGGTAAAACAGAGCATTTCTCTGCCTGTTCAAACAAACTGACTTAAGAAACCAACCAAGCCACAGAACCACAAGCAGACCAGAGACTCCAACAAGAGGCTGGTTACGGATACAAGGGATATGCAGGATTTTTCCCAACCCTCCCAGAAAAACGAAAGAACTATTTTTTCCCTTCTTCATTTTTTTTGTACCTTTTATAAAAAACATTTTTCTTTTCTAAAAATTTTTAATTTTTAAATTTTTTGAAAAAAATTGTTTTCTAGTAACTTTTTTTCCTCTTATAATTTTTATTATAGGAGTACATGTGTGTGTGCGTTTTTCTTTCTTTTTTTTCTTTATTTTTTTTAAAAAAAATTCTTTTTGTTTACCTCTACTGAACTTCTGATCTTTTTTTTCTTTCTCTCTTACCCTTTTCACCTTTTCTTCTCTTTCATTCTTCTTTATGTGACTTAATTGTGGTTCTGCACATCCTCAGATAAACCCGTAGTTGACTATTAGATCCTATCCCCAATTGTGAACACACTTAATCCACAAATTTATTACTCAATTCAAAACCTCTGAGACTTAAATTCCTTAATAGCAGTACTACCTCTTTATACCTATATAATATTTTAAGTATTATAATTTCTAAGATTTTCTCATCTCATTTATATCCCTCTGTTTCTCTCATTATATTCACGTTCTTCTCTGGATAGTTTGTTTTCGATTCTGCATAATATTTTAAATTTTTCTTTTCTATTTTTTCTGGTCCCTTTTTTCCCTTTCTCTTTCTTCTTTTTTTCTCTTTCTCTACTTTCATACTACCCAACCTATTTCCTGCTTTGTGATTAGAACTTAGTTAGCTCTCCTTGTCTCTTCCCACATCTCTCTATTCCTATGTTTTACCCACATCTCTCCCTACCCCTAATAATTTCTGATTTTCCAAATTCTTCTTTGCGGTTCGTAGCCCATTAATATATAGTTGTTTGATGTTTAATAGATGTATCTGTTGAACTAGATTTTATCTGCAGACTATGGACTGTGCAAAGGCAGACTTTGGTTGATGCTTGACTTAAGTTAGTGTTCTAGCAGAAAACTGGTGTTATTTTCATCCCAAATGGGCAGAGTAAGCTGGAAAAACACAAGAAAAATGGCAAGTCTGGGAATCTCAACTCCCACTCATGATAATCAGGGGACATAACGGATAATGAATAATCCAGAGGAGAATTCCCAAAAAGCTCTAATAAACACTGCAGGAAAACATGATAAATGAAAGATTGAAAACCGACAAAGGACTCTGTATGAGCGTGATAGGGAGAGAGAGGAGGCAAACAATAGGTCAAGGCAGGAAAAGATTGAAAACCTACAAAGGACTCTGCATGAGAGTGAGAGGGAGAGAGAGGAGGCAATCCAAAGGTTTATACAGGAATATCATGAGCGTGAGGAAGCTACTCAAAAACTGATACAGGATTTGCGTGAGCAGCTTGAGAATACTCAAAGAGAAAGGCAGGAATGGCTTGAACAGGCTGAGAACACTCAAAGAGAACTACAGGAATGGCATGAACAGAAGGAAGCTAAGCAAAAAGTAATACAGGAATTGAGAGAGCAGGATGAGACTACACAAAGATCACTAAAGGCATTCATGGGATCCATTAACAAAGAGCTGAAGGAGGTCACAGAGACCACAAAGGGAATGCTGAATGGAACCCAACAGAAGGAATGGGAGTCCAAGGAAACCATAACCAATCAACTAAGTGATTTGAGAATAAACACTGAACACCAAATTAAGGAAGTAAAGAAGTCCATTCAAGGTCTAAAACAAAGCTTCCACAAAGAATTTGAAGCTATCAAAACTGACCAATTAGAAGGAAAAGAAATAAAAACCAAAGTAGAAAGTCTTGACAGCAGGTTAGACCATGTAGAAGATCGAATATTGGGAATTGAAGACAGCCTAGATATTATAGATAAAGTACATACAACTATCCAAGTCCAAGAAATATGATAGATCTATCCAACACTTGGAAGACACCATCAGAAGGCCTAATCTAAGGATAATGGGTGTACAGGAGCAACTAGAAACAGAAGTTAATGGCCTAGGAAATTTGTTTAAAAGGATCCTAGCAGAGAACTTCCCAAACATGTAAAAAGATAGTCCTATTCAGATACAAGAAGCTTTTAGAACTCCAAATAGACCAGACCAGAATAGGACATCCCACAGTCACATTGTAATCCACACAGGATCAACTCAGACCAAGGAAAAGATCCTTAAAGCTGTCAAGGAGAAAAGATCAATCACCTATAAATGGAAACCAATTAGAATCTCCTCAGATTTCTCAGCAGATTCAATCAAAGCAAGAAGAGCCTGGAATGATGTATGCCATGCCCTAAAAACAAACAACTATCCTCCAAGAATACTGTACCCATCTAAACTCTCCTTCATAACTAAAAGCCAAATAAAAACCTTCCATAGCAAAGAAATATTGAAACAATACATCTCCACCAAACCAGCCCTACAAAAGATTCTTAAAGATGTCCTACACAAAGAAAACCAACAAGACCAGAATAGAGGCCAAGAAACTGCACCCAAACTGAGAATCCAAGAACCATAGGAAGAACACAGTTGCCACAGCCCCCAAAAATGTGGATAAAAAGGCAGGAACTCCCAAATACCTCTCTCTCCTATTTCTGAACATTAACGGACTTAACTCTCCAATTAAGCTACATAGACTGTCTAGCTGGATTAAAGAGCACGATCATACTTTCTGCTGCCTTCAGGAATTTAGCCCATAAAAACAAACACATTTTCAATGTGAAAGATTAGAACAAAATCTACCTAGCAAATGGCCTCCATATACAAGCTGGAGTTGCAATCCTAATATTAGATAAAGTAGACTTCAAATTAAAATTAGTTAAAAGAGATAAAGAAGGTCGCTACATACTTATTAACAGATCTCTCCTTCAGGAGGATATTACAATTCTAAATATCTATTCACCAAACAACGGAGCTCCCAAATTTATCCAAGAAACACTACTTTCCCTCAAATTCCACATAGATCCAAAGACATTAATTGTTGGGGATTTTAACACACAACTCTCCCCACTAGATAGATCAACTCGGCAAAAACTCAACAGAGAAACTACAGATCTAAACAGCTGCATACATCAACTAGATTTAACAGACATCTACCGAACATTTCACCCAGCAGCATCAGAATACACGATTTTCTCAGCAGCACATGGAACATTTTCTAAAATAGACCACATTTTAGGCCACAAAGCAAACTTGTCCAAATTCAGAAACATTGAAGTTATTTCTTGCATTCTTTCAGACCACAAGGGAATAAAATTAGAACTCAACACCAAAAGCCACCAAAGAAAGTCTGGTAGCACAGGGAAGTTGAACAACACTCTGCTGAATCACGAGTGGGTCATGGAAGAGATTAGAAAGGAAATTCAAATATTCATGCTATTCAACAAAAATGAGCACACAAATTACCAGCAACTCTAGGACACAGCAAAGGCAGTGAGCAGAGGCAAGTTTATAGCTCTTAGTTCCTACATCAACATATTGAAGAGATCTGAAACCAACAATTTAATGAGACATCTGAACCTCCTTGAAAGAGAGCAGCAAATAAACCCCAATCCAGTAGACAGAAAAAAATAATTAAAATTAAATCAGAATTAAATGAATTAAAATCCAAAATCTCTATAGAAAGAATCAACAAAACAAAGAGTTGGTTCTTTGAAAAAATTAACAAAATTGACAGACCCTTAGCAAATCTTATCAGAAAAAGAAGAGAACACACCCAAATAAATAAACTCAGAGATGAGAATGGAAACATCACCACGGAAACAACCATGATTCAGAATATTATAAGTGAATACTTCTCAAAACTTTATGCTAGTAAGTTTGAGAACTTGGCAGAAATGGACCTTTTCCTAGCAAATATTGACATGTCAAAACTAAACCAATATGAGTTAAACCATCTTAACAGGTCTATATCAAGCATTGAAATAGAAACAGCAATAAGGGACCTCTCAGCTAAGAAAAGTCAAGGACCAGACGGTTTTAAAGCAGACAAAGTTCACTACCAAACACATTCTATGAAGCCATCATAACACTCATAACTCTCATCCCCAAACCAGGAAGGGACTCATCAAAGAAAGAGAACTATAGACCCATGTTTTGATGAACATTGATACAAAACTTCTCAACAAAATTTTGGCCAATCCAAGTCAACAATTCATCCAAAAAATCACACAACAAAATCAAACAAGATTCATTTCAGGGATGCAAATCTGGTTCAATATATGCATATCAATTAATTTTATTCATCACATCATCAGGAGCAAGGGTAAGAACCACATGGTTATCTCAATAGATGCAGAAAAAGCATTAGACAAGATCCAACACCCCTTTATGATGAAGGTTTTGGAAAAATTAAGAATCCATGGGATATTCCTCAATAAAATAAAGGCTTTATATGACAAACCTACAGCCAGCATTATACTTAATAGTGAAAATTAAACCCATTTCCTCTTAACTCAGGAACAAGACAAGGATGTCCACTCTCTCCACTTCTCTTCAATCTAGTATTAGAAAGCCTAGCTACAGCAATAAGAAAAGATGCAAACATAAAGGTGGTCCATATAGGGAAAGAAGAAATGAAACTCTCCCTTTTTGCAGATGACATGATCTTGCATTTAAAGAATCCCATAGAATCGGCTCCCAAATAACTCAAGCTGATTCAAAACTTTGGCAAAGTAGCAGGGTATAAAATTAACCCCCCAAAATTATTGGCTTTTCTGTATGCCAACAATGTGAAAAGTGTGGCTGAAATTCAGAATGCCACTCCATTTGCAATAGCCCCACAAAAAGTAAAATAATAGGAATTAACTTAACCAAAGAAGTGAAGGACCTCTATGATGAAAACTTTAAAAACTTGAAAAAGTAAATCAAAACAGAACTTAGAAAATGGCAAAACCTCCCATGCTCCTGAATTGGAAAGATTAATCTTGTGAAAATGGCAATACTTCCCAAGGCTATCTACAAATTCAATGTGATACTTATCAAAATTCCAACCTCATTCTTCAAGGAAATAGAAGAGGCAATCCAAAAATTCATATGGAACAATAAACGACCCCGAATAGCAAAAACGCTCCTCAATGGAAAGAACACTGCTGGAGGAATATCAATACCAAATTTCAAACTCTACTATAAATCCATAGTAATCAAAACAGCTTGGCACTGGCACAAGAACAGACCTCAGGACCAATGGAATAGAATTGAAAACCCAGAAATGAATCTACAGACTTATAGCCGTCTAATCTTCGATAAGGGAGCTCAAACAATAGAATGGAAGAAACAAAGCCTCTTCAGTAAATGGTGCTGGCAAAATTGTTTAAATACTTGTAGAAAACTAAAACTAGACGCTTATCTATCACCTTGCACCAGAATCAACTCCAAATGGATCAAAGACCTCGGAGTCAAAGCAGACACTCTGAAAGCATTGCAGGATGGAATAGGAGAAACTCTAGGTCTCCTTGGCGCAGGTCGAAATTTTCTGAATAGAGACCCTGAAACCCAACAAATCAAAGAAAGGTTGGACAAATGGGATTGCATGAAGTTGCAGAGCTTCTGCATGGCAAAGGACATAGCTAGCAAGCTCAATAGAAAGCCTACAGATTGGGAGAAGATCTTCACTAGCCATACAGTGGACAAAGGACTCATATCTAAAATATACATTGAAGTCAAAAATTAAATCCCCCAAAAACAAATCCTCAAAGAAACAACTGCCCAATAAATAAGTGGGCTAAAGACTTAAAGAGAAACTTCTCTGAAGAAGAAGGAAGGATGGCCAATAGACACATGAAAAAATGCTCAACCTCCTTAGCCATAAAAGAAATGCAAAACAAAACAACATTGAGATACCCCATTTAGAATGTCAAAAATCAAGAACTCTAACAACTACACATGCTGGAGGGGATGTGGACAGAAGAGAACCTTACTTCATTGTTGGTGGGAGTGTAAACTTGTTCAACCACATTGGAAAGTAGTATGGAGTTTCCTCAAAAGACTCCACATAGAGCTCCTCTATGACCCAGCAGTCCCACTTTTGGGCATTTACCCAAATTTTTACAAACAAAACCACACTAAAGCTACCAGCACAACTATGTTTATTGCAGCATTATTTGCCTTAGCTAAGATCTGGAACCAATCCAGATGCCCCTCAGTAGACGAATGGATCAAGAAAATGTGGTATATATACACAATGGAATTCTATGCCACCATCAGAAAGAATGACATTGCCCCATTTGTTAGGAAATTCAAAGTCTTGGAAAAAATTATATTGTTTAGTAAGCCAAGCCCAAAGAAACATAGGTCCCATGGTTTCCCTTATTTTCAATATCTAGTACATGTATGAGTCCAGCAGAAAAGTCAGATAAGGTGAAGTTAGGAAAATGAACCCTAAGATATGTATTTAAATGTTTTTTTTTTCTTTCAAGCATTTGTTTCTAAAGCATTTATAAGATTATTTCTTGGTTGCTTTGTATGTCCCTCCCCCACAGTATAACCCCTGCTTTCACTCTATTTGATGTCAGTATAATTTGTGGAGGGGAAGGGGCAAAATAAGTCGTTCAAATAAGGGCACAGGTGGACCCGTTGCAGCAATGAGAAGTGCAAGTTGTCATGTCGAAGACGAACTTTACAACTTTGGTGGGGTGGGGGGAGGATTGGGTGGGAGGACATCGACATCGGGAGGCTGGGAAGGGATGTGAAGGGTAAACAAAGGAGGAGGCTACTATGCTTGATAGGAAATGTACTCATTATCTTCCCATTTAATTGTAACCCCTCTGTACAGTATGTTCGCATAAAAAAAGAAAAAAAAACGAAAACAATTTCTAAAAAAGAAAAAAAAACACACAGACATATAACCCCAAAACAAAATTTATGAGGAAGAAAAAAATGTTAATAGAAAACAAAAATTTTTAAAGTTAAAAATTTAAAACAAGGTTTAGAAAAAAAATTATAAAAGGTACAAAAAAAAGATCTTTGATTTTTTGGGGGGATGGAACGTTCATGTATCTCCCTTGTGTCCATAACCAGTCTCTTGTTGGATTATCTGGTCTCCTTGTGGTGTTTGATTTTCCTGTGCTTTGGATGGTTTCTTTAGTCAATTTGTTTGAGCAGGCAGAAAAATGCTCTGCTTTACCAAGGATTTTGTGATCCTACTCCCAGACTAGTTCAATGGGACAGAGATCTACTTTGACTTTCACAAAAGAGGGAGATGGCTCTTTCCTCTAGTTTGAAGATGCTGTGATGAGGCTAGGTTCTGGGTAAAGTTGAGGCCTTTCAGCAAACAGCAGCTTTTCCCTGAGGAGTTAGCTTCTGAGAAACTCACAGAGCCCAGCCTGGAGCCATTCTCAGAGTTTATGTTTACTGAATTTCAATTGATTGTCAAGGCTCCTGTAGGGAGGGGCAGCCTCTGGCTCTCTTTACCCAGTGAAGAAAGCCACTCTTGGGGCTGGCTGCTCAAGCTGGGTGATTTTCCCAGGGAGGAGCTGAGCCTGGCAGGTCAGGTTAGGTTCCTGTGACCTGCTAAATGACTCTTGTTTTCTTCCAAGGCCTGAGTTGGAGCTAGCTGAACAGCCAGGCTTCTTCAGTATCCAAGATGGAAATCTCTGGTAATGGGGTGGGGGAGGGTTGGCCTTCCCTCCTCTCCTCCCTGAGAAGGAGTGAGGATGTGAGGCTTCTACTCACGCCAGAGTCTTGGTTCCTGGCTCATCTCTGGTCTGCGAACTTCAGGATGAAGATGTGTGCCCCTTGTCAGTTCTTGCTGGTGTTGAGTAGAAACCGCTCTCTTGCCGCATCTGACGCTTAAGTCGCAGACTCTCTTTGTTGCAGGTACGGTGGCTATGGCTGCCTCCGCTGCCGCCACATCCGTGGCCACTGGCAAGTGCTTATATCTGTCTCCTTGCCTGGATTTTCCCTCTCTGGGCTAACTCTCTGTCCTGTGATGGCACACTTGGTGTGATTCTCTGGCTTAGGACTGTTTATTGGAACACTAAAATTGCTTTCTATGCAAGAGCTTGTTTAGCCTCCAGCTTCTCCTCCACCATCTTCCCAGAACTCATCAAAAAAAAAACATTTAAAGGCAATTCCAGGCAGGAAAGTACATGGAACATTTTTTTCTGTGTGTGCCAGTCATGGGGGTTGAATTTGTTCTACTTTATTCAAGGCTGGTGTTCTATTACTCTCAGCTAATCGGTGGGATGACTACCAGCTAATTAGAGGTAAAGAGTCTCATGGAATTCTCTGTACAGGCTGACTTCAAACTGATAATCAGATTTCGGCTTCCTGAGACATTCTGTGCTTTGCATGAGACACTTATCTCCAATGAGCCACCAAAAAGAAGAAAAACAAAAAAACAAGAAACACCTGGGGTTGAGATGTGGCCCCAATTGCAGAAATGAGACAATGATTTCTGGGACAATACCCACACCTTGAGATCAAGCTCCAGGACCAGCACACACAATAAAATAAATAAATGAAAAGAAAGTTGGAAGAAGAAAAGGGGGAGCCGATTTCAGAGGTTAAAATGAGCAAAATTGAGTTAGCTTACTCTTGTTACTGTACTTACTCAAGGGTCTCAGATCTGAGGATCAGTACTCAAGGCCAGCTAAGGCAGGGGAGTCCATGAACTCTACGCTAATTAGCCAATTACAGTTTTTTTTTTAGAAGCTCCGAATTGTGCTGTGTCTCACATATTCGAGGGCTAGTTTTAAAAATGTACTGGGAGGGGACTGGGAAATGACTCAGTGGGAAAGTGCTTGCCTTGCATGCATGAGGCCCTGGGCTCAATTCCTCACCAACACATAAGCAGGAAAAATCAGAAGTGGCTCAGTAGCACAAGTGGTACGGCTCTAGCCTCAAGCTGAAGAGCTGAGTGACAGCGCCCAGGCCCAGAGTTCAGGCTCCATGACAGGCAAAAAAAAAGGAACTGGAACAATACCTAGGCACTGATTTATAGCTCCAAGCCCAGCATACATATGGAAATAAAAAGTAGAAATTAAAAAATGTATAAGAAAATTCAATTAATTTTTTTTAATGAGTGATGAGATTTTGGTTTTTGTGTATAATCTTTTTTTGGTCGGTTGTAAGGCTTGAACTCTGGGCCTGAGCACTGTCCCTCAGCTCTTCATTTCAATGCTAGTGCTCTACCACATGAGCTACAGTGCCACTTCTTTTGTGTGTAATCCTAAATACTAAGATAGATTAAATCTGAGGGCTATGGTCTCTAATCTTCAAATCACCAGCAAAACATGTAAACAAGAAAACAGTAGTGAATCGTGATGGAGTTGTAAAGCACCAGGCTTGAGTGAGAAAGCTATGAAACAGTGCCCTTGCTAAGAGATCCAGCCTCAGGATCACAAAAATGTAAATAAGAAGAGAACCTGGGGCTTGTGACTCATGCCTGTAATTCTCCAGGAGGCAGAAATATGGGTATCCAGTGTAAAGGCCAATTCTAGCAGGAAAGTCCACAAGACAGTTGCTTGTGGGCCATCCTGGGGCTAGAACTTTAGTACTCCCAGATTTTTGGCAGTTAATTGGAGGTAAGGATCTGACACTTTCCTGCTCAGCCTGGCTTTGAACCATGATGGTCAGATTTCAGCATCCTGAAACAGGCCAGGCCTTGCATGAGTTCTGGCTCCAGCACTAGCACATTCACAAAGAATGAAATGCAAAGACGACTAGAAGAAAAAGAAGAACCAATAACTGAGGCTGCAATGAGCCAATCAGCCCATTACTGGTGGCTCATAACTGTAATTCTGTTTCCTCAAGAGGCTAAAACATAGGCCCCATGGTTTCCCTTATTTGCAATATCTAGTATATGTATGAGTCAAGCAGAAAAGGTCAGATAATGTGATGTTAAGAAAATGAACCCTTAGATATGTATTTTAATGTTTTTTTCTTTCATGCATGTGTTTCTAACGCATTTATAAGATTATCTCTTTGTTGCTTTGTATGTCCCTCCCCCACAGTATAACCCCTGCTTTCACTATATTTGATGTCAGTATAACTTGTGGAGGAGATGGGGAAAAACCAGTTGTTTAAGGATACAGGTGGACCTGTTGCAACAATGAGAAGTAAAAGTTGTCATGTCCAAAACGAGCTTTACAACATCGGTGCGGGGGGGGGGGGGGGAGGAAGGGGGGAAAGGAGAAGGATTGGGATTGGGCGGGGGAGGGGGGAGGCTGGGAAGGGATGTGAAGGGTAAACAAAGGAGGCTGCAATGCTTGGTAAGAAATGTACGCAATATCCTGCCCATGTAATTGTAACCCCTCTGTACAGTATGTTCACAAATAAAATAAAATTAAATTTAAAAAAAATAAAAAATAAAATAAAATAAAAAAAGAAAAAGAATCTCAGACTTCATCTGGGAAGTTGGCTCAGTGGTAGGGTGCTAGCCTTGCATGCATGAGGACCTGGGTTTGATTCCTCAGAACCACATAAGCAGGAAAAGCCGAAAATGTTGCTGCAGCTCAGTTGATAGAGCACTAACCTTAAGCTGGAACGCTGATGGACAGTGCCAAAGCCTAGTTTTCAGGCCCATAACCAATGGCAAAATAATAATAAAAAAAAAACCCTCAGACTTTGCTGCTCAGACTGGCTTCAAACCAAGATCCTCAGATTTCAGCCTCCTTAGTAGTGCTGGGGTTCGTATGAGACTCTTCAAAAAGAAAGAAGCCGGAAGTTGAGCTGTGGCTCAATTGGCAGAACTGAGCAAAATCTCTGAGACAGTGGCTAGTCCCTAGATGGAGAAAAAAAAACATAAAAAATTTCAAAAATAAATAATAAATTGTTATACAGAAAAAATCATGTTTAATATGATACAAAGGAAAACTGTTTTTTTTTTTAAGTGCAGCAAACAAAAACGTACTACAAAGTTTCAAAATGACATACTGAGAGTAAGGGGAAAGTGAAAATTTTTAAAATTCATGTAAATATTATATCCAAACTGACATGACCAAAACCTAATATGATCAGAAACTTATCTCTCACTTGTAATTGCTTACAAACAATTGTCCCTCCAGTTTCAGCTCTAGCATCAGAATTTAGGAAAGACCTCTCTATGCAGCCTTGACTGAATAGGCATCTTCCTGCTTTAGCCTATTGAGTTAGAAATACAGGCTTTGCCTGTATTTGAAACTCAACATCAATATTCAAACTTTAAAACTCAATATCAATATTCAAATAATGGATTATATGTAAAAGCATGAATAAACATCCACCAGAGAAGCTCTGAGCAATACAATCATAACAGTAGAAGAGCACCTACCACTTAAGGTAGGTAACAGAAAGAAGATTTAGCATTTTTTTGAAGTGCAGGGGTTTGAACACAGGGCCTCATGCTTGCTAAGTATAAAATTCAGTGACATTAATTATATCCACACTACTTTTTAACCATTACCTCTGCTTGTGAACTTTCTTTTCAATACTGATGGAATCCACACAATGACCTGCACCAGAAACTTTTGTTTTGTTTGGTTTGGTTTTTGGTCTGTCATGGGTCTTGACCTCTGGGTTGGGCACTGTCTCTGTGCTCTTCAGCTCCAGGCGAGTTCTCCACCGCTTGAGCTACAGCGCCACTTCCGGTTTTCTAGTGTTTTATTGGAGATAATAGTCTCACATACTTTCCTGCCCGGGCTGGCTTTCAACTGTGATCCTCAGATCTGAGCCTCCTGAGTAGTTAGGATTACAGGTGTCAGCCACTGTCCCCCAGCCCCAGAAACTTTTAATCTTTTTTCCCTTATGAACTTTAGTCAATATATTTCACATAAATAGATTATTTTGTGTCCATCCATGACCGACATATATTAATTGCAGCCTTTTGTGGATGAGTCATAATGTATGCACACCTCACATTTTATAAACCAATTCATCTGGGCCCACATTCAGCAGCTTGTTCTGAGAAGAATGGTAGCTATTTTGCTAGCCACCTCTATCCTCTGCCATTCCTACTCAAATTAGTCTTTGGAATCAGTTTGAGTCTGCTCAGAGGGTAGAGTCATACGGATTGGCTTTGAACCATGATCCTCAGATCTCAGTCTCCTGAATAGCTAGGATTACAGAGACACCTGCACCAGGCCATCATTTCTTCCAAGAACATGTCAGGGGGATGGAATAGAAGTACTACATACATTCATTAGCAACTACCCCAGGGTGAGCCAGAAGCTCAGACCAAATCCACTGACCTTGATACTGTCTTTGGTGTCCAAAAGGATATTGTTGGTCTTAAGGTTTTCGTGTATGATTTTGTTTGGTGTAAGTAGTGAACTGCACTTACATGTGTGACAAGCCTCCTGGCTTCATCCTCATATAGGCGGCCGAATTTTCAGATCCACCCCAGGTGGTATCCCCTAGTGGCCAGTTCCATGATGAGATACACATACTCTTCCTTCTCCATTACCTGGTACAACCTGATGATGTGTTTGTGCCATATATTCTTAAAAATGTCCATCTCATTCTTTATCCAATGATGAGGACTCTAACTTCCAGAGTATTTTAAATTCCATGTCCTTGTCTGTGAGGAGGGAATGAGCCAGCTTCACTTTTCAATGGTACCTGTGTGGAAGAGCTCTTTCTTCTGGTATTGTTTGATGATCTCCTCCTTCAAGGAGCTTGAGATTGATTCTTTCTGTACTTCCATCCTTCTGCTACAATAGCAAGTAGCTAGTCTACCTAAATAAATTCAATAAAATAAAGGAAAACCCAGAAAGAAATACCAAAATCCAAATAACAGCCCGTCCCCACTACCAAAAAAATCATTTAAATTTGATTCAGTCCAGTGGGTCATTAAGCAAGAGCTCCAAGCTCTGTTAACTAACATAGGTTGGAGCACAGTGGTTTCCTATATATCCTTCATGACCTCACACAATGGAGAAATCACAACCAGGCATAGTGATGTCATAGAAGAAATAGACCAATCAGAGTCTGGCCCAGTGAGGTCAGAGAAATAGTGGACCAATCACAGCCTTTCAGCATTGACACTCTAGCTCTTGAACCTCAAAGACTGTTGCTAAGGAATCCATGTGGCTTTAGGTTGCTTTGGTCATTCTCGTGGCATTTCTGAAACTACTAGGACAGTGGTCAAAATCCTCTGATTTTCTAGAGGACTACTGAATCTTATAAATTGCTTCTCTGTAGACACTAGTTAATAGCCTCCATTCTTGATGGCCACCTTATCCAATGTCTTTTTCCAGCAATAGCACTGCACAAAGGCCTCCGTCCTTCTCAAGGACAGCTGTGTCCTACAACTTCCTCCTGAGGGGACAAGTTCCAGAGTGGCTTTGAGCCACCACCCGCACAATTCACTTTCCTGAGTAGTTAGGATTATATGCCTGAGCCATCGGTAGGTACTTAGCTCATCTCTTACATTTGGAGGAAGTATATTTGTTAGAAAGGTGGTTTTTAGATGTGTACTTTTAACACTTTAAATTTGTTGCCCTTGCTGTCTAATAGTATATCTAGTTTCTGATGAGAAATTAGTCTTAATATCATTGAAGATTATTTGTGTATGATGAATTTTGTCTTTGTGCTTTGGGAAGTTTTCTGTTTTTGTTTAATTAGAATGTGTCTTAATGTGGACCTGTGTAATTATGTTAATTGACATTTTTGAGCTGATAGATTCCTGCATGGAAGGTTCATGCTTTCAATTAAAATTGGGAAGGTATTTGTTTTTATTCCTTCAAATACTATGTATTTCTATTTTTCCCTCTGTATACATATATATATATATATATATATAATACATTATATATTCACATTGTATACGTGAATATACATATATATGCCTACATGTTTATATTATATATACAGTTATATACATATATAGTTTTACATAGCTTCCACTTTTGTGATTGTTTATGGTAGGAAGTTTAGACTGATGCTAACTACTCCATCAGTTAGAGTTTGAAGTTTTCCTCTTTATTTCTTGATAAAAATATGCATTACTCGCCAAGGATATTGAAATAGGTATTAAGCACAGATAGCCGCTCTCTCTCTCTCTCTCTCTCTCTCATTTCCTGCCTTGGTTAGGTCTCTGAGCACAGGGCCATTGCTTGTCTGGTCCTTCTAGTGTGCTGTGAAATTTTGCAGTGTCATACTCTGCTTCAAAGGCCACCAGGCAGGCCTGCACTTGGAAGAGGAGCTTCTCAAAGGCAGCCTCTATGGGTGCACCTGCCTGCCTCTCTCTTGATGTCAGAACTCCACAGATACTTGAGGTGGCCTTAGCAGATGCCCCTTTGCCTGGACTGCTGACTGGTGACTGTGTCAGCACAAGCACAGCCTCTTTTTATTAAAATTAGAGGTCTGCGGTGGAACCTGGGGGTGTTCCCTTGTTGGTGGTTATGCTTGGAGCAAGGGTGGGGGCTGCAGAAGCCTCACTGTGGCCTGAATTCTGAGGCACAACAAATGCCAAGGGTTCCTCTGGGCTCTTTACATAATACATGGACAGGTTCAGGAGCAGAAGCTGAGCTCAGGGGGCCCCTAAACACAGGGTGGGCTTTAGAGCTGGGCATCACAGATTGATCTTTCTGAAGGGCTGAGGACATCATCTGGAAGCCGTTGAACCTTTAGGAGGTCTGAGTACATCATGAGATTATGTGTGGGCATCTGAGCTTCATCCATTGTTTGAAATAAGGCTGAGCCCTCCCTCTTGTATTGTCCTGGTGCCCTCTGAGTGTGTGAGGGTTTCTGGCAGTGAGAAAAGTTTAATGTGTCTTTTCTTCCCTGAGCCTCACTAGGAAGTTTCTATTGTTGGCAGGGATGATTCTGTCATTGGGAGGTCTGTGTGTTCTCTGAGTAAGGGAATCTACAGACTTCAGAGCACATCTTGGCTTTCTCTCTGAAAGGCCTAAGTGTTTAAGGCTTCAGATGCTTTATAGGTTTCCAGACATATCCAGGGCTTGTTCTTTTTGATCTTTCAATGACAGGTCTAATTTCCTCTCTTCTTCATGGTCTATTGACCCCTTTGACTCTGGCATAAATGAGAGAACACAGGCAGGGCTGTTGTGTTGCTAAGGAAAGCAGACAGGGCTGCCTTGTTGCTGAGAAAAAGCAGGCAGGCCTGTCTTGTTACATAGTTTCATTTTATTCCCCAATGTTGGTAAATAAAACCTCTAGGTTGGACTTCAGGAGCTGCCCATGATCATTGTTCCATTCCTTTTCCCTGCTCTTATCATACTGCCTTTCTATTTAAATTCATATTTACTTTTAATTTTTGTCAGAAACAAAGAAGCAATTAAAAAATCTATATGTAATGTTAATTTTTATTCTTGAATTATTAAAATACATGAAGAACATGTCAATTAAAGCAGCATAAAATGGCAGATGGCGAGAGCTTGATCACTTTCCCTCTACTCTGTCTCTCTTGCTCTACCCTGAGGTGACCACTGCGACTAGTTAGTTATGAATCCCTGCATCTAAACCAAATGTGTACAAAGAACAGCCTATTAAAAAGAGACTTGCCCACAGCTATCCAAGTCCCTCAAACTGCTATCTTAGTAGGAGGCCAAATTTCCATTCACACTATGAAGATTGAAACGTCTACAGTCAGGTTCACAGACCTGAGCCAAGTCTGTGCTGGAACCAGGAATGAAGTTGATAACACTAAGGGAGAAGTCTGCAATATTTAGTGTCAGGTAGAGAACCAAGGAGTTACACAGGCATTTTAGAGGTTACTAGACTTTGGGTTTTAACTTTTGTAATTCCAAGTTTCTCTTCAGATCAAATATTAGGCCTGCACAACAGCAGCCCATGAGGAAGTGATGTCCAGCACTTGTGTAAGTGTCTCAGACTCTTTGAATTTTTTTTTACTGAATTGTCTTTTTTTCTACAATCCACACCAATGGCCAAATAAGTGTAGAAAAACAAGGCCACTTCCACCAAACCAGATTGTTGGTGTTCAAGACCTAACTTGAGTCCACTACATTTGATGCAATACTGTTCAAAGGAACATTCATTCAGTGAGGAGTAAAATATTGTACATCTGTCAGAGATAGATGTTAACAGATATCCTTGACTTTTAACGTTATAGGTGGTATTTGAGCCAGATGCTGGTGGCATATACCTGTAATCCTGGCTACTCAGCATTCTAGTTTGAATCCACCCAGGTCCAGAATGTCTGTGAGACTTTTATCTCCAATAACCCCCAATAAGCCCGAAGTAGAGTTGTGGTTCAAGTGGTAGAGCAATAGTCTTGGACACAAAAACTCAGGAACAGCACCCAGGCCTTCAGTTCAAGTGCCAGGGCTAGCAAACACATACCAAAAATGTGGTATTTGCAACCAAAGAATAAATTTTAATTTTATCTCTTTTTAGCCAATTTAATATCCGAGTTCTTGATCTGCAAGCCTCTTGGCCACTCTACACCTGGAGACTAACAATTAAGTGGAAAAGAAGGATCTAGAATGATTCATCATTAGAGATGCTGATGTTTGAAAGACTATGCAAAAAAACTACTTCAGTCTCTAAAAGAATATAGCACTCACAGTGGAAACTCTGAATTTTTTTAATTGATGGTCAGTATCTAGGCTTGAACTCATAACCTGTGCTTTGTCCCTCAAGGCTAGCACTCTCCCACTTGAGACACATCTCCACCTCTAGTCTTTTTGGCAGTCAATTGGAGTAAGAGTCCCATGGATTTTCCTATCCGAGCTGGCTTTGAATAACGATCCTCAGATCTCAGCCTCCTGAGTAGCTAGGATTACAAGCTTGAGCCTGTGATGGCTAATTGAAATTTAATGGTACCAACTACCAGAGATGGTAGTTAAGACATTTACATCCACCACAAAAGTCCAAGTTAATTTCAGCTTTGGTTTCTACAACACACTTAAGAGAAAGATCAGTAGAGATCTTTCATTAAACCTTAGTAGTAGAATTCATATACACTTGGCTTATTTTTTTAATTGTGAGAATACTACACAAAGGAGTTACAACTACATGGGCAAGATCTTGGCTTATTTTGAGTCCTGCTGAATCCTAGATTTCAGGGACAAATCCCAAAATACAAGTGTTAGGAGTTCAGAGACAGGAGAGTTCCCTGAAATTGCAATAAAATTAATATTAACAATAATATCATTTGTTTAACTTCCAATCTAACAAATACACTTAATATATTTTTTTCCAAGCCTTTTCATTTCTTAACAAATGGAGCAATGTCATTACTTTTCATGGAGGCATAGAATTCCATTGTGTATATATACATACGTTTTCTTGATCCATTCATCTACTGAGAGGCATCAGGGTTGGTTCCATATCTTACTTATGGTAAATAATGCTGCAATAATTAACATAGTCGTGCTGGTAGCTTTAGTGTGGTCTTATTTGTGATCAATTGGGTAAATGCCCAAAAGTGGGATTGCTGGGAAATAGGGGAGCTCTATGTGGAGTATTTTGAGGAACCTCCATATTGCTTTCCAAAGTGGTTGAACAAGTTTACACTCCCACCAACAATGTAGTAATGTTCACTTCTCTCCGCATCCCCTCAAGCATCTGTTGTTATTAGAGTTCTTGATTATTGTCATTCTAACTGGGGTGAGGTTATATCTCTATGGTTTGATTTGCATTTCTTTTATGGCTAGAGAGGCTGAGCATTTCTTCATGTGTCTATTGGCAATCCTTCTTTCCTCTTCAGAGAAGTTTCTCTGTAAGTCTTTAGCCCACTTATTTATTGGGCAGCTGTTTCTTTGGAGATTTGTTATGTGGGGATTTAATTTTTTGAGTTCCGGGTATATTTTAGATATGAGACCCTTGTCAGTTGTATGCCTAGTGAAGATCTTCTCCCAATCTGTGGGCTTTCTATTGATCTTGCTAGCTATGCGCTTGGCCATGCAGAAGCTCTGCACTTTTGTGCAATCCCATTTGTTCAACCTTTCTTTGATTTGTTGTGTTTCTAAGTCTCTATTAAGAAAATTTCGGCCTGTGCCAAGGAGACCAAGGGTTTCTCCTATACCAACCTGTAATGTTTTCAGATTGTCTGCTTTGACTCTGAGGTCTTTGATCCATTTGGAGTTGATTCTGGTGCAGAATGATATATAAGAATCTAGCTTTCATTTTCTACAAGTAGTTAACCAATTTAGAAAGCACCATTTACTGAAGAAGGTGTCTTTCTTCCATTCTATTTTTTGAGCTCCGTTATCGAAGATTAGTTGGCTATAGGTCTGTGTGTTCATTTCTGGGTTTTCAATTCTGTTCCATTGGTCCTGAGGTCTGTTCTTATGCAGGTACAATGCGGTTTTGATTAATATGGCTTTGTAGTAGAGTTTGAAATTTGGTATTGATATTCTTCCAGCCCTGCTCTTTCTGTTGAGGATTGTTTTGGCTATTCGGGGTCTTTTACTGTACCATATGTATTTTTGGATTGCCTCTTCTAATTCCTTGAAGAATGAGGTTGGAATATTGATAGGTATTGCATTGAATTTGGAGATAGCCTTCGGAAGCATGGCCATTTTCCCGATCTTGATCTTTCAAATCCAGCAGCATAGGAGTTTTTGCCACTTTCTAAGTTCTGTTTTGATTTCCTTTTTCACGTTTTCAAAGTTTTCTTCATAGATATCCTTCACTTCTTTGGTTAAGTTAATTCCTTGGTATTTTATTTTTTGTGGGGCTATTACGAATGGAGTTGCTTTCCTAATTTCAGCCTCACTATTTCTTTGTTGGCATGCAGAAAAGCCATTGATTTTTGAGGGTTAATTTTATACCCTGCTACTTTGCCAAAGTTTTGAAACAGCTTGAGTAATTTGGGAGTGGGGTCTGTGGGATTCTTTAAACACAAGATCATGTCATCTGCAAAGAAGGAGAGTTTTACTTCTTCTTTCCCTATTTGGATCCCCTTTATGTTTGCATCTCGTCTTATTTGTAGCTAGGCATTCTAATACTAGATTGAAGAGAAGTGGAGAGAGTGGACATCCTTGTCTCTTTCCTGAGGTAAGAGGAAATAGCTTTAGTTTTTCACCATTAACTGTAATGCTGGCTGTAAGTTTGTCATATACAGCCTTTATTGTATTGAGGAATGTTCCATGGATTCCTAATTTTTCCAGAACCTTCATCATAAAGGGGTGTTGGACCTTGTCAAATGCTTTTTCTGCATCTAATGATATAACCATGTGGTTCTTATCCCTGCTCCTGTTGATGTGATGAATTATACTAATTGATTTGCGTATATTGAACCAGCTTTGCATCCCTGAAATGAATCCTGTTTGATCTTGGTGTATGATTTTTCGGATGAATTGTTGAAGTCGATTGGCCAAAATTCTGTTGAGAAGTTTTTCATGAATGTTCATCCTAGAAATGGGTCTATGGTTCCCTTTCTTTGATAAGACCCTGCCTGGATTTGATGAGGCTTATGATGGCTTCATAGAATGAGTTCCGTAGTGAACTTCGTCTTTCACTTTCATTGAAGATTTCGAGGGGTATTAATGTGAGCTCTGCTTTGAAGACCTTGTAGAATTCCGCTGTGAAACCATCTGGACCTGGACTTTTCTAAGATGAGAGATCTCTTATTACTGTTTATATTTCAGTGCTTGATATGGGTCTCTTAAGGTGATTTAACTCATCTTGGTTTAGTTTTGGCATGTCAGTATTTGCTAGGAAAAGGTCCATTTCTGCCAAGTTATCAAACTTATTAGCATAAAGTTTTGAGAAGTATTTCCTTATAATGTTCTGAATCTTCGTGGTTTCTCTGGTGATGTTTCTATTCTCATCTCTGAGTTCATTTATTTGGGTATGTTCTTTTCTTTTTCTGATAAGATTTGCTAAGGGTCTGTCAATTTTGTTAATTTTTTCGAAGAACCAACTGTTTGTTTTGTTGATTCTTTATATGGCTCTTTGGGATTCTAATTCATTCAATTCTAATTTAATTTCAATTATTTCTCTCTGTCCATTGGGTTGGGGTTTATTCTGCTGCTCTTTCTGAAGGAGGCTCAGATGTCTCATTAAATTGTTGGTTTCAGATCTCTCCAATCTGTTGATGTAGGAACTCAGAGCTATTAACTTGCCTCTGAGTACTACCTGTGCTGTGTCCCAGAGGAGTTGGTAATTTGTGTGCTCATTTTTGTTGAATATCATGAATATTTGAATTTCATTTCTAATATCTTCCATGATGCACTCATGATTATCAGCAGAGTGTTGTTCAGCCTCCATGTGTTACAGGACTTTCTTTAGTGGCTTTTGGTGTGGAGTCCTACTTTTAATCCCTTGTGGTCTGAGAGAATGCAAGGTATAACTTCAATGTTTCTGAATTTGGACAAGTTTGCTTTGTGGCCTAAAATGTGGTCTATTTTGGAAAATGTTCCATATGCTGCTGAGAAAAATGGGTATTCTGGTGCTGCTGGGTGAAATCTTCGGAAGATGTCTGTTAAATCTAGTTGATCTGTGCAGTTGTTTAGATATGCACGTTCTTTGTTGAGTTTTTGCCAAGTTGATCTATCTAGTGGGGATAGTGGTGTGTTAAAGTCCCAAACAATTAATGTCTTTGGATCTATGTGGGATTTGAGGGAAAGTTGGGTTTCTTGGATAAATCTGGGTGCTCCGTTTGGTGAATAGATATTTAGAATTGTAATATCCTCCTGAAGGAGAGATACATTAATTAGTATGTAGCAACCTTCTTTAACTCTTCTCACTTATTTTAAATTGAATTCTATTTTATCTGATATTAGGATTGCAACTCATGCCTTTTTATGGAGGCCGTTTGCTTGGTAGAATTTAGTCCAGCCTTTAACATTGAAAATGTGTTTGTTTTTATGGGCAAGATGTGACTCCTGAAGGCAGCAGATAGAAGGTTCTTGCTTTTTAATCCAACTAGACAGTCTGTCTCTTAATTGGAGAGTTAAGTCCGTTAATGTTGAGAGATAGAACTGAGAAGTATTTGGGAGTTTCTGCCATTTTATCCACCTTCTTGGGGGCTGTGGCAACTGGGTTCGTTCTGTGGTTCTTGGATTCTCAGTTTGGCTGCGGTTTCTTGGCCATTTTGTGGTCTTGTTGGTTTTCTATGTGTAGGACATCTTTAAGAATCTTTGGTAGGGCTGGTTTTGTGGAGATATATTGTTTCATTTTTTCTTTGTTATGGAAGGTTTTTATTTGAGCTTCGTTTATGAAGGAGAGTTTAGCTGAGTACAGTTTTCTTGGTTGATTGTTGTTTGTCTTTACGGTATGGCATACATCATTCCAGGCTCTTCTTGCTTTGATTGTCACTGCTGAGAAATCTGAGGTGATCCTAACTGGTTTCCCTTTATAGGTGATTGGTCTTTTCTCCTTGACAGCTTTATGGTTCTTTTCCTTGGTCTGATTTGATCCTGTGAAGATTATAATGTGATGCTGGGTTGTCCTATTCTGGTCTGGTCTATTTGGGGTTCTAAAGGCTTCTTGTATCTGAATAGGCCTATCTTTTTGCATATTTGGGAAGTTCTCTGCTAGGATCCTGTTAAACAAATTTCCTAGACCATTAACTTCTGTTTCTAGGTGCTTCTCTACACACATTATCCTCTGATTATGCCTTCTGATGGTGTTTTCCAACTGTTGAAAAGATCTATCATGTTTCTTGGACTTTTCTTGGACGGTTATATGTTCTTTCTCCATAATATCTTGGCTGTCTAAATGCCTAAGACTTCGTAGGAACATAGTAGATACCATTGAATACTAGATACACGGCTTTGGCACTCTCTACTAATATGCATTTATTGGCATAGTACCACCTGCCTATCCATGTATGGCTATTTTGGCTACCTCTAGGGCTTGATCTCAGTGCCTGCCAAGAATTTCATCCTCGAGTAAGAAGTCAAGTGTGACACCTGTTTTCCTTTTCTGGGAGAGTGCTGGGTGTCAGGCATGATGGAGAACAAGTTTACAAATCTAGATGCAATTTGATAGTATGTAAACAATGTCACATATGTTTACGTGTTCTTACAATAGGTAAAATAAATGGTAAATAAATGAATAAAACAACAAATACAATGAATAACCACACCAAACATGATATAGACTGAACATGTATATGGAAGTTCAATCCTAACTTTAAAACATATATAAGGAGTATGACTGGGGCATGAATTCAGGCCTGTGGAACAGGCCTGAATTTCTGGTCTTCAAGCACAGTGAGCTTCCCCTTCCCCCACAGTGCAACATAGTTACACAGTCCCTAAGTTCAAATCCCAGGCCTTGCAGATAAAAATCACACATTCCAAGCCAAGGAGTTTCATTAGTATTTTTAATATTTTTTTAAATTTCACTTTGCCTTTATTTGAAACATTTTGATTTTATAACATGAGATTTTTTCAAAAAACGTGTTGAAATTTTTACATTTCAGCATAGCACATTGGTGTTTTTGACCATCTGCCATGAAGAGTGAGAATGAAAATGAGGATATCATTTCTACCTAGAAGTTCGGGACAGTTGATGTTATTTCTTATTTTTTCTATTTTTTTTTAATTTGTCGGTTGTGGGGATTGAACTCTGGGCTTGGTTGCTGTCCCTGTGCTCAAGGCAAACGCTCAAGCACTTGAGCCACAGCACCACTTCCAGTTTTCTAGAGGTTTATTGGAGATAAGAGTCTCACAGTCTTTTCTCCCTGGCTAGCCTTGAGTCGCCTTCCTCAAATCTCAACCTCCTGAGTAGCTAGGATTATAGGCATAAGCCACCTGTGCCCGGCAGTTGATGTTATTTCTATTTAGAGTAATTTTTGTAATTATAAAATGTCTGCAATTGTGTCCTGTGAGTTTTCCTCAGTGCCTACCACGAAATAGACTAGGGGAGTCCTCATACCACCAAAGGTTGAGTTTCTGAATAAACATTCACTTCTGTGAGGACAGTAGTTACTTGTAAGCATTTTGGGAATGAATGGATTCTAAAATGAAAAACAAAAACATTGGTACTAAGATGTAGCTCAGTTGTGGAATAGTTGCCTAAAGAGCATAAGATCCTGGAAGAAAAGTTTCCTAAGGCTCAGAATGTTAGGGTTTTGTATGAACAAACTTCTTTCCTTTTTTTTTTGTCGGTGGTGGGGCTTGAACTCAAGGATTGGACATTATCCCTGTGCTCTTCAGCTCTTTGCAAGCACTCTACAGCTTTAGCCACATTGCCACTTCCTGTTTTCTACTGGTTTATTGGAGGAAAGAGTCTCCCGGGGCTTGCCTTGAACTGCCATCCTCAGCTCTCAGCCTCCTGAGTAACTAGGATTATAGGTGTGAGCCACTGATGCCTGATACATGAACAAACATTTTAAGATTGATTCTAAAGAAAGAAACTTCGAACATACTTTTTGTACAAATAATTTATAATGCCATGGTTAAGGCACTAATTTAGAAGTATTTTTTCATTGGCTGGTTTCTTAGTTTATTTATATAAATATACATTATTAATTTATATATACAAATATTATTAAAAACATAGCTTTGAAGTGTACCTAAGAACATATGGGCTCATGTAAAATTATACAAATGCACAAGATTGATTTTCTTTCAGTTTGTTGGTACCATAAATTAAGTGGGATTTGTGTACTGTTTTTTTGTTCTCTGTTTTTGGAGGATTTCCCTCCCCTTTATCCCCCTACCCCCCTCTCTCCGCACTTGAACTCAGCTTGCTCTTTCTTGGCTTGGTTGTTCGTAGCTGATTTTCTACCACTTCAGCCATACCTATAGACTGGCTTTTTGCTAGTTAATTGGAGATGATATCTCTCAGGCTTTGCTGCCTGGATTTGCTTTGAAACTTCATCTTCCAGTTCTCACCTCCTGAGTAGCTGGGATTACAGATGTGAGCCACTGGGGTGCCTAGGGATAAATTAATTTGGTTGATGTATTCTTTCTGTTTTTCTAAGCATGGGATGATCTACTCAAAAATTTCAATGAATGTCCTGGGTCTGAAATAATAATATATAATACATATGCAAATCTGTATATTTCTCAAAAGATGTAATCAATTTAATACATGTTATAAGTGTAATAATAGTCAATAAAATAATGAATGAATAATACAAAACATAAAATAAATACACTCAAAGAAAATTGCAATAAACATAAGTATGTAGATATTAATCATTATTCCAAATGTGGATGAATATTACATTAACAGGCCTGGGGATTGAATTCCGGCCGAGGGAACAGGCCTGAATTGCTTGTCTTCCAATAGGGTGAGTTTCCCCATCCCCCCAGTGAATTAGAGTTATCCAGACTCTGAGTTCAATTCCGAGTCCTGGCAGAAAAAAAGGACATGAATTCCAAGCCAGGGAGCTTCATTAGTATTGTATGTTTGTATATATGTATGTATGTATGTATATGCATACATACATACATACATATATATATGTATATATATCATGGGACTTGAACTCTGGCCTTGGGAGCTGTCCTTGTGCTCTTCAGCTCAAGGCGAGTGCTATAATACTTGAGACACAGCACCACTTCTGGTTTTCTAGTGGTTTATTGGAGATAAGTGTCTCACAGACTTCCTGACCTGGCTGACTTTTAACCGTGATGTTCAGATCTCAGCATCCTGAGTAGCTAAGATTACAGGCATGAACCATAACTGCCACCAGGATATTTTTAATATTTTTTAAAATATTTATTTATTTTTATTTTTTTATTTTTTTGCCCAGCACGGGGCTTGAACTCATATCGTGGCAACTCTGCCTCAGCTAACATCAACCTAGGCAGGGATGGTGCAGCCTCTGGACCCACAGACCATCCTGGGATACTAGGCCTCGGGGGCTGACAGGAAAACAAAAATGAAAACAGCACCAAAAAAAAAAAAAAGCCAGGAACCACCTATGGATGGCAGTTTCTTGGTTTTCCATCCTTGCATGGTGACCATCCCGTGTCCAAATAACACTGCTGCAACCTGTAGGTCACCTGGCATTGCTGAAGGCTGACAGGCTGTCAGCGAAGCCATAGGCCAACCAGGACACCTAGGTCCTGAGTTTGAATCCCAGTTATGCTACTTACAAAGGGCTGGAGAGCCTAAGAATCTATTGCTTGTCCATAGGAACGCCAGAGAAATATGATCAATGTCATGGTTGGATGAGTAGTTCATCAATCAGTCTAGTATAAATTTAGACCCAATAATCACAGAACACAGATTGACTTTAATTCATAGTTTATTATGCATTAAAAGAATACTTTTCATTAAATGGAGTCCTCACTAAAGACCTGAGAATCTGTAAGAACGTAGTATGTGTCATTTAATTCCACATAGACATCACTGGCAGTATCAAAATATCTAAATATATATTTATCTGTATACCAGATAAATACATATATATATATATATATATATATATCTGTTATATATACCAGATAGAAAGGTACTGCTATTTTGGCCAAACCTGTGGCTCCATCCTAGGTCCTGGGATCCACTTGGTAGCTGAATAGGCTAGAGGCTGCCATGCTGACACTCACCCATTCATGAACTGGGACTTCTAGGCCCTCAGTTCAGGTACCAGCATTGCCAAAAATTTCATCTTGGAGTAAGATTCCAAGTGAGACACCTGTTTTCCATTTCTGTGCAAGTGCTGGGTGTCAGGTATGATGTACATAATATGTGTGCAAAGCTACATGCTACTGAATAGATTGGAATAAATGTAATAAATGATATAGGTGCACTCACAGTCCATAAAATAAATGTTAATTCAGTCAATCAATAATAATATATAATGAATCACTCGAACAAACACGATACAGCCTGAATATATAAATGTAAATATAAATCACATATTTAAAATGCCTATAAATGTTACATTTTTCGGGCTGGTGCTTGAATTCAGGCCTAGGGAAGAGTTGAGAAGTTCATGCATGATTCACATAGGAAATGTTAGGCAAGACCTCTGGCACAACAATTATTTTTAATTAAGACTTCACGAAATGTGACCATAATAATTACATTCAGGAAATCGAGGAATTGGGAAAGATCCAAGAATTGGTAGTCACATGGTAGATAGGTTTCCAACACAGCTTGCCACATCTTCTCTATACAAATAGGTATTTATTAGCATAGTAGCTTCAGCTTATGAATGGATGAATATGGTGCACAAACCCCACCCCGGAGCTCAATCTCAGGTCCTGGGTAGGGCCTAGATCCTTAGGAACTCAAAAGCTGTTGTGCTCATATGGACCCATTAGAAAGTTGGGCCTGATAGGCCCACAGTTCAACTCCCAGCAATGCCAAAAGTTTCATCCTGATGTGAGAAACCAATCCTTACAGCTCTTTTCCTGTCTTGTGCAAGTCCTGGGCTTCATCGAGGATGGAGAATGCAATATAGGCAACTCTATAGCCATGGGAATAGGTTGTTATCCATGGCAACACAGATATACCTGCCACCATACTCAATAAAATACAAATACATCCATGAATAAGACTCAAAATTTAAAAATAACTACATTGAAAGCAAGATGCATAACACACCTGTATGTAAATAGAGATCCTATGTTTAAAAAAGGTAAGCTTGTTATTTTGTCCACTGCTGGGACTTCAAATCAGGCCCTGGACCAGGCCTGACAGTCTAGTCTTCAGGGATGATGAGCTTCCCCTTTCCCCACAGTGCAACAAGGTTACCCAGATCTGAGTTCAAATCCCAGGCCTGACAAAAGATTCATCCTGATGTTAGAAGCCAGTCTTTACACCTGTTTTCCTCTCCTATGGAAGTCCTGGGTCTCAGCTAGGATGGAGAATGAATGCATAGGCAACCTCATAACAATGGGAACAGGTCATCATCCATGTCAGCAGAGTTATACCTGTCACCATACTCAGTAAAATACACAATACCTCCATGTATTAGACACAAAATAAGGAGGAATGCACTGAATGCAAGATGCTATACACACATATATGTCAATACATATCCTGTTTCTATTATGAATTTATGCCTATCCTGGCCTTCACTGGCGCACAACCTCAGGTCCTGAGAATGACTTAGCTCCTTAGATGCTCACAGGCTGGTCTCCTCACCTTGACTCTTTTGCCAATTGGGCCTGCTAGGCTCTCAGTTCAAATCCCAACTCTGCCAAAACATGGATCCTGATGTGAGAAGCCCATTGATCCACCTGGTTTCCTGTCCTGAGAATGTCCTGAGTCTCAGCTAGGATGGAGAAGGAGTAGGAAACTCTATAGAAATGGGCATAGGTTGCCATCCAAGTCAGCACAGTTATATCTGTCATCATATGCAATAAAATATAAAATGCATCCTTGACTAAGACACACAATAAAAAGAACAACTACACTGAAAACATGCATTCCACACATGTATGTAAATAGAGATCCTATGTGTAACATAGGTGGGCATATGATTTTTGCCTGAGCTTGGCCTCAATTCAGACCCTGGGATCAGGCCTGACCTTGCAGTCTTCAATGATAGTGAGCTTCTCCTTCCCCCACAGTGCAAAAGAGTTACCTAGACCTGATTTCACATTCCAGCTCTGGCAGTAAAATGGTGCGAATTCTGAGCTAGGGTGCTTCATTCATAATTTTTCAATTTTTTAATATTTTTTGCCAGACCTGGGGCTTGAACTCAAGTTGTGGCAACTCTGTCTCAGGTCCGATCATCCTAAGCTGCAGCCTCTGGAACCACAGCCCATCCTCGGATCCTAGGACCCCAGTGTTTGTAGGAAAAAATAAGAAGCCGGAGGAGAAAAAGTGGCGGGAAGTTCCAACTGGTGCTTTTAGGTTTATTTTCATTTGAATGTTGACCATGGTGAGACCAAACCCGGTGGACTGAAGATTGAAGGTGACCTGGTGTTGCTGAAGGCCTGCTGGCTGTCGGGGAAGACACAGGATGACCGGGCAATGGAGGCCCCGAGGTTGAATCCTGGTCAGCCATCCTACATTGAGGGAATGGCAGGAGTTCCTGAGATACTCAATTCTGGACCTAAGAAGAGCCATGAAATACGATAAATCTCTTCCTTGAATGAGTAGTTCCTGAGGATTCGAGTAGGAAATGATAGTCAAGACTCATGGGATATCGATTATTTTTAGTGAAGAGTTGATGAAGCATGACCATAATTATCACACTCATTAAATGGAGGCATTAGGGAAAATCCAAGAATCGGTAGTCACAGGGTAGATTGGATTCAAACACAGGTCTCCATATCTCCTACTCTATACAGATATGTACTTATTTGCTTACTACCTTCAGCTTATGAATAGATGACTATTGTGCTCCCCCTGCCTTTCCCCTGGGACTCAATCTCAGGTCCTGGGAACTGCTGAGCTCCTTAGTGGCTCACAGGCTGGTGTGCTTATGTGAACACATTCTCCTATTGGGCCTGCTAGGTGCTGAGTTCAGATCCCAACAGTGCCAAAATATTCATCCTGTCAGAAGCCAGACATTTCACCTGTTTTCCTGTGTGAGTCCTGGGTTTCAGCTAGGATGGAGAATGCATGGGCCACCCTGTGGCCATGGGAAAAGGTTGTCATCCATGTCAGCCCAGTTACACCTGTCATATATACTCAAGAACATACATAATACATCCATGAATAGCATACAAAATAGAGAAGATAACTACACTCAATGCATGAGGAAGTCCACACACTGAAGTGAATATACATCCCATGTTTCAATGATGGATTGAGGACTCTTGTGGCCTCCCTGGGGCTTGATCTCAGCTCCTGGGAACAGCCCAGCTCCTTAGTGGCTCACAGGCTGGTTTGCTCATGTGGACCCATTGGACAGATGGGCCTCCTAGGCCCCTAGTTCGAATCACAGCACTTCCAAAAATTCACCCTGATGTGAGAAACCATTCGTTGCACCTGTTCTGTGCTGTGCAAGTTCTGGGTCGCAATTAGGATGCAAAATGTATAGGCAACTCTATACTCATGGGAATAGCTTGTCATCCAGGTCTCCACAGTTATATCTGTCATCCTATGCTCAAGAAAATACACAATACATCAATGAGTAAGACACCAGATAAAGACAATAACTACACTGAACCCAAGATGCCGCCCACCCATGTATGGAAATAGAGATCATCTGTTTAAATTCTGAATTTATGACTACTATAGCGTCCACCGGGGCTTGATCTCAGGTTCCAGGAAAGACCTAGATGCTTAGTGGCTCACGTGCTGGTGTGCTCACCATGCCTCATCCACCACTTGAGCCTGCTAGGCCTTGAGTTCAAATCCCAGCACTACCAAAAGATTCATCCTGATATGAGAAGCCAATAGTTGCACCAGTTTTCCTATGATGTGAAAGTCCTGGGTCTCAGCTAGAATGGAATATGCTATATAGGCAACTCTATACTCATGGGAATTGTTTGCCAGCAATGTCAGCATAGTTCTAACTGTTATCACACTCAGTAAAATACATATTGCATCTATGAATAAGACACGAAATCAAGAGAATGAGTACACTGAACGCAAGATGCCACCGACCCATGTATGGAAATATAGCTCCTTTCCTTAAATTATGATTTCATGAGTATATTGACCCCCGCAGGGCATGAGTTCAGGTCCTGTGAACGGCCTAGCACCTTAGTGGCTCACATGCTGGTGTGCTCACCTTGACCCATTCCCCAATTCTGCCTACTAAGCTCTGAGTTCAAACGCCAGGACAGCCAAAAGATTCATCCTGATGTGAGAAACCAATGGATCCACATGATTTCCTGTCCTGTGAAGGTCCTGGGCCTCATTGAGGATGGAGAATGCTATATAGGCTAATCTATAGGCATGGGAATAGGTTGTCATCCACAGCAGCATAGATATACCTGTCACCATACTCAATAAAATACACAATACATCCATGAATAAGACTCAAAATTTAAAAAATAACTACATTGAAAGCAAGATGCATACCACACCTGTATGTAAATAGAGATCCTATGTTTAAAAAAGGTAAGCTTGTTATTTTGTCCACTGCTGGGGCTTCGAATAAGACCCTGGACCAGGCCTGACATTCTAGTCTTCAGGGATGATGAGCTTCCCCTTCCCCCAGTGCAACGGGGTTACCCAGACCTGAGTTCAAATCCCAGGCCTGACAAAAGATTCATCCTGATGTCAGAAGCCAGTCATTGCGCCTGATTTCCTCGAATGTGGAAGTCCTGGGTCTCAGCTAGGATGGAGAATGAATGCATAGGCAACCTTATAACCATGGGAACAGGTCATCATCCATGTCAGTACAGTTATATCTGTCACCACACTCAGTAAAGTTCACAATACCATCATGAATTAGACATAAATTAAGGAGAAGAAATGCACCGAACACAAGATGCTGCCTACACATATATGTCAATACAGATACTATGTTTCAAGTATGAATTTATGCCTATCCTGGCCCTCCCTGGGGCTCATTGTCAGGTCCTGGGAATGGCCTAGCTCCTCAGTTGTTCACATGCTGGTTTCCTCACCTTGACTCTTTCACCAATTGGGCCTGCTAGGATCTCAGTTCAAATCCCAACATTGCCAAAAGCAGAATCCTGATGTGAGAACCCATAGGTCGACCTGTTTGCCTGTCCTGTAAATGTCCTTGGTCTCAGCTAGAGTGGAGAAGACATAGGCAACTCCATGGACATGGGAATAGGTTGTCATCCATGTCAGCACAGTTATATCTGTCATCATACTCAATAAAATACAAAATGCATCCCTGGCTAAGACACACAATAAAAAGAATAACTACACTGAAAGCATGATGCATTCCACATATGTATGTAAATAGAGAACCTATGTGTAAAATAGTTGGACATATGATTTTTGGCAGTGCTGGGGCTTCAATTCAGGCCCTGGGACCCGTCCTGACCTTGTAGTCTTCAAAGATGTTTAGCTTACCCTTCCCCAACAGTGCAACAGAGTTACCCAGACCTGAGCTGAAATCTCAGCTCTGGCAGGATAATGGCACGAATTCTGCACTAGGGTGCTTCCTTCCTTCATATATATATATATATATATATATATATATATATATATATATATATATATGTATATATATATATATATATATATATATATTTTTTTTTTTTTTTTTAACCAGACCCCGTGCTCGAACTCAAGTAGTGGCAACTCTGCCTCAGCTTTGATCATCCTATGCTGTGGCCTCTGGGCCTATAGCCCATCCTCAAATCCTAGGACCCCAGGGCTTGCAGGAAAAAAAGAAAGCTGTGAGGGAAAAAAAAGCAGTGGGAAGTTCCACCTGGTGCTTTTACATTCATTTTCCTTTGTACCGTGACCATGGTGGGTTTGAACCCGGCGACCTACAGAGTGAAGTTTACCTGGAATGGCTGAGGCCTGCAGCTGTTGGGGAAGCCCCAGGCCATCCAGGCAAAGAGCCCCAGAGGTCGAATCCCAGTCAGCCCCCTACATTGAAGGATTGGCGTGAGATCCTGAGATACTTGTTTCCGGACCTAGGAAGAGTTGTGGAATGTGATCAATCTCATCCTTGAATGAGTAGTTCCTGCAGGATGTGAGTATTAAATGATAGGCAAGATTCCTGGGGTATCGATTATTTTTAATGAAGAATTGATGAAGCATGACCATAATCATCACAGTCATGAAATGTAGGCATCGGGAAAGATCCAAGAATCATTAGTCACAAGGTAGATTGGATTCCATCACAGGTCGGCATCTCTTCTACTCTAAACAAATATGCATACTATCTTCAGCTTATGAATGGATGACTATTGTGCTCTCCACCTGCCCTATCCTCAGGCCTCAATCTCAGGTCCTGGGAACAGCCTAGTTCCTTAGATGCTCACATCATGGTGTCCTGACCTTGAACCTTTCTCCAATTGGGCTTGCTAGGCTCTGAGTTCAAATCCCAACACTGCCAAAAGAGGAATGCAAGTATGAGAATCCAATCTATCCACCTGTTTCCTGTCCTGTGAAAGTTCTGGGTCTCAGCTAGTATGGAGAAGACTTAAGCAACTCTATAGACATGGAATAGATTGTCATCCATGCTAGCACAGTTATATCTGTCATCATGCTCAATAAACAAAATGCATCCATGACTAAGACACACAATAAAAAGAATAATTGTACTGAATGAATGAATGTGAATAGAGATCCTATGTTTAAAATAGATGGGCATATGATTTTTGCCAGTGCTGGGGGTTCAATTTAGGCCCTGGGAGCAGGCCTGACCTTGTAGTCTTCAAGGATGGTAAGCTTCCCCTTCCCCCACAGTGCTATAGTGTTACCTAGACCTGAGTTGGAATCTGAGCTGTGGCAGAAAAATGGTGTGAATTCTGAACTAGAGTGCTTTATTAGTTTTTAGGGTTTTTTTTTTTTTTTTTTTTTTTTTGCTAACCAATGGAAACCCTGCCTCAGCTTCGATCACTTTAGGCAGGTGGGCTGCCATAAGCCCATAGTCGACCCTGTGATCCTAGGCCCTGAAGCCTTGCAGGAGTAAAAAAAAAAAACCCACACAGAAAAATAGCCACAGGATGGATTTTTTACATTTTCTTCCTTTTCATGGTGACCAACCTGGGTCCAAATTACACGGCTACAAAGGGTACCTCACTTTGCATTGGCCGTGGCTAGCAGACTATCTGGTAACCCATACCTGAGTACAAATCCTTGGCCTGGCAGAAAAAATGGCTCGAATTGCGAACGAGGGAGCTAAATATTTTTTTTTTAATTGTGGGCTTTTGAGGAAGCCATAGTCCCGCATGGCAACATAGGCCTACAGTTCGAATCTCAGTCATGCCACTTCTGGATGGTGGGAGATCCTAAGAGACTCATTCACATTCACAGGAATAACGATGGAATGTTATCAATATCATGGTTGAATAGGTTGTTCATGAATGATACTTGAATAAAATTAGACTTCATGATTTCAGTCAGCTGATTGATTCTATTTAATTATCTTATGAAGCATTAAAAGAATACTATTTCTCACAGGGATGCAATAATTTCAGGACACTAATTTACTTAATATTTTATTAAGGATAAAAACAATAACATTAATTACATAGAGGCATAATAATTACACAAGAATTTGGTAGAAATGTAGTCTACATAACTGAATATTGTGTAGACATGTCTGGCACTCTATTAAGATATATATTTATTAGCATACTACCTCTGGGTGTCACTCTGTTCTTATTTTGTAAAACCCTGGGGCTCGATCTAAGGTCCTTGGAATTGCCTGTCAGCTCGATTTGCCCCAGGATGGCGTGTTGACACTCACCCATTCATGAATTGGGCCTTGTAGGCCATAGTTCAGATGCCAGCACTTCCAATAAATGAATCGTGGAGTAAGAAACTGATGGTGACAAACGTTTTCTTTTTTTGTGAAAGTCTTAGGAGTCAGGTATGAAGTGGAACATATATGCAGACCTATATCCTATGGAATTAATGTTCTATGTGCCATAATAGTCAATAAAATAAATGGCCAATACATGAATAAAACAAAAAATAAAAACGAAAACACTGAAAGCTATATGGAGTCAATCTATGTATATAAATATAAATCAAATATTTAAAATGTACATGAATAGGATATTTTCTAGTGCTGGGGATTGATTTCAGGTCTAAGGAACAGACTTGAATTTCATGACTTCAAGGAGGTGAGCTTCCCTTTTCCACACAGTGCAAAAGAGTGACCCAGACCATGCGTTCCAATCCCAGTCCTGACAGAAAAAATGGCAACTGTTCTATGTGATGTCCAATTCTTAGGTATTTCATTCTGCCTCCATTTAATGAATGTGATTGTTTAAATGCTTGATAAAGTATTAATTAAAATTGATCAGTGTCCTATAATATAATTGTGTATAATTTTATCCTAGAATCATTCAAGAACTGCCCATTCAATCACATATATCACATGCCATTGGTATTTATATGGATAGGATTGAGTTTTTTTAGGATCACCTGCCATTTGGAGGTGGCAGGACCAGGATGTGGGCTCCAACTCTCACCACTTAAACCTGAGGATAAGGAAATCACTGGTCTGTCCAAGAACATCAGCAACATCAATGATTAGGCAGGCACTAATGGCTCTCAGCAGTCCTCCTTGATACTTACAAGGCTGTGATAGGAGGATCATGGTCAAAGTCACCCTAGACAGGAAAGTCCTTGAGACCCCTGTCCAACCTCAGCGCCAACAAAGCCAGAAGTAGAGCCATGTGGCTTCACTAGTTGAGGGCTAGCCTTGAGCAAAAGCAGCTCAAGGGCTGTGCCCAGATCCTGAGTTCAAGGTCAGGGACTGGCAACAAACAGACATACACAACAATCTTTGCAGCCATCCAGCTAAAGCAGGTCACCCTCTTGTCCTCAACTGGACTGGACAGAGTTTCATATGAAAGGGGTGCTGTCATCTTGACTCTGCCCATTCTGCCTGCATCACAGGAATCCATCCACACCCCCATTCTTTTATGTTTCTCTCTGACCAATGGGAAACAAGAATGGTGGACACGCCCAAATTCCATGCTGCCCAGTAGCACCTGGATTCCCTCAGTTGGTTGACACCACTACTAGCAGTTGAGGAAGGTAGAGGTGGCTGAGTGGTGAGCAAGATACTTGAGGCCACATTGGAGTAGAGTAGGAAATTGAGGTCCTAGACAGTGAGTGGGTGAATAGAGCATTTTCCAGACCTTGGGAAAGTGGCCAGCCCATCTTTCCCAGCGCTCAGATGTCTGAAACAACAGGATTCCATGAGAGAGCTGCGGGCAAGAAATTGCCACAAGAACACTGGCAGAAGAATCCTCCCAACAGATCTGCAACATTCAAGAAAACTAAGAACATGAAAAAGTGAAGGATCCCCAAGACAAACACCACTGGGGAGTGTGACTCAAAGGAGAGTCCAGCCAAATATGATGCTGACCATGGGCCTCCCCTGCCTTTGGACACAGCCACAGCTACCAGGGTCCAGAGTGTCAATGGTCCCGATAACACCAAGGATCTGCAGAGGTGTACTGACATGTGGTGCCCACCCTGGATCCCAGCAAAAGAAGAAAAGAGGAGCTCTGTGCCAAGATCCAACCACTGAAGCAGGAAAAGACAGACTTGCAGGATGAACAGGAGTAAGAGAGGAGAAGATAGCCCAACTGCACACAGCAATGAAAAGGGAGCCAGAGATCCACAAGGCACCCATAGAGAGGTTGGTTTGGGAAGAAAGTGATTTACAATGTTCACCAGCCCGCGTGCAGCAGGCGACCAATGATAGAGAAAGGGACAATGAAGCTCTCACCAGCTGCCTGCAGACCGCAGAGTAGCACATGGCAGAGCTGGAGATGACGGCTTCTGTGGTCACTGCTCACAGAATGAGACCAAAATGTTCTTTGAACAGCTGAATGATGTGACCCTTCAGCTCAAGGAAAAGATCAGAAGTTTCAATGACTTGGAGCAAGTGAACACTGAGTTGCAAGAGAAGCTGGAAGCACTCTGGACACAGTGGAGCAACATGAAGAGCAGAATCGGCAAGTTCCAACAAGTGCTGGCAGGGCGTGAGGTACTAAAGACACTACTGGACAACCTGAGCTGGATGGTGATTGCAGCGAATCTAGAGAGAGACACCTTCACAGAAGACCTGAGCATTGAGAGGTCTGTGCATAAGGAGGAGGCCCGGTGGCTGACCCACTGGGTGAACCAACTGCCAGAGGAGAAGAATCGAGGGGCAAGGCAGGTGTTTAACCTAGAGAAGGAGCTGGGGGAAATGAGAAGGAAGCTGGCAGAGACATGGCCCCCTTCGGGACCATCTCTGGTCAAGCAGCAGATGAAAGCCCAGGCCTATTGCACGCAGATGGAGTTGAAAAACCTGGAGGAACAACTTCACATCCAGGTCCAGGAAAACCAAAGGCTCCATTTCCAGAACACGGAGCAGGAGAAGCAACTGTGGAGACTGGAGAAGGCCAAGGATCAGCAGGAGATCTGCAAGATCCCACGATGCGCATGTGTGCAACGGACAGATGGAAGAACAGCTGGCACTGCTGAGGGCCTCTCTCCACATGATGAGCAGTGAGAATGAGAAGCTGGCCAGCATCTTAGACTCAGAGCAGCAGGTGAAGAAACATCTGTGAGAACAGCTGGACCACACAGTGAAGAAGATAGAGGAATGGAAAGAGGTGGCTGAGAGAGAGAGAGTCAAGCAGCTTGGGAGCTGCAGGAGCGGCAGGAGCAGTCCCTGGCCCAGATGCAGGAGCTCAGAGCCACCTGTGAGCTGCACATCACCTCCAATGAGCAGCTGAGCTCTGAGAAGGAGGCCCTGCAGCAGCACCTAGAGAGGCAGACCAGCTGCTGGAGCAGCTGAAACAAGTGCAGGCCCCACCAACTGTCGGGACCAGGTGGTGCCCCCAAAGTGGCAGGACACCCTCAAATGCCTGGAAGTGACCAGACCACAAGAGGAGAGCCTGCAGGCCCAGCTGAGCTTCCTGGCTTTCCATGGGGAAGGGAAAGTTGAGAGCCCTGGAGAAGCAAAAGGTGAGGAGGCAACTCCCCCAGACATGACCATCGCAGAGGATGGAGACATCCCCCAAACTAAGAGGGACGTGGATCTGGGGGCACTCTCCATGGCTGAAATCCACAGGGAGAAATTCCTGCACCAAGAGTTGCAGGCCCACTGCGGGTGCCAAGTCCACTTGGCAGCTCAGTGCCAGAGAAACTGGAGCCACTGGCCCCCCACCCTGCGAGCTGGCACCACAGCATACGTGAGAATGGGAAGCAGGACACGTGGGCATCCGAGAAGAAAATCTGCTTTGTCCATGACCTGCCTATTGATGTGGACTTCTGAAATCCAGTGGATGGGCACCACCATGGATGCAGCCATCTGTTGGCACACATCTGCATCATCGAGGACTCCCTCGTGGCGTGTAAATAGCAGATGTTCGTCCTGTGAGCTGTGCCAGGAGAAAGCTGAGTACATGTGCTGGCTGTCCCAGGAGAAGATGAAGAGGAGAGAGCTGTGGGAGCCCCTGTGATTCCTCTCAGGGGAAGGCATGGACAGCAGGCACCAGATGCCAGCACAGGCTGAGTCCCCCGCCACCACCACCGCTTCAGACACCTCAGACTCCACGGTGGTCAAAATGAGGGAGGAGCAGAAAGGTTTGGAAGAATTGCCACTTCAAAGCAGTGTGGAAACTGCCAAAGGACAGGTCGGGGTACCCTACCCCATAGAGGACTCCCCCATGGAGCACATCCTGCCGCAGAAGCCACTGATGCAGATCACCCACAGCTCACAGGCTCAGGCAAGGAGTATTCCCTCCCTTTATTCTGTAGACTGATGCAGATGATGAATCTCTATGTGACATACTGACTCTTAAAAGCCTCAGCAGCCACCACAAGTAGGTGGCCAGGTGGCCTTCTCTCAGGCCTCCATCTCCAGGTGATGGGAAGGGAAACTGAGGGTCAGGTAGGGCAGAGGCTTCCGGGAGGTGGCCCATATTCAAGGGACATCTAATGGACCATTCGTGGCCAGGGAAGAGGCCCATGTTAAGCTTATCGCAAAGAATGAAGAGTTTTCAAAGGGTAAACAAGCCTCCAACAAAGATAGATTTGTTCTTCCCGTCCTGGGGCTTGAACTCAGTGCCTGGCCACTGTCCTTGAGATCTTTTTCTCATGGCTAGCACTCCACCACTTGAGCCACAGTGCCACTTCTTGTTTTCTGATGGTTCATCGAGGATAAGAGTCTCACATACTTTCCTGCCCAAGATGGCTTTGAACCGAGGTCCTCTAGATCTCAACTTCCAGAGTAGCTAGGATGACAGCCATGTGCCACCAGTGCCCAGCATGTGATGCCTTTTGAAGGCATCTTGGCTATTCTGTAAAAGGAGCCCCAAAGGGCCTGGATAGACCTTGACCCAGTGAAGGAGCTGGGATGTGGGAAGGCTGATATTCTAGCAATTCTGTTCCCCAAAATAAAAGATGCCAGCTGGTGTTGAGTGCATCAAATACCTAGGTCAACAGCCACCAGGCTTAGTGGAAAAGGTAGAGAATACCCAAAGATTGCAGTGTAGAAATCTCTCATTTTGCATGCATGTGGTGTGTGTGTGTGTGTGTGTGTGTGTGTGTGTGTGTGTGTGTGTGTGTGTGAACTCAGGGCCTAGGCTCTATTCCAGAGTTTTCTTGCTCAAGGCTAGTGCTCTTCTACTTGAGCCACAGCCCCACTTGCTTTTTGATGGTTAATTGTAGGTAAGACTCTCAAGTACATTCCTGTCCAGGGTGGCTTTGAAGCATGATAGGGGCCCAGGGAAGCAAGAGTAAACACAACTTCCAGGTACAATCCCTATGGTGGGTGACTCCTGCCCCCTTGTAGCCAGATGCGGGACATGTGGCACCGTGTCATCGTGGGGGACTATCGTCATGTAGAGTTCAATTGGGGGAAGTGACCAGGGCCAAGCTGACTTTTGCCCACCCTAAATGCTGATTCCAGAGCAGATCTGTTCCATCTTATGCCAAGAGAGCTCCAGGAGGCCCAGCTTCCAGGGACACAAGGAAGGGAGAGGTCAGCTCCAGGCCAAGCTAAGACCCTTTGTCCATGGACACCACAACTTGGCCTTCCTGATCACTGCAAGGCCTGTCAAAGAACAACCCCTACCCCCCAAAAAAACAAAATTGGAGCCGTGTCTCATAGTGGTTGAGCTCTAACATTGAATCAAAGAGCTCAGAGACAGGGCCCCCACGCTGTGAGTTCAAGACCCCCAGCTGACCCTCCCCCATAAAACAGGTTAACTAAAGGTGAACTAGTAGGATTTGTGAAGTGTTTCTGAAGAATGGTGATACAGAAGAAAGCACCCTAATTCTAATGACAGCTGAACTTGTGACATACAGCTATGTGCTGAGTCCTTCACAGAGTGCTATTTTCTGGGTCCTTCCCACATGGGGGTTTTGTGCTGAGTCCTCCAAAAGCATTTGTGTGCTGAGTCATCACAAAGGGTGCTATATTATGAGTCCTTGAGAAGAGTGGGCCTTACTGGGTTTTTCAAAGGGTGCTGTGTGCTGAATCCATTAAAGAATGTACTTTATGCTGAGTCCTTCAAAAGGTGCAGTGTGCTAATTCATCCCAAAGTGTGCTATGTGCTGAGCCCTTGAGAAGGGAGGGACAGGTGAATTTTTCAATGGGTGCTGTGGGCCGAGTCCTTTACACAGAGTACTTTTGCTGAGTCCTTCGAAGGGGGTTGTATGCTGAGTCATCCCAATGGATGCAATGTGCTGCATCCTTGAGAAGAGTCGGATGAGGTGAGTTTTTCAAGTGATATGTGCTGAGTCCTTTATACGGGGTGCTCTGTACTGTCCTTCAAATGGTGCTGTGTGCTGAGCCCTTCCACAGGGTGGTATATGCTGAGTCCTTCAAAACTCTGCTATGTGCTGAGTTTTGTAAAGGGTGCTGTGCACTGAATGTTTTACACAGGGTGCTACATACTCAGCCCTTCAAAGAGTGGTGTGTGTGGAGCCTTAACACAGGGTGCTATGTGCTGAGTCCTGGAAAAGTGTTCTACGTGCTGAGTTTTTCAAAGCTTGCCATGAACTGAGTCCTATACACTGCATGCTATGGACTTCCTCCTTTAAGGGGAGCTGTATGTTGAGTTATCCCAAAGGTTACTATATGCTAAGTGCTTCAAAGGGCACACTGTGTTGAGTCTTTTACACAGGGTGCTTTGTGCTGTTTTTTGAAGTGTTCTGTGTGCTGAGTCATCCCAAAGGGTGCTTTGTTCTGAGGTAGTTATCCCCAACAATCTCTCTCTCTCTCTCTCTCGCTCGCTCTCACACACACACACACAAACACACACACACAAAGACACCTACATACACACGCACAGGGGTCACCGTGTACCTGCTTGATGTGTGGAGTGGAGAGGAATGGAGGAGAGTCTCCTCCAGTGGTGGGGCTGAGGGTAGATTTGATTCCCTGGGCAAGTGTTAGGGTTGGCGGGGAGTGCTGAGCTGAGGTGAGGCTGCAATTCCCATGGCCTGGAAGCCTTAGGGCCCAGGCGGGGCTGCTCTTGTAGGCAAGGGTGGAGGGCAGGGATGAGGGGAGTAGGGGGGGGTTGAGGAGAGGAGGGGGTGGGGCAGTGGGGAGGAGGAGGCAGGGCTCAGAGGGCTCACTGTGGTGGTAGCAGTGGCCAGGGGCTCTCAGTGGCAAGCAGGCATGCGTGGAGGGGTCGAAGTGGCCCGCAAGAGGAGTGGAAGCAGAGAGAGAGAGAGAGAGCAGAGAGGAGTAAGTACATGCATGAGAGGAATTGGCTTCAGTGGCTGGCTGAGGCCTCAATTGAAGTGAAGTTCCTGACTGGGAGCACAGAGCATGAGGAGCTAGCACAGCAGAAACATCACCTCAAGCAGCCCCATGGTGGCATGGTGGCCATGGGCTGTCCCAAGTCCAAGGTTCCAATTATCATGGTGGTGGCAGTGGCCACAGAGGAGGAGGCCACTGAGGAGGAGGTAGCTAAAGAGGCAGCCTTGGGGGCAGCAGTGGCAGGGGTGATGGCGGCATCGGCGGAAACAGGTCTGGCTGTGGATGAGGCGGGAGCTGAGTTGTCTGCAGCTGAGGGGGAAGAGAGGCCATGCTTGCCATACCATGAGCCTTCAGATCCCGCCCCTCCCTCCCCGACCCTCCCCAAGGTGCCATGTTTCAAAAATGGCACTGCTAGCCTAGACCCGGCGAGCCTCTCTCAGTTGCCCAGCTGAGATAACGTGCCCCTGGCTGGCTTGTTTCAGTGACCCGGTCCAGGTCGCTGGTCCTTGGATTCTGGGCCTGCCACACCTGGAGCCACTGCCTACAGCTTCTCCCAGCAGCATACGTGAGTGGCCACCCTGTGGGCCCATACCCTGGGACCCCATTGCCCAGTGAACCCCTCGACCCCCCCTCACAGTCTCCCCCATTCTGCGAACCCAGATCCGACGCGTGCCTCCCGCCTCCCCTCTCCTGTCCCACCTGTGCCTCCCCTGCATCCCATAGTACACCCTGGCTCTGCCCCAAATGCACCCCAGGTGTGGGGGGTGGGGGTGAGTGGCAACCCGAGGATCCCTCTCATGTCCCTAGTGGCCAGTGTCCCAGGAAACGGGAAGATGCAGGGTTGGGTGAGGAGGGGGCACCAGAGAGATCCTGGCCTGTAGTAATGGAGCCACACAGCCACCCATCTGCACCCTTCCTCACCTTGGTGGGAACCTGGTGGCTTCAGTCAGAGGTGGGGAGCAGCATCTCCAAACCTGCCTTCTCAGGTCTTTTCCTTTATTTCTGGGGGTGGGGGTGTTGGATGCAGAAGATAGACCCCCTTGCTGTGTGAGCCCTTGTCCTCTATGCTTGGTCACACTTTCACCTGAGGAGGGTCCCAGAAAAGCCCACTAGGGAGGTGAGGACACTGGGGATCAGATAGAAGATGAATATCTGGGAGAAACACACCCCCTCTCACCCACACCCAGCCTATTCTCCCCACCCCAGCTGTCATCAGTTCTCACAGGGTGATCACATTTCCCAGCTCTGCCAGAATCTGCTGGTGCTCCCGGTCCATCTGGTCTCCTCATCCTCCCCAAGATTGCACCAAGTCACCCAGAAGCATCTAGGCTGGAAGTAGGAAGTCCATCCATATATGTAACATTTAGGAGCCCATCCATTTCCCCAAAACCGCCCCCATCCCAGGTCAGACACCCCTCTGGGGGAACCATGAACCCCTGCTTGTTATCTGTCCTGGCTCTGAGGAGCCACCTGTTTCAGCACTCTATCCAGCATCCTGGCCTAGGGTTTTGGTTTATGTGGAGTTAAGGTTTGTTGTTCTCAAGTGGAAGATTCTGACCCTGGAGAAAGGGAGAGGCAGAGTGGTTCTTTTTTATTAGAGTGGTGCTCCCCTTTGGTGGGATCCCCTGGTTCTGACAAGGGAACCCCATGCCCCAGCTTGTACATTGTCCCAGATGAGGAACTGACAAACTCAGGAGAGGCACTGTTCTGAGTCTGTGTGTGTGTGTGTGTGTGTGTGTGTGTATGAGAGAGAAAGAAAGAGAGAGAGAGAAATGGAGGGAGAGAGGGAGGGAGAGAGATCATCTTTCAACTTGTACAGCATGACTGTGCTCAGGTGAGCGATCAGTTGGCAAATTTCAGGTGCTGCATGTACCAGTCTTCTGTCACTGGTCTGGATTTTGTGTGTTCGTGTGTGTGTGTGTGTGTGTGTGTGTGTGTGTGTGCGCGCGCGCGCGAATGCATGTTGTTCATGTTGGGAGAGCAGGGAGATGAAAACAATGGAAACATATTTAAGTCACCATGTCTAAAAAGAGCGAAAGCATTTTATTTTTGTGTATGTGTATTGTTCTTTTGTCATCAATGCCATGTATGCTCCCAGCCACAATTTTTATTTTCTCCTTCACCGTTACATGAATAGTTTGGGGAAGGTTTTAGTAGATGTTCCTTTCCACCTCTTTCCACCTCTCTCTTCCCCTTTCCTGTAGCTCACAGTAGCTTCTGGGTCTGCGTGGGTCTCCACTTGGAGGTCTGTGTGAATCACAGACCAGAGTGGACACCTGTCCTTCTGTCTTCAGGCTGGTGAGGCAAGTGTGACCACAGCCACACTCATACAGCCAGATAACCTGCTCTGGTGTGTAAAGTTGGAGCTAATTCAAGGGTTGGGAATGTGTCTGCCAAACATAATTAGGGAATGTGATGGGGGGAGTAGGGCAGCAGATGTGAAGCTAGGAGGGTCTGGTGGGTGGCAAATGGTGTGACATAACAGATGGTTCACTACAAACAAGGAAGAGAGGGGAACCTTACCCAGGGTTTGGCGGTGTCCATGGGCATCTGGGCAGGGGGCTTCAGGCCCCCACTAGTGGCCTGGATTCCCTCCTAGGGCTGTGCACCGGTGGGCAGTCCTCCCTGGAGTCCTGTAGACTCCAATCTGTGTCCTGCCTCGGTTGTTTCCAGCTGGGCAGTGGTAGGCAAGTGCATTCCCCCTAATGAAGCCTGCACGGTATCAGGCCATGGCAGTTAGCTAGGGCTGGCTGAATGCCAGTTTCTGTAACCTGCTGTTGGCTGTCTAGAAGGAAAAGGGGACCACTGACTTTGGAAGCCTTTAAGTTTGATTGGGACAACTGAAATGCCAGCTTTTCCAGGATTTTTTCTTTAAGCTGGCAATTAATACTAATGATTGGAATTTGGGTCAAATTAGATGGACCATTTCAGCTGCCAAACAATGATGTTCAAGGCGGCATAGGCAGAGTTCCCAAGCCAGATCGTCTCCTGTCAGGAACATCCTGCTTTGACTCCCTTCCTCCAGCAGCTGCTGATTCTCCTCTGGTTCTCTCTAGGGTGACCACCACAGTCAAGGAAATCATGGGGAGCAGAGATGGTGACCTCGCAATCCCCAGGTTGCCAGCTGTGAGCCGAGACGATTCCCAGCACTGCACTGGAATCTGGGAGATTCAGAGAACTGGGAACCCTCAAGGATTCTTTCTCTGCAACATGAAACTTGGGAGCCAGATGTGGTAGACCATCATGTCTGGCCCCAGGGGGAGGAGAGGAGGCCCCTTGAGCCAAGCTTTCACCTCACGTGCCTCATTCACACCTGAGGGTGGAATTGAGTGCCAAACTGTGAGTTAGCCTCTGGACAAAGATTTTTGAGAAGAGAGGCATCGAAGAGCCCCAGAATCCAGCAAGTACATCGTGGCTCACATCCTCAGAGCCTAAAGAGTTAAGTGCGGTGGCTCCAGGAGGGCAGGAAGTGGGACTAGGGAGAACTGTGGAAGAGCTACTTCAGGCTTTAACACCTCCCCCACTAACCCCTCCACCCCCAGGATGCTTACCTGAGTTGGATGGGAGTTTTCTGTAGTATTGTCATAGAGAGATGCTCATTTATTTATCCAACAAACCGTTAAAGTGAGTGCCAGGTCCAGGAATCATAGACAATGAAATATTCTAGTGCTGGTTCCACAGCACATGAAGAAATCTTGGTTTGAGCTAGATGCCGGTGTTTCACACCTGTCATCCTAGCTACTTAGGAGGCTGAGATGGGAGGACTGAGGCTTAAGTCCCAGGAAGAAAAGCCTGTAAAACTCTTATCTCCAACAAATTACCAAAAAGAAAACGCCAGAAGTGGATGAGTGGCTCAAGCTGTAGACTGCTGGCCTTGAGTAAAAAGGCTTAGGGACAGCACCCAGGCTCTGAGTTCAAGGCCCAGGAGTGACACAAAGAAAGGAAAGAGAAAGTGGAGGGAAGGATGGAGGGAGAAAAGGAGGAAAGGAAAGAAGAATGGAACATGCAAGCCTTGGTTTGGAGTCCCTGGATCAAGGGAGCCAACCACTCACAATCTCTGTGGGGACAGTTTCAGAGCCTAAAGCCAGTATGTAGGACGAAGCCACGGACCCCTCAGGAATTTCATAACATCCAGGAGCTGTGTGGTCGCCGACTGCAGAGGGAAACAGCCTTGGGTGGACCCTAGGGCTCAGGGTGTGTCACCAAATTTCAGTCTCCCCTGGCCCACCGAGTTTATTTTCTAGTCAGATAAGAAGAAATTGTCCAAAGTATAGGGAGGTATAGGCTGAGGGAGTGTCAAGAGGGGGGTGGCAAGTGCTAAGCAAGAAGATGAAGAGAGAGGATGATCCCAGGTCAGGTGTGTCAGGCCATTGGAGCCATAACCTCATCTAACAACTTAGACCATCAGTGATAGAGACTTTGACCCAGCCACATGGCTGTTAAAGGTCCTGACACTTTGGGTTTACAATTGACCAGCTGGCTGTCATCCACTACTGGATGCCTGTGTGGTACATCCTTGGGGACTGGGACTTTTGCTGGCTCAATCTGAAGATGACACTCCCAGTGTTCATTCCTCGACCAGAGACAGAGGTAAGCCTGCCACTGGCACAGGACATCCAGAGAATGAGGGGGGAATCAGACCCGTGTTGCCCCAAGACTTCCTCTAGGGGACTGTAGAGCCCCGTGACTGCATTCTCAGAGATAGAGGTGGGTCCCTTTGCTGGCTCAAACTTTAGTCTAGATGGCAGATCTGGGATTCAGAGAGGGCCGACTGAAGGTGGGGCAGGACTGGGTAGGGGGTGGTGGGAAAACCAGAGGCACTGAGCTCTGAGCAGGGTTGTTTCATTGAGGATAATCACAACCCAGGAACATTCCTGGGATGGATAGGCCTTTTGTCCTTCCCGAGAGAGAGGGACCTACAGCCCTTCAGTCTGCATCCCTTGACCAAGAAATCCTTTCAATCCCATATCTTGTGGCTGGATAACTAGACCTCAACTGACTGCCCGCCCAGTGTCGAGGGATCTTGAGGCCTTGATTAGGTCACGGGATCCTCAGTATGAGATTGTACTTGAACGTCCTGACTTGGTGCATGGTCTGTCCCATCTAAGACTGACATAATCTAGGACATAGAATTTAGAGAATCAGAGCAAGATGGGGTCTATTCTGTGAGTCTTGAGTATTAAGTGTGAGCTTTGAGCTCCCATGTGCCTACCTGCTTCCCTTTCTTGGGTAGGGCTATGCTAGAAAAAGTTTGTAACTGGGGCCTGGGTCCCATCCCTTGTGTTATGCTCAAAGCTAGCACACTGCCATTTGAGCCATAGCTCCACTTCCAATATTTGGGGGTTTTTAATTAGAGATAAGAGTTCTCATGGTGCTCAGGGACTGCTGAGGCCTTGGGCTACTCCTGTGTGTGTGTATGTGTGTGTGTGTGTGTGTGTATTTTTCCCTCATCTTTCTCTGTCCCCTTCCTGGGCACCTGTCTGCCTCTTCCTGACTTCAGAGGGAGCCCCTCCTCCCTGGCATGGCACCCTGCCTATAGCCCCCTATCTGGGTCTACAATGAGTCCTAAATTGCCAGAGACCTGTATATTCTAGCTTTTTGTTGGGGCCTAAATTTGGCTGTCCATAACTTTGGCCACCTCCAGAGGATTCTGGGTCAGCAGGGCCAGCTGACATAGGTTCTCCCCTGCCCATGGAGGAGAGGGGCTCAGTCATGCATGTCCTTTCCTTTTCCTCAACTGGGCCTCTGGATGCATGTCCATCCTAGCAGGTTGGCAATGGAGTGGGGGAAGGGTGGTTGCCAATGCCTCTGGCCAACTTCAGCCTGATAGCTGACTGAAGGCCGCCCAAACAAGTGGATCTGGGGCTACATGGAAGGTGAGGCAAAGTTGTCTTCGAAGTACCCATTGGTGTCTAGGAAATGTAAACGTACCTTATCGCAGGAAAGTCTATCGCCCCTCCCCCCGCTGCACAGCTGGGCCTCTCAGGTCCTTCTAAACAATTCCGGATAACCATAATACAGAGGCACAGACTAGATTCCAGGGTCAGGGTAGAGGGGGTGAGAGACAGGTATGGCCAGTACCTCAATGTTCTGGGGCATGAGCCTTGACCTGGTTATGTCCCCCTTGTGTAACTTCCATTCTTAACCCAGTGCTAGCCACACACAGGCTACTTGTGACAGTGCTGTGGAAGTAGCAGGAACGGAAGTGAGATCTAGGATGACCAAAATCTGGATTTATGGCCTGTGGGGTTGGGGATGGCAAAGGGTATTTATTTTTTAAAAAAATCTCAGAGGGCTTGGAAGGTAGCTCAGTGGTAGAGCGCTTGTCTTGCATGGCTGAGGCCCTGGGTTCGATTCCTCAGCACCACATAAGCAAAAAGGAAAAAGCCAGAAGTGGCGCTGTGGCTCAAGTGGTAGAGTGCTAGCCTTGAGCTGAAGAGCTGAGGGACAGTGCCCAGACCCAGAGTTCAGGGCCCATGACCGGAACCCCCCCCCCAAAAAAAAAAATCTCAGAACTGGAACTCTGGGCCTAGGCACTGTCCCTGAGCTAACACTCTACCACTTGAATCACAGCTCACCTTTCATCTTTTTTAGTAGTTTAGTGGAGAGAAGAGTCTCACGGATTTACTTGCCTGGGCTGGCTTCAAGCTGCCATCCTAAGAGTTCAGCCTATTGAGTACTAGATAGCTGGTTTGAGACATTGGCATCTGCTAAAGATGTTAGTGTGTGTGTGTGTGTGTGTGTGTGTGTGTGTGTGTGTGTGTGTGTGTGTGTGTTTACCGGGACTTGAACTCAGAGCCTAGGTGCTATCCTTTAGCTTGTTTGCACAAGGTTGGTGCTGTACCGTGTGATATAGTATAACTTTCCTTCCCAGTTTTTTGATAATTCATTGGAGATAAGAGTCTACCCAGGCTAGCTTTGAAACTTGATTGATCCTCAGGTGTCAGCCTTGAGTAGCTAGGATTACAGGCATAAGCCACTGGCACCCAGCGGCAAGGATGTCTTTTCATACACTCTTCTGTTCTACAGCTGTCTACTTGCCCTGGCCTAGATTTCTGATCTCTATATCAGCTCCTAGCAGCCCCTGACTGTGTGGAGAACATTAAGCTCAAACCTGATCCCATTTCTTTGTCCTCAGTGGAGGGAATGTTTTGTCTGAAGCCTGGGTTGGAGAAGTAGCTGAACATGGGTGCTCAGCTGGGACAGAGAGGTACTCTGTTTTATCCAAGAAGGAAAGTGTGGCCAGTTAGATACTAATAGCTCATTCTCTCATATTCCTATCTCCTCAGAGCCTGAGATCTGAAGATTGCCTTTCGTGGCAGCCCAGCTAGAAAAGTCAGTGAGACTCTTTTCTGCAAATAACCACAGAAAGCTGGAAGAAAAGCTGTGGCTCAAGTGGTAGAGTGCTAGCCCTCAATGAAAAAACTCAGGGACAGAGCCTGAGCCCTGAGTTCAAACCCCTGTACAAATATGTGCACGCATACATGCATGCACACACACACACACACACACACACACACACACACACACACACACACACACACACACACACACACACACACAGAGGTGTTAATGATGAGCTCAGGTAGAACTGTGGGCAGTCTTGAGGCATAATCATAGTAAACTCTCAAGGCAGATCAAGTTGTTTCTCCCTAAGTCCTTCTTGGGCTAAGGGGTCTGGTTCATGGCAGTAAGTTCCATGGAACCTGCCCCTCCATTCATGCACGGAGCCACAGGACCAAGAGAAGGACACTATGGATGCTCTTTGTAGTTGGCCCACGATTTCAGACCTTCATCTGCCCCTGAGCACTGGTGAGGAAAGCAAGGCTCCAAACCCTGGGACTCCAGGGGTAGTGACTGCTACAAGCAGCAACCAGCCACCCGTGGATTCCTAAGCCTACAAGTCTTTCATGAGCCCAACTCAACACCCGTCAAAGGTGTGCCTGATAGATTCACACTTTTGTGATACTTGTGTGAGTGGGCATTACCTGTTGTATCATCTTGCAGCTCCTGCCCCTCCTGGTCCAGAACCCTGGTATGAGACGTAGATTTATTGCTCAGATCCATAATGCACCCATGACAGATGCCATTCTGATGACTCGAACGATGACCTCCATGCCCCAAGGTTTGACCCTTCTCTGATACTGTGGCCTACTCTGTAGGGAAAGATATCCAAAGAGGCTGCTCTGAAGACTGGTGGGACACCTAGACATTGGGAGTCCATCAGAGGCCCATTGGAAAATATTCTGCCACAGAGTGACGTCCAAGCAGGCCAGTTGTTGGTCATGGGGCTTGAACTCTGGGCCTAGTTGCTGTTCCCCAGCTCTTCAGCTTACCACTTGAGCCACCGCGCCTCTTCCAGTTTTCTGGAGGTTCTCTGGAGTTCAGAGTCTCCCAGACTTTCTGGCCCGGGCTGGCTTTGAACCATGATCCTCAGGTCTCAGCCTCCTGAGGAGCTAGGAGGACAGGTGTGAGCCACCGGTGCCGGGCTGATCTGGAGTGTCACTACAGTGGACTAGGAGCTCCTGAAAGCTTTTTTTATTTTTTTAGGAACCAGTGCTGGGGCTTGAATTCAGGGATCTGGGCTTTGGTCTCAACTTTTTCCCTCAATGCTGGCACTCTATCACCTGAGCCACAGCTCCATTTCTGGCTTTTGGTAGTTCATTGGCAAGAAGAGCCTCAGTAATTTCATCCCTCTGATCTCAGTCTATTGAATAGCTAGGATTTACAGGGGTTGAGCCACTGGTGGCATTAGGCTAGAAGCTTTTCTTTTTTTTGGAGGGGGTGTCCAGTCCTGGGGCTTGAACTCTGGACCTGGGCGCTGTCCCTCAGCTCTTCAGCTCAAGGCGAGCGCTTTAGCAATTGATCCACAGCACCATTTCCAGCTTTTTTCTTTTTTGCTTATGTGGTGCTGAGGAATCGAACCTAGGGCCTCAGGCATGCAAGGCAAGCGCTCTACCACTGAGCCACCTTCCCAGCCCCTAGAAGCTTTTCTTAAGCAAGCTTTCCTCCCTGCATTTGCCCTGACTCCTCCATGAAAAGGAGGCCTGAGGGTCAGGAGCTATGCAAAACAGGCTTCCAGCCACAGGAAATGGCTGGGGTCCATGGTGAAAGACAAGATAATCTTCCCCCTGGGCCCCATTCTGGGACCCCAACCTCTGCCCTACCTGTGACTCAAGTATAAACCTTGACCCAGCCTTGAATGTCCTGCCAGACTTGTCTGAAGCCACAGAACCTTCATTCCACCCACACCACCTGCTCTAAACCACACCTCAGGACCGTTGCCCATGCTGGACCTTCTGCCTGAGGCTCTCTGTCCTCTTTCACAATTTAGAACTCCTGTGGAATTTTGGCACTGGGTATATCATCTCATGGAGCAAGTCTTTCCTTCCAATCTCCCTCTTTATTTTAGTATTAAGTTTCTAGAGATGGAACTTGTGCAGGCTGAGTGGCAAATGCTCTATCTTGATGTGTGTGTGTGTGTATGTGTGTGAGGTTGTATGTGTGTGTGTGTGTGTGTGTGTGTGTGTGTGTGCGCATGCCATTCCTGGGGTTTGAATTCATGGCCTTGATGCTATTCTACCCCTGAGCCTTTGTGCTCAAGGCTAGCGCTCTACTACTTGAACCACAGCTCTACTTCTGGCTTTTTGGGTGTTTAATTGGAGAAAAGTGTCTCATATAGACTTTCCTGCTTGCAATTGTCATCCTCAGATCTCAGCCTCCTAAGTAGCTAAGATTACAGGGGAGAGCCACCAGCACCTGCACTCTACCCTACCTTTACCTATAACCTCGGGCCTCCTCTGAGTCCCAGAACAATATATCTCACCAGGCTGACTTTTTTTTTTGCCAGTCTTGGGGCTTGAACTCAGGGTCTGGGCATGTTCCTGAGCTTCTTTTGCTCAAGTCTAGCACTCTACCACTGAAGCCCCAGTGCCACTTTTGGCTTTTTCTGTTTCTGTGGTACTGAGGAATAGAACCCAAGGCTTCGCGCATGCATGTTATGTAAGCACTCTACCACTAAGCCACATACACAACCCAAGTCTCACTTCTAATGGGAGTTATGAGGGTGAGGTTAATTAGCTTACCCCTTTTGTGGTAGAAATCACTGACTATTTCATATCTTTGCCAATATTTGGGACCAGCCTGTGACTTGAAAATGAGAAATGATAAATGAGTGATAGCCACTAGGCCCCGGAGGTCTAGGCTCACATCATACAGAGGGATAGAGAATATGAAGTCAGAACCTTTGACAACTTCTGTAGCCTAGAACTGTGGTCTCCCTGGAGGCAGTGTCTGGCTTCTAGGTGTCCCAATGGGACACCTCAGCCAGAACATAATGCTTCAGTTCTTTAAATGGCAGAGAAGGATGCTTTGTTCAAGTTGCCGGCTCAGACTTAGTACACTCTGAGGGCTTGTCCCAGCTTGCCCAGGTTGGATGTCTGGGTATGGGCAACCTGCTGAATGCTCATCATCCATACAAAGATACAAGGACTTATTGCCTCCTCTTTTTTTTTTGGCAGGTCTGTGGTTGTACTATGAGCCTAGGCTCTGTCCCTAAGCTCCTTTTGCTCAAGTGTAGCACTCTGCCCTTGAGCCACACACCCATTCATGGTTTTGCTTTTTCATGTGACCTCTTAGAAAGAAGGGTATCATGGACTTTCCCACCTCGGCTGAACTCAAATTGGCATTCTTTACATCTCAGCCTCCTAAGGAGCTAGGATTACAGGCAGGAGCCACTGACACCTTGCTTTCTTTCCTTCTTGTTCTTTTTATAAATCATAACGATCTGAAATCTTCATGGTGTCATTGCAATGGTTTGCATTCAAATTAAACTACTCAGGCTTGGAGTTTGAATGCTAGGTTTGGTACCCACAAATGGAGGGATACCCTGACAAACTCATTCCTGTTCATATGAATGCTAAGGGAATGTTATAAAAGTAATAATTAAATGTGCATTTGCTTCATGATTCTATTTTAGAATGCCACAGAATAATTATTGGATTTATATCTTCCGTTCTATCATCATGGTATGATTGAGGATACTGACTAATTTTTAATTAATGCTTTTATAAGTATTCAACCAGGATACTTCATTAAATGGAAGCACTAATAACTAATAGTTGGTAATAATATATATATATATATATAATTTAATATCCTCACAGACCCTCTCTCTCTATATATATGTACATATATATATATAGGTATATATACATATGTATCTCAATCTACACATCTATCAACATATATATGTATATTTGTATATAATATACATATATCATTATTCCTATGATCAAGCCACACACACTAATCCCATATATATATATATATGGGACTATATATATATGGGACTCAGATCTTCCTGGCAGCTCAGTTTGCCAGAGTCCGGTCTGCTAAGACTGTGACACCATTTATGGATTGGGCATTTTAGTCCATGATTTGAAATCCCACGATGGCCAAAAATTTATTCTTTGTAGTAAGAAGCCAGTTTTGACACATTGTTTTCCTTCTCTGTGAAAGTCCTTGGTCTCAGTATGATGTATAAAATATATCCTATGTTATATGATATAATAAAAGTAACGTTATATGTGTAATAATGCTAAATAAATAAGGGTAATAAATGTCAACACAGTAAACCCATGTATGTAAATAGATCTCATATATGAACATTATTTTTTCCAGTGCTGGGGCTTCAATTCAGGCCCTAGGAACTGGTCTGAATTTCTTGTCTTCAAGGACAGTGAGCCATTCCTCTTCACCCACAGTGTCACAGAGTTACCCAGACTCTGATTTCCAATCCCATACCTGCCAGAAAAATTGTGCAAATCCAAGCCTGGGTATTACTACTACTACTACTACTATTATTATTATTATTGCCAACTACGGGGCTTGAAGTCAAGTCTTGGCATCTCTGCCACTGCCAGCACTGGGATGCTAGGACCTGAGTTCAAATCTCGGGACAGGCAAAAATATAAAAATAAAAAGGAGAAGCATAATACTGAGAAATTCAAGAAGGTAGTTTTACATTTTTATTTCCTTTGTATTGTAACCATCCTGGGTCTAAATGCCAAGGCGCAGAAAGTGTACATGTCCTTGCATTGCTCATGTTTGGCGGCTATTAAGGAAGCCATAGCCAAAACCGGCAAATTAGGTCTGGAGCTCGAATCCCAGGACTGCCACTAATGAATGGTGGGAGATTCTACGAAACCCATTCCCATATGCATCCATAGGAATGGAATGTTATAAAAGTAACAATTAAATTAGTAGTTAGTGTACGATTATATTATTATAAAATTATACACAACAATTATACTACATTGACTAATTTTCAATTAATATTTTATTATATATTCAATCATGATACTTTAAAAAGGAAGGAATTTAATTGCCAATAATCAGTAGTAATATTCTATATGCATTTACATTGTATACAGACACATCTCTCTCTTGTTGTATACATATACATCCATTTATCTGTCAACCAATCTATACATTTATCTGTTCATACTTTTGTCACTCCTGGGGCTCAGTGGTAAGGTGCTTGCCTAGTACATACAAAGTCCTGGGTTTGATTCCTCACTACCGCGTACACAGAAAAATCTGGTAGTCATGTTGTCCATCAAGCAGTTGAGCACTAGCTTTGAGCATAAAAGCTTAGGGACTTTGTCTAGACCCTTATTCAAGACCCAGGACTGGCACCCAAAAAAAGAAAATAGAATGTTCTAACTGCAACGATAAAAGGATAGGACTGCAAATACCTCATCACAGAGCAAACCGGGAGTCTGGTGGTGAAAGTTGACATCTAACCTGACTTAGCCAGAAGTAAACCACTGCAACCCAGCACCACGGAGCCAGATGCTGCTGGCTCACTCAGCTCTGTCATCCAAGATACTCAGGGGCTGAAATCTGGTGGGTTTAAAACCTAGCCCTTGAAGGAAGTCTCCAAAACTCTGAGCTGTAGCTCACAGTGGTAGAGCTCTAGTCTTGAGCAAAAGATCTTATAACAGTACCCCCAACATTCCAGTGCATTGCCTGTGGCTGACACCCAGCCCTCCCAAAAAGACCCATCCCTCTAAATCATTAGATGTGAATTTTGTGTGGTTTGTGATGTGTTTCTGAAAGAATGGTGATACCGATGAAAGCACTCTCCTTCTAATGACTGCGTGCGGGTTACAGCTATGTGATGAGTCCTTCATGAGGTGTGTGCTGAGTCCTTTATGGGGTTCATTCTTTCATCTGATCTTTGTAAGAGCTCCACAAGTAAGATGATGGTGCAGATGAGAAATTTGAGGCTAACCAAAATTATGTATGTACTGAAATCTAGTGAGTTGTCTCCTGCAGACAATTATTTATTTTTCTCAGTCGTGAACCTTGGACTCAGGGCCTAGGCACTGACCCTTCCCTGTTGGCTCATGGCTAACGCCCTACCACGTGGAGCCAAGGACCCTCTTGCAACAGAGAGTTAGATCTAGGCGTCTGTAGCTGAGGTCTGTCACCCTGCCTACTCAAGAAGCTGAGATCTGAGGATCTGGGTGCCAAACTATCCCAGACACAAAGCGTCCCATGAGAATATTATCTCCTATTCATCACATAGAAACTTGAAGTGGAAGCTGGGCACCACTAACTCACACCTGTCCTCTTAGATACTCAGGAGCCTGAGAGCTGAGGATCAGTGTCCAAAGCCAGCCTGGGCAGGAAATTCTTGAGATGGACTCTACTCTCCAGTGACCCAACAAAAACCTGAAAAAATGCTGTAGCTCAAGTGGTAGCACACTTGGCTTTAGCTGAAGAACTCAAGGACAGCGCCCAGGCCTAGACTTCAACTTCTCCAACATACAAGAAGAGAAAGAAAGAAACCTGAAGAGGAAGCATTAGACTGCTTTGCATGTATGAATCCCTGGGTTTGATTCCTCAGTACCGCATCACTAAAAAAAAGCCTGAATTGGCCCTGTGGCTCAAGTGGTAGAGTGCTATCCTTGTACAGGAGAACCTCAGGTACAGTGCTGAGGTCCTCAAGTTCCAGGACAAGTATATGCACACACACAAACACACACACACACACACACACACACACACACACACACACACACACACACACACACACACACACAGGTGTCAGAACTAAAGCTGTTACACCAAATTGTGGTAAAGCACTGAGCTTCGTTTTCTAAGCTTAAGGTTAGCACCTAGGCGCTGTATTCAACCCCAAAAGCTAGCCATCCAGGGCTCAACTAGGAGGGGTCAAAGGTTTCAAAACCTGATGAGCTTCACCAGCCCTAGATGACAGGAAGCATTGTGATATTACCCATGTGCTTAGATTCAGTGAGCTTCTGATAACCTAAGGAGGCAACTTTGCCAATTAGGAATCTTTTAATTCGGTTCAGGTCTCTAGTTGTCTGCCAGAACGACCCTTGAATTAATTGTAGCAGTTTGTTTCAACACTGGGAAATAGTCTAACAAAGACAGGATAAGTACAAGGAACTTGGCCTGCCAGAGGAGGTGGCACAAATGAAGGCTTCTTGTCCAAACACAGCACTGGGGAAAGAGATAGCTTTGGATACAAAGAGGTCGTTTTCTCCTGGCCTTCAGAGCCGGCCCACACTCATCCTCACTAATTGGCCCAGATGGAGTTTTTTATTACACAGCTGTACAGGAGTGAGACCTTTTGTCTGCCTGTTCCAACAATGAGGCAGACTTCTTCCAGCAGCCTAAGGTTCGCAGAAACACTCAGGCTACACTGGGAACAATGAGGGGAGCTCCGGAATATGCACTGTCTTTAAAGCACTCTCTGTGCTATGAAAGCATTTTATTCAAAGCAAATTTCCTAGCTGAATGCCTTTCAACATAGGGACTCTGGATCTTCACAGATAGAAATACATGCATACATACATGGGTAGACATGGAGTTACTGTTTTTTGTTTTTGGCAAGTCTGGGGATTATACTATGAGCGTAGGCACTGTCCCTGAGCTCCTTTTGCTCAAAGGTAGTGCTATGCCCTTGAGCCACAGCCCCACTCATGTTTTTTTTTTTTTTTAAATTCCTGTGATCCCTTAGAAATAAGATTGTCCTGGGCTTTCCTGTCAGGACTGAATTCAAATTGTCATTCTCTACCTCTCAGACTCCTGAAGAGCTAGAATTTCAGGGAGGATCCACTAACACTCTGCTTTCTTTTTTTCTTGTTCTATTTTTCTCATGACAATCTGAAATCTTCACAGTGTCATTCTAATGGTTTGCATTTCCGAGTAAACTACTCAGGCCTGGAGTTGGAATGCCAGGACCGCCACCTACAAATGGAGGGAAATCTTGAGCAAATCATTCCTATCCATGGGAATGCTTAATGGAATTTATAAAAGTTACAATTAAATTGACAGTTAGTTCATGATTCTTTTATAGAATACCACACAAAAATTATTGGATTATGTCTTCCATTCTAACTCCCTGGTTTGGTTCTGCTAATTAAAGAGCACTGTCTTCTTTTACATTAATACTTTAGTAAGTATTCAACCATGATACTGCATTAAATGGAAACCTAATTTAGTAACTAATAATTCATAATATATATAATTTAATATCCTCACATTGTCTCTCTCATATATGTAGCAAACTACACATCTATCTATCTATCTATCTGTCTATCTTTCTATCTATCTATCTATCTATCTATCTATCTATCTATCTATCTATCTATCTATCTATTTATCTATCTATCTATATCTATCTATCTATCTATCTCTCTATGTCTATATCTATGCCTATATCTAACAATCTATTTATTTTTATATATATATATATATATATAGCCCACTACTATGGCTTAATCTCAGGTCCTCAGAACTGGCTGGCAGCTCAATTTGCCAAAGGCTTTTGTTCTACAATTGACCCATTCATAAATTATGCATTGTGACCTCTGAGTTCAAATCCCAGCATTGCCAAAAGTTTATATGTGCAGTAAGAAGCCAATTTTGACATATTTTTTTCCTTCTCTGTAAAAGTCCTGTGTCTCAGTATGATGTATAATCCATATGCAAATATATTCATGTGATAACATATAATAAATGAAAAAAAGTTTTATATGTAATAATGCTAAATAAAATAAACAATGAAAAAAGAAGGGTAATAAATGTCATATGGAGTTAACCCACGTATGTAAAAAGATCTCATATATGAATATTATTTTTCCAGTGATAGGGCTTGAATTCAGGCCCTTGAAACTGGTCTGAAATTCTTGTCTTCAAAGACGGTGATCTTCCCCTCCCCTACAGTGCCACAGAATTCCCCAGACCCTGAGTTCAAATCCCAGCCCTCCAGAAAAATGGTGCAAATTCCAAGCCAGGGCCTTAATTTTTTTGGCCAGGCCCGGGCCATGAACTCAGCTTGTGGCAACTCTGCCTCAGCCTTGATCACTCTAGGCTGGGGTGCAGCCTCTGGACCCACAGCCCATCCTGAGGTCCTAGGACCTGAGTTCAAATCTTTGGAGTGGCAAAAAAAGGTGAAGTGTTGGGAAGGTGGATCAGTAGTAGAGTGCTTGCCTTGCATGCATAATGTCCTGAGTTCAATTCTTCAGCACCACATAAGCAGAAAAAAACCGGAAGTGTTGCTATGGCTCAAGTGGTAGAATGATAGCCTTGAGCTGAAGAGTTGAGGGACAGTGCACAGACTCAGACAAAATAAGAGGGTGAAGGAAGGAGAAGGATAAAACTGGGGAGTTCCAGAAAGTGGTTTTACATAGTTTTTTCCTTTGAATTGTGACCATCTTGTGTACGTGACCTTGCACTGCTGAAGTTTGATGGGCTATCAGGGAAACCATAGCCCAAACCAGCAAACTAGGTCCGAGTTCAAATCCCCGCCACCTACGAATGTCAGGAGATCCTAAAAAATGCATTCCAATAGACAGCCATATGAATGGAATGTTGTAAAAGTAACAATTACATTAGTACTTAGTGTATGGTTATATTATAAAATTATACACAGTAATCATAGTACATTGCCTAATTTTCAATTAATACTTTATTATAAATTCAAACATGGTACCTAAATAAAGGATGAAATAATTTAATTATTGATAATTGGTAGTAAAATAGTATATATAACTTAATAATATACAGACACCTCTCTCTTGTTTTATATGTGTATATATATATATATGTATATATATAAAACAAACCATATCTATTTCTACACTTGTCACTACTGGGGCTCAGTGGTAGAGTGTTTGCCTAGTATGTATGAAGCTCTGGGTTCATTTCCACACTATCATATGCAGAGAAAAAGCCAAAAGTGGTGCTGTCACTGAAGCACCAAAAACAAGTTAGAATGTTATGACTGCAACTATAGAATGACAGGGCTTCAAATACCTCATGACAGAGCAAGCCAGGAGTCTGAAGCTGATGGCTGACATCTAACCTGACTTAGCCAGAGGTCAACAGCTGCAAACCAACTACATGGAACCAGACGCTGCTGGCTCACCCCTAGCTGCTCGGGGATGAGTTCTAAAACTGGTGGTTTGGATACTCAGCCCTGGCAAGAAATCTGCGAGACTGTGAGCTGAGGCTCAAAGTGGTAGAGTTCTAGCCTTGAGGAAAAAGTCTTAGGAGAGTATCCACAACCTATGAGTGCAATCCCCAAGGCTGAGGACCTTCCCCTCCATTAACCACCCCTTTAAACCATTAGATGTGAACATTTGTGGTTTGTGACATTTTTCTGAAAGAATGGTGATACTGATGAAAGCACCCGAATTCTAATGACAGCTTGTGGGATAGAGCTATGTGATGAGTCCCTCCTGGTGTGCGGGGTGCTATGGTGTTATGTGCTGAGTCCTTCATGGGGTGTATTCTTTCATCTGGTCCTTGTTAGAGCTCCACAAGTAAGAAGACTGTGCAGATGAAAAAGTTGAGGCTCAGATATGTCCCCAAGGCAGGGCCAAATTTATGTATGTACTGAACTCTAGTGACTTGTCTCCCGCTGACAATTGGTTTGGTTTCATTTCCTCCATCATGAACCTTCAACCCAGAGCCTAGGCGCTTGACTTTCCTCTTGGGCTCATGGCTTGTACTCTACCACGCGGAGCCAAAGACCCCCTTGCAGAAAGTGTCACAGCTTAGGTGTTTTTAGCTGAGGTCTATCATCCTGCCTGCTCAGGAAGCTGAGGATTTGGGTTCCAAACTATCCCAGAAACAAAAAGGCCCATGAGACTATTATCTCCTATTCACCACTTAGAAACTTAAAGTGGAAGCTGCGCACCAGTGAGTCGCACCTCTCATCCTAGCTATTCAGGAGCCTGAGAGCTGAGTATCATGGTCCAAAGCCAGCCTCAGCAGGAGATTCCTTGAGATGATTATCTCCAAAGAAACACCAGAAAGCCTGAAGGGGCACTGTAGCTCAAGTGGTAGAGTGCTAGACTTGAGCTGAATTGCTCAGAGACAGCACCCAGGCCCAGGCTTCAACTCCTCCAACTTACAAGAAAAGAAATCAAGAAACCTGAAGTGGAGTGCTGGGAATGTGTCTTAGGGGTAGAGTGCTTTGCATGTATGAAACCCTGGGTTTGAATCCTCAGTACCACATACCTAGAAAAAAAGCCTGAATTGGTTGTGTGGCTCAAGTGGTAGAGTGCTGTCCTTGTGCAGGAGAAACTAAGGTACAGTGCTCAGGTCCTGAATAAAAGCTCCAGGGCTGGTGTATGCACACACACACATGCATGCACACGCGTGCACACACACACACACACACACACACACACACACACACAATGATACAAGAAATGAAGCAGTGACACCCAATAGTAAAGCAAAGAGCTTCTCCTCTGAGCTCAAGGTCAGCACCCTGGCCCTGTGTTTAACCCGAAATCTACCTACCCAGGGCCCAACTCGGAGAGGGCAAAGGTTTCAATACATGATGAGCTTCACCACCCCTAGATGACAGGAAGCATTGTGATTTTGCACAAGTGCTTAGATTTAACAAGCTCCTGGAAACCTAGGGAGGCACCTTTGCCAATTAGGAATCTTATTAGGTTCAGCTCCCTAGTTGTCTGCCAGAAGGACTCTTGAATTAATTGTAGTAGTTTTTTTCAACACTGGAACATAGTCTAACAAAGACAGAAAGAGTGCAGCAAACTTGGCCTGCCATGGGAGATGGCACAAATGAAGGCTTCTTGTCAAAACAGAGCACTGGGGAGAGAGATAGCTTGGGTACAAAGAGGCCTTTTTCTCCTGGCCTTCAGAGCCTGCCCACACTCATCCTCACTAATTGCCCCACATGAATTGTTTGTTACACAGCTGTACAGGATTGAGGCTTTTTTTTTTTTGCCTGTTCCAACAATGAGGCAGACTTCCCCCAACAGCCTGGGGTGTGCATAAACCCTCAGGATACACTGCAAACAGTGAAGGGATCACTCTCTGTGCTATGAAATCATTCTATTCAAAGCAAATTTCCTATTGGGGTGCCTTTCTTCATAGAGACTCTGGATGTTCACCGATAGAAATACATGCATACATACACAGACACACAGACTTAATGGCTCATTTTTTGTGTGGCCGCTCCTGAGGCTTGAACTGTGAGCCTAAACATTGTCCCTGAGGTCCTTTTGCTGAAGGAAGCACATTATTGTGTCTTAAACCATGGTTACCCTAGGCTGGGGTGCAGCATTTACACCCACAGATGATCCAGGGATCCTAGGACCCGAGTTCAACTCCTAGCACTGGCAAAATTCCATCAAAGCAACAAAAATGGAGGAGGAAAAAACCAGGAAGTTTTACACAACCATTTTACCTTTGTTTCCTTTGCACTGTGACCATCCTAGGTCTCAATGACTCAGCTTGAAAATTGTACATGACTTTGCATGGCCGAAGGCTGCGGGCTGTCAGTGAAGCTTGAGCCCAACCCAGACACCTAGGCCCTGAGTTTGATCCTGGGACTGCCACCTACACATGGCTGAAGATGCTAGGAAACTCATTCCTATCTATTCCTATCTATAGGAAGACTAATAGAATGTTTGGCATGTACTAATTGAATTACTAATTAACTAGTCAATCTAGTATAAGATTGTACACAATCAATATAGGTCATTGATTAATTGAATTAATACTTTATTAAGTCTTCTACCGTGATTAATTAATGGACGCATAATTTTAGACCAAATAATTGGTAGCAATAGAATATATAAGAATAAGATATAGACATCACTTTACATATAGAGTTATGCAATAGAATCTACAGAAATGTCTATCTGTCTCTGTATACATTTATTTATCGATGCATATACATATGTAAATACACACACACACTGCAATCTACACATCTATCTGTTTATATATTGGCCACTCCTAGGGTTTGATCTCAGGTCCTCAAATTTGCCTGCCAACTTCACTTGCATCATACTAGTGTGCTAACATTGACCCATTTATGAAGTGGGTCTTGTTCAAATCACAGAAATGCCAAAAACTTAATTCTGGTGGAAGAAGCTAATTGTACCACTTGTTTTCCTTATAGGCAAAGTCCTGGGTCTCAGGAATGAAGGATAATACATAGGCAAATCTATGTTCTATGTAATAGGATGTAAAAAATATTATATGTGTAATCATACTCACTAAAATACATAAGAAATAAGTAAAATACAAAATAAAATCAATAACTACATGAACCGCAATATGCAGTAAACCTGTAAATATAAATCATGTATTTAAAATATATACAAATATTATTGTTTTCAAGTGCTAGGACTTGAATTCAGGTCCTGGGAACAGGCCTGACTTTCTTGTCTTCCAGCATAGTAAGCTTCCCCTTCCCCCACAAAGCTGCAGATTTCCCAGACCCTGAGTTCAAATCCCATGCCTGGCAGAAAAAATGGCGTCAATTCCAAGCCACGGGGCCTCATAATTTTTCAAATATTTTAATGTACTTACTTATTTATTTTTATTTTGTCAAGCATAGAGCTTGAACTCAGATAATGGCAACTCTGTCTCAGCTTTGATCACTCCAGGCTGGGTTGAAGCCACTGGACTCACAGCCAAACCTGGGTTCCTGGGCCTCAAAGACTGACAGGAATAAAAATAAATAAAACGACACAGATAATGTTTGCCTTATTTGCAATAACTAGTATATGTCTGAGTCAAGCAGAAAAGTTCAGATAAGTTGATGTTAGGGAAATGAACCCAAAGATAAGTATTCAAAAGTTTTTTTATTTCATTCAATTGTTTCTAACATATTTATAAGATGATTTCTATGTTGCTTTATATGTCCCTTCCCCATGGTATAACCCGTGCTTTCACTGTATTTGATGGTGGTATAATTCGTGGAGGGGAAGGGAAAAATCAAATCGTTTAAATAGGGATACAGGTGGACCTATTGCAACAATGAGATGTACAAGTCATTATGTCGAAAAACGAACTTTACAACATTGGTGGGGGGGAGGATCTGGTAGGAGGGGCAGGGAGGGTATGGAAAGGGATGGGAAGGGGAAACATAGGAGGAGGCAACAATGTTTGATAAGAAATGTACTCATTATCTTGCCCCTGTAATTGTAACCCCTCTGTATGGTATTTTTACAGAAAAAATAAAAATAAAAACAAAAAACAAATCGGCAACTTTCAGATGGCTGCCTGTTTTACATTTGTTTTATTTGCAAGGTGACCATACTGGGTCTGAATGACATGGCTGAAAAGTGTTTCTAACCTGGCATTGGTGAAGGCTGGCAGGCTACCAAGAAAGCCCTAGGCCAAAACAGCCACATAGGCCCTGTGTTCAAAGCCCGGTCCTAACCCCTACCAATGCAGGGAGATCCTAAGAGCCTGGTTCCTATGCATAGGAATACCGATGGAAGGTTATGAATGTCAAGGTTGTATTAGTTGTTCCTGAATGATACTACTATAAAACTAAACAGAGTGATTTTAGGAGGCCAATGGATTTTAATGGATATTTTTTGACACATTAAAAGAATACTATTAATTACATGGATGCAATAGTTTCAAGACTGTAGTTGATTTAATTAATATTTCATTAAGCATGAAAACGAAAATATTAATTACATGGAGGCATAATAAATACCCAAGAATTGATAGGAATGTAGTTCATATAACTGAAGAATGTATAGACATCTCTGGCACTCTTTAAAGATCTATATTTATTTGTGTAGTACCATCTGCATGTCAATTTCTTCTTATTTTGTCAACCCCAGGGGCTCGATCTCAGGTGCTGGGAACTTCTTGTAAGCTCTATATGCCACAGGCTGGTGTGCTGCAACTCACCCATTCATGAATTGGGCTTGCAGGCTATGAGTTCAGATGCCAGCACTCACAAAAATTGAATGGTGGAGTAAGAAGCCTAAGGTGACACATGTTTTCCTTTTCTGTGAAATTCCTGGGTGTTAGGTATGAAGTTTCATACATAGGCAAAGCTATATCCTATGTAATACATGTAGTAAATGTTTCATGTGTAATAAGAGTCAATAAAATAAATGGTAAATAAATGAATAAAACAAAAAATAAAATGAATAACTACACTAAGTGCAATATGGAGTCAACATACAGGGCTCGATCTCAGGACCTGGGAACTGCCTGGCAGCTGAATTGGCTAGAGGCTCCTGTGCTGGCAGTCACCCATTCATGAACTGAGCCTCTAGGCCCTGAGTTTAGATTCCAGCACTGACAAAAATCTAATCATGGAGTGAGAAGCCGAGTGAGACAGGTTTTCCTATTCTTTGAAAGTGTTCGGTGACAGGTAGGATGTATAAATTTTTTGCAAATCTATATGCTATGAAATAGGATGTCACAAATATAAGAAATGACATAGGTGGAAGAAAAACAGATTGAATTAGTAGTGAATCATTCTGGGATAAAATTAGACACAATAATTATAGGACTTGGATTAAGTTTAATTAATATTTTATTGAGCATTAAGAGAATAAAAATTATATGGAGACATAATTAAATACTTAATAATTCGTAGTAACACACTATGCATAATTTAATTTGTCTCATTTATGAAATATGTAATTATATGTATGGATGTATGTACATATATGATAAATAATTACAGGTTATTGAGTAATTATTAACTAATGCTTTATTAATAGTTCAACTGGGACACATCATTAAATGGAGACATAATTTAAAACCTAATAATTGGTAGTAATATTATCTATAATTCAGTAATATACAGACATCTCTCCTTTTGTGTATATAATACGTATATACAGGAAGCTCTATCTATTTATACCTCGCTCACTCCTGGGGCTTGATGGTTGAGTGCTCACCTAGTAAGCAAGAAGCCCTGGGTTGCATTTCTCAATGCCACATAAACAGAAAATCCAGAAGTTCTGCTGTTTTTCAATCAATTGAATGCTAGCCTGGAGCACCAACACTTAGGGACATTTTCTTTTTTTTTTCTTTTTTTTTTTAATATTATCAGAATACTTTATTTTGGCAATGGTGTATCATTGTGATCAGAACAGATTTTTATACATTATGTCCCTAACGTATTTGAGCATATGGTTGTCTCTTCTCTTTCCTCTATAACCTCTCTCACTTATTTTTTTTTTTTAATTTTATTTTATTTTATATGAGAACATACTGTACAGAGGGGTTATAATTACATGGGCAGGATAATGCATACATTTCTTACCAAGCATTGCAGCCTCCTGCTTTGTTTACCCTTCACCTCCCTTCCCCCCCTCCCCCCTCCCCCCTACCCAATCAAACCCCCCCTCCCCCCCCACTCCGACATTGTAAAGCTGGTTTTGACATGACATTTTGTACTTCTCATTGTTGCAACAGGTCCACCTGAATCCTTAAACGACTTGTTTGTCCCCATCTCCTCCACATGTTATACTGACATCAAATATAGTGAAAGCGGGGGTTACACTGTGGGGGAGGGACATACAAAGCAACAAAGAAATAATCTTATAAATTCGTTAGAAACACATGCATGAAAGAAACAAAAACATTAAAATACATATTTGAGGGTTCGTTTTCCTAACATCACATTATCTGACTTTTTCCGCTTGACTCATACCTATACTAGATATTGCAAATAAGGGAAACCATGGGACCTATGTTTCTTTGGGCCTGGCTTACTTCACTTAATATAATTTTTTCCAAGCCTTTCCATTTCCTAACAAATGGGGCAATGTCATTCTTTCTGATGGAGGCATAGAATTCCATTGTGTATATATACCACATTTTCTTGATCCATTCATCTACTGAGGGGCATCTGGGTTGGTTCCATATCTTAGCTATGGTAAATAATGCTGCAATAAACAGAGTTGTGCTGGTAGCTTTAGTGTGGTCTTTTTTGTAAACATTAGGGTAAATGCCCAAAAGTGGGATTGCTGGGTCATAGGGGAGTTCTATGTGAAGTCTTTTGAGGAACCTCCATACTGCTTTCCAAAGTGGTTGAACAAGTTTACATTCCCACCAACAATGAAGTAAGGTTCCTTTCTGTCCACATCCCCTCCAGCATCTGTTGTTGTTAGAGTTCTTGATTTTTGCTGTTCTAACTGGAGTGAGGTGATATCTCAATGTTGTTTTGATTTGCATTTCTTTTATGGCTAGGGATGTTGAACATTTCTTCATGTGTCTATTGGCCATCCTACTTTCTTCTTCAGAGAAGCTTCTCTTTAAGTCTTTCGCCCACTTACTTATTGGGCAGTTGTTTCTTTGAGGATTTGTTGTTGGGTGGTTTAATTTTTTGAGTTCCAAGAATATTTTAGATCTGAGACCCTTGTCCGTTGTATGGGTAGTAAAGATCTTCTCCCAGTCCGTGGGCTTTCTATTGATCTTGCTAGCTATGTCATTTGCCCTGCAGAAGCTCTGCAACCTTATGCAATCCCATTTGTCCAACCTTTCTTTGATTTGTTGTTTCCGGGTTTCTATTCAGAAAATTTCGGCCTGAGCCAAGGAGACCTAGGGTTTCTCCTATTCCATCCTGTAATGTTTTCAGAGTGTCTGCTTTGAGTTCAAGGTCTTTGATCCATTTGGAGTTGATTCTGGTGCAGGGTGATATATAAGGATCTAGCTTAAGTTTTCTACATGTAGTTAACCAGTTTTGCCAGCACCATTTACTGAAGAGGCTGTCTGTCTTCCATTCTATTATTTTAGCTCCCTTATCGAAGATTAGATGGCTATAGGTCTTTGGGTTCATTTCTGGGTTTTCAATTCTATTCCATTGGTCCTGAGGTCTGTTCTTATGCCAATACCAAGCTGTTTTGATTACTATGTCTTTATAGTAGAGTGTGAAATTTGGTATTGATATTCCTCCAGCAGTGTTCCTTCTGTTGAGGAGCGTTTTTGCTATTCGGGGTCTTTTATTGTTCCATATGAATTTTTGGATTGCCTCTTCTATTTCCTTGAAGAATGAGGTTGGAATTTGGATAGGTATTGCGTTGAATTTGTAGATAGCCTTGGGAAGTATTGTCATTTTCACGATGTTAATCTTTCCAATCCAGGAGCATGGGAAGTTTTGCCATTTTTTAAGTTCTGTGTTGATTTCCTTTTTCAAGATTTTAAAGTTTTCATCATAGAGGTCCTTCACTTCTTTAGTTAAGTTAATTCCTAGGTATTTTATTTTTTGTGGGGGTATTACAAATGGAGTTGCTTTCCTAATTTCAGCCACACTTTTCTCATTGTTGGCATACAGAAAAGCCATTGATTTTGGGGGGTTAATTTTATAACCTGCTACTTTGCCAAAGTTTTGAATCAGCTTGAGTAATTTGGGAGTGGAGTCTATGGGATTCTTTAAATATAAGATCATGTCATCTGCAAAGAGGGAGAGTTTTATTTCTTCTTTCCCTATTTGGATCCCCTTTATGTCTGCATCTTGTCTTATTGCTGTAGCTAGGCATTCTAATACTAGATTGAAGAGAAGTGGAGAGATTGGGCATCCTTGTCTTGTTCCTGAGTTAAGGGGAAATGGCTTTAGTTTTTCACCATTGAGTATAATGCTGGCTGTAGGTTTGTCATATACCGCCTTTATTGGATTGAGGAATGTTCCATGGATTCCTAATTTTTCCAAAACCTTCATCATAAAGGGGTGTTGGATCTTGTCGAATGCTTTTTCTGCATCTATTGAGATAACCATGTGGTTCTTATTCTTGCTCCTGTTGATGTGATGAATAATATTTATTGATTTGCGTATATTGAACCAGATTTGCATCCCTGAAATGAATCCTGTTTGATCGTGGTGTATGATTTTTGGCTGAATTGTTGAAGTCGGTTGGCCAAAATTTTGTTGAGAAGTTTTGCATCTACGTTCATCAAAGAAATGGGTCTATAGTTCTCTTTCTTTGATGAGTCCCTGCCTGGTTTTGGGATGAGGGTTATGATGGCTTCATAGAAAGTGTTCGGTAGTGAGCTTTCTCTTTCAATTTCATTGAAGAGTTGGAGGAGAATTGGTGTGAGCTCTGCTTTGAAGGCCTTTTAAAATTCCGCTGTAAAACCATCTGGTCCTGGACTTTTCTTAGCTGGGAGGTCTCTTATTGCTGTTTCTATTTCAATGCTTGGTATGGGCCTGTTAAGATAGTTTACCTCATCTTGGTTTCGTTTTGGCATGTCAATATTTGCTAGGAAGTGGTCCATTTCTGTCCAGTTGTCAAACTTATTAGCATAAAGTTTTGAGAAGTATTCCCTTATAATGTTCTGAATCTTGGTTGTTTCCGTGGTGATGTTTCCATTCTCATCTCTGAGTTTATTAATTTGGGTGTGTTCTCTTCTTTTTCTGATAAGATTTGCTAAGGGTCTGTCAATTTTGTTAATTTTTTCGAAGAACCAACTCCTTGTTTTGTTGATTCTTTCTATAGTTTTTTTGGATTCTAATTCATTTAATTCTGATTTAATTTTGATTATTTCTTTCCGTCTACTGGATTGGGGTTTAACTTGCTGCTCTTTTTCAAGGAGGTTTAGATGTGTCATTAAATTTTTAGTTTCAGATCTCTCCAATTTGTTGATGTAGGATCTCAGAGCTATAAACTTGCCTCTGAGAACTGCCTTTGCTGTGTCCCAGAGGAGCTGGTATTTTGTGTGTTCATTTTTGTTGAATACCATGAACATTTGAATTTCCTTTCTAATCTCTTCCATGACCCACTCATGATTCAGCAGTGTGTTGTTCAGCCTCCATGTGATACCGGACTTTCTTTGGTGGCTTTTGGTGTTGAGTTCTAATTTTATTCCCTTGTGGTCAGAGAGAATGCAAGGTATAACTTCAATGTTTCTGAATTTAGACAAGTTTGCTTTGTGGCCTAAAATGTGGTCTATTTTAGAAAACATTCCATGTGCTGCTGAGAAAAACGTGTATTCTGATGCTGCTGGGTGAAATGTTCGGTAGATGTCTCTCAAGTCTAGTTGATCTATGCAGCTGTTTAGATCTGTGGTTTCTCTGTTGAGTTTTTGCCGAGTTGATCTATCTAGTGGGGAGAGTGGTGTGTTAAAATCCCCAACAATTAATGTCTTTGGATCTATATGGGATTTGAGGGAAAGTAGTGTTTCTTTGATAAATTTGGGTGCTCCATTGTTTGGCGAATAGATATTTAGAATTGTAATATCCTCCTGAAGGAGAGATCCTTTAATTAGTATGTAGCGACCTTCTTTATCTCTTCTCATGAATTTTAATTTGAAGTCTATTTTATCTGATATTAGGATTGCAACTCCCGCCTGTTTATGGGGTCCGTTTGCTTGGTAGATTTTGTTCCAGCCTTTAACATTGAAAATGTGTTTGTTTTTACGGGCAAGATGTGACTCCTGTAGGCAGCCGATAGAAGGGTCTTGTTTTTTAATCCAACTAGACAGTCTATGTCGCTTAATTGGAGAGTTCAGTCCGTTAACATTAAGAGATAGGACTGAGAGGTATTTGGGAGTTCCTGCCATGTTATCTACCTTCTTGGGGGCTGCGAAAACTGGATTCTTCCTATGGTTCTTGGATTCTCAGTTTGGGTGCAGTTTCTTGGCCTTTATTGCGGTCTTGTTGGTTTTCTATGTGTAGGACATCTTTATGAATCTTTTGTAGGGCTGGTTTGGTGGAGATGTATTGTTTCAATTTTTCTTTGCTATGGAAGGTTTTTATTTGGCCTTCAGTTATGAAGGAGAGTTTAGCTGGGTACAGTATTCTTGGTTGATAGTTGTTTGTTTTTAGGGCATGGCATACATCATTCCAGGCTCTTCTTGCTTTGATTGTCTCTGCTGAGAAATCTGAGGTGATTCTAATTGGTTTCCCTTTATAGGTGATTACCCTTTTCTACTTGACAGCTTTAAGGATCTTTTCCTTGTTCTGAGTTGATCCTGTGTGGATTATAATGTGGCGGTGGGATGTCCTATTCTGGTCTGGTCTATTTGGGGTTCTAAAGGCTTCTTGTATCTGGACAGGCCTATCTTTTTGCATGTTTGGGAAGTTCTCTGCTAGGATCCTGTTAAACAAATTTCCTAGACCATTAACTTCTGTATCTAGGTGCTCCTCTACACCCATTATCGTTAGATTAGGCCTTCTGATGGTGTCTTCCAGGTGTTGGATAGATCTATCATATTTCTTGGACTTGTCTTGGATGGTTGTATGTTCTTTCTCTATAATATCTAGGCTGTCTTCAATCCCTGAGATTCAATCTTCTGCATGGTCTAACCTGCTGTCAAGACTCTCTACTTTGTTTTTTTATCTCTTTTCCTTCTAGTTGGTCAGCTTTGATGGCTTCAAATTCTTTGTTGAAGCTCTATTTTAGGTCTTGTATGAATTTCTTTACTTCCTTAATTTGGTGTTCCGTGTTTGTCCTCAAATCACTTAGTTGATTGGTTCTGGTTTCTTTGGGCTCCCATTCCTTCTGTTGGGTTCCATTCAGCATTCCCTTTGTGGTCTCCCTGACTTCCTTCATCTCTTTGTTAATGGATTCCATGAATGCCTTTAGTGATCTTTGTGTGTTCTCTACCTGGTCTCTCAATTCCTGTATTACTCTTTGATAAGCTTCCTCCCGTTAGTGGGATTCCTGCAGATCTCTTTGTTCTCAACCTGCTCACGCCATTCCTCCCTTTCTCTTTGAGTATTCTCAAGTTGTTCACGCAAATCCTGTATCAGTTTTTGAGTAGCTTCCTTACGCTTATGATATTCCTGTATAAACTTCTGGGATGCCTCCTCTCTCTCCCTATCACGCTCATACAGAGTCCTTTGTACGTTGTCAAACTTCTCATTTATCATGTTTGCCACCAGTGTTTGTAGAGCTATTTGGGAACTCTCCTCTGGATTATTCATTATCTGTTCTAACCCCTGATTATCAAGATTGGGAATTGAGATACCCGAATTTGCCATTTTTCTTGTGTTTTTCCGGCTTACTCTGCCCATTTGAGATGAAGATAGCACCAGTTTTGTGCTAGAACACTATCTTAAGGCAACCATCAACCAAAGTTTGCATTTGTACAGTCAATAGTCTACAGATACAATCTAGTTCAACAGATACATCTATTCGACATCAAACAACTATATGTTAAAGGACTTCGAACCGCAGAGAAGAATTTGGAAAACCAGAAATTATTAGGGTTAGGGAGAGATGTGGGTAAAAAATAGGAATAGATTGGTGTGGGGAGACACAGGGAGAGTTAACTATGTCCTAATCACAATGCAGGAAATAAGTTGGGTAGGATGCAAGTAGAGAGAGAGAGAAAAAGAAGAAAGGGAAAGGGGAATGAAAAGAGACCAGAAAAAAAATGGGAACGTAAAAATTAACGTTATTATAGAGATTAAAAGACCATCTATTTAGAGAGGAATGTGAATATGTTGACAAAAAGGGAGGGACATAGGGGAGATGTGAAAAACTTTAAAAAAATGCTTAAAATATTATATAGGTATAAAGAGGTAGTACTGCTATTAATGAATTTAAGTCTCAGAGGTTTTGAATTGAGTAATAAGTTTGTGGATTAAGTGTGTACACAATGGGGGATAGGTTCTACTAGTTAACTACGGGTTTATCTGAGGATGTGCAGGACAAGAGTTAAGTCACATAAAAAGAACAAAAGAGGAAAAGGTGGAAATGATAGGAAAGTGAGAAGAAAAGATCAGAAGTTCAGTAGAGCTAGACAAAAAACAAAAAGATAATTAAGAATGAAAGAAAAAGAGAAAGAAGACAAGAAAAGAAAGGAAAACACACATTCACGTTTTTCCTAAAATAAAAATTATGAGAAAAAAAAAGTTACTGGAAAACAATTATTTTTTCAGAAGAGGCAAAAATTAAAGATTAATAAAAGTTTTAGAAAAGGAAAAAATTTTTTTTATATATATAAGGTAACAAAAAACGAGAAAAAAAACAAAACAAAAAAAGAAAAGAAGAAGAAAAAAAAAGTTCTTTGATTTTTTTTTTTTTTGGGAGGGGTGGGAAGAGTCCTGTATCTCCCTTTTGTCTGTAACCAGAGTCTGATTGGAGTCTCTGGTCAGCTTGAGGTCCTGTGGCTTGATTGGTTTCTTAAGTCAGTTCGTTGGAACAGACAGAAAAATGCTCTGCTTTACCCAAGATTTTGAGATCCCCCTCCCAGGTTAGTTTACTGGGAGGGTGATCTGCTTTGAGAATCACACAAGAGGGGGATGCAGTGATGAGGCTAGGTTCTGGGTAGAGTTGAGGCCTTTCAACAAACAGTAGCTTTTCCCTGGGGCTATTTTGTGAAAAAACTCACAGAGCCCAGCCTGGAGCCATTCTCAGGGTTTCTGTTTTTCAATTGATTGTGGTGGCTGCTAGAGGGAGGGGCAGGTGAGGAGAGCCACTCCAATGGCTGGCGCCTGAGCTGGGTGACTTTTCCCTGGATGGAACTGAGTCTGTGAGGTCACTTCGCCGTTAAGTTCTTGTGACCTGCTAAATGACTCGTTTTATTCCAAGGCCTGAGCTGGAGCTAGCCGCTCCTCCGAGCTTTGTCGGTATCCAAGATGGAGATCACCGGTGCTGGGGGGTGGGAGGGGTGGCCTTCCCTCCTCTGCTCCCTGAGAAGGAGTGAGGAAGTCGAGCTTCTACTCACGCCGAGTCTTGAATCCTGGGTCGTCTCTGGTCTGCAAAGTGCAGGATGAAGTTGTCCGCTCCTTGTCGGTTCTTGCTGGTGTTGAGTAGAATCCGCTCGTCCACTGCGTCTGGCTCCTTCTTCCCGGACTGTGTCTCAGCTATGCCCCCACGGCGGTGGTCGCCGCTGCGACCCTGCCGCTGCAGCGGCAGCTGCTCAGATTTGTCTGCTTGGCTTCCCCTCTCTTGACTAACTCTCTGTCCTGTGATGGCACACTTGGTGTGATTCTCTGGCTTGGGACTGTTCACTGGAACTCTTTAACTGTTTTCTATGCAAGAGCTTGTTCAGATTCCAGCTTCTCCTCCGCCATCTTCCCGGAACCCTTAGGGACATTTTCTAAGCCCTTACTCAAGCCCCAGGACTGCCGCCAAAAAAAGGTATAATGTTCTACCTGCAATGATATAAGGACAGGACTTCAAATACATCATCACAGAGCAAGCTATGAGTCTGGCGCTGATAGCTGCCACCTATCCTGACTTAGCCATATGTATACCGCTGCAACCCAGCTGCACGGAACCAGATGCTGATGGCTGGCTTAACCCCATCATCCTAGCTGTTTGGGGGCTTTAAAATCCAGCCGTGGCAGGAAGTCTGTGACACTCTTTAAAATGTGGCTCCTAGTGGCAGAGCTCTAACCCTGAGCAAATGTTATTAGAACAGTATGCACATGCTTTGAGTTCAAGCCTCATGGGTAACCCCCCTCACAAAAAACACCCCTCTAAACCATTAGATGTGATCTTGTGTGGTTGGTGAAATGTTCCTCAATGAAGGGTGATACTGATGAAACCACCCTAATTCTAATGACAATTTGTGGAATAGCGCTATGTGCTGAGCCCTTCATAGGGTGTTCTGTGCTGAGTCTTGCACAGGGTGCTATGTGCTGAGTCCTTTACAGGGTGCTGTGTACTGAGTCATGCAAAGAGTGTCACGTGCTGTGTCTTTCACAGGGTTCATTCATCCACCTGGTCCTTGTAAGAGCTCCACAACTGAGATGATTTTGCAGACAAAAAATGTGATATATATATAGAATTCCGTATTATACACACACACACACACACACACACACACACACACACACACACACACACACACATATATATATATTATGGAATTCTATGCCTCCATAAGAAAAAATGACATTGCCACATTTGTTAGAAAATGGAAAGACTTGGAAAAAATTATATTAATTGAAGTAAGACAGGCTCAAAGAAACATAGGTCCCATGGTTTTCCTTATTTGCAATAACTAGTATAGGCCTGAGACAAGCAGAAAATGTCAGATATGTTGCTCTTAGGTTAAATGAACCACACCGTAAGGATTCAAATACTTTTTCTTTCATGGATAGCCCTCAACCACGTGGAGCCAAGGACCCCCTTGCAGCAGAGTGCCACAGCCTAGGGGTCTATAGCAGAGATCTGTCATCCTGCCATCTCAGGAAGTTGAGATCTGAGGATCTGGGTTCCAAAATATCTCAGACACAAAAGGTCCCATGAGACTATTATCTGCAACTGACCACTAAGAAACCTGAAGTGGAAGTTTGGTGCTTGTGGCTCATGCCTGTCATACTAGCTACTCAGCAGGATGAGATCTGAGGATCATGGTTCAAAGCTAGTCTGGGGCAGGAAAGTCCTTGAAACACTGAACTCCAATGAACCACAAGGAAATCTGATGTGGTGCTGTGGCTCAAGTGGTAGAACACTAGACTTGAGCTGAGGCACTCAGGGACAGCACCCAGGTCCAGACTTTAACTGCTACAACAGAAAACAACAACAACAAGAAAAAGACAGAAACTAACAAACCTGAAGTAGAGGGCTGGGAATGGGCCTTAGGGGTTGAGTGCTTTGCATATATGAAACCCTGGGCATGATTTCTCAGGACCACCTCACTAGAAAAAAGCCTGAAGTGTCTCTGTGGCTCAAGTAGGAGAGAGATATCCTTGTACAAGAGAAACTAGGTACACTGCTTAGGTCCTAAGTTCAATCTCCAGGACTGGTGTATGCATGCATGCACACGGACACACACACACACACACACACACACACACACACACACAACACACACACAGACTAGAAGTGAAGATGTGACACCAAATGGTAGAGCACTGGGCTTCTGCACTGTGCTCATGTTCAGCAACCAGGCCCTGTGTTCAACCCCAAAACCTACCCACCCAGGGCCCAACTAGGAGAGGTCAAATGTTTCAAAACATGATGAGCTTCACCAACCTTAGATGACAGGAAGCTTTGTGATATCTGACATGTGCTTGGATTTCCCAAGGTTCCAGAAACCTTGGAGAGGCATCATAGGCCCATCATCTACGGCAATTAAACATGTCATTAGGTTCAGTGCCCTAGTTGTCTGCCAGAAGGACTATAGTCTATAGTCTCACAAAGGCAAGGTAAGTGCAGGGAACTTGGCCTGCCAAGGCTGGTGGCATAAATGAAGGCTTCTTGTCAAAAAAGAGCACTGGAGAGAGAGATAGCTTGGGGTACAAAGAAGCCTTTTTCTCCTGACCTTCAGCGCCTACCCACACTCATCCTCACTAGTTGGCCCAGATGGAGTTGTTTGTTTCACCGCTGAACAGGAGCGAGGCCTTTTGTCTGCCTGTCCAGACAATTAGAGACTTCTTCCAACAGGCATGGGATGCAGAGAAACCCTCAGGGTACACTGGGAACAGTGAGGGGAGCCCCGAACATGCAATGTCTAGAAAGCCCTTTCTGTGCCATGAAATCATTGTATTGAAAACAAATTTCCTAGTTCAGTGCCATTCATCATAGCTACTCTGGAGATTCACCTATAGGGATACATCCATCCATGTACAATACATGGAGCTACACCGTCTTTTTTTTTGGTGGGCGGCAGTTCCTGGGGTTGGACATTAACCCTAGCTGTTGTCCCTGAACTCCTTTTGCTCAGAGGTAGCACATTAAAATTGAGTCACAGCCCCATTTCTGGGTTTTTCTCTGAGCTCATAGATATAATATTGTCAACTTTCCTACACTGGCTGGATTCAAAATAAGATTCTATACATCTTAGCCTTCTGAGGAGCTGGGATTACAGTCAGCAGCCACTGGCACCTGCCTTTCTTTTCTTCTTCATTTTTACTCTGTACATCTGACTTCTTAACAGGGTCATTCCAATGGTTTGAATTTATAAGTAAACTACCCAATGTCCTTTATAGCTGCTTTCTCTGAGAAGGATTTTCTCTCCTTGTCTTCCCCTCTGGCCACAGGTTTGAAGCCAAAAATGAGAAATGAGTGTCCCAGGATTTTGGAGCAAATGTCCACAGGACATGCCAGTTTGGTCACTTAGCATTGAGCTGCAGTGAATTTACTGTCTCAGGACGAAAGGACTGAAACCTTGAGCGAATTTCAGACTGTCTGCATTGCTCCTTTTGTGTATAAAATGACCTAATAATTATGAATGTTTTGTCTACAC